>NW_008795316.1:885761-899312 GCF_000699145.1 Aptenodytes forsteri
ACACCATCTCTGCCAAGGAGACCACCAAGGACACCATCTCTGTCAAGGAGAGTGTCAACAACACCATCTCCACCAAGGAGACTGCCAACAGCACCATCTCCCCCAAGGAGACCACCAAGGACACCATCTCCACCAAGGAGACTGCCAACAGCACCATCTCCCCCAAGGAGACCACCAAGGACACCATCTCCACCAAGGAGACTGCCAAGAGGACTATCTTTTTCAAGGAGACCACTAAGCAGATTGCCGCCAAGGACACCACCTTGAAGCTTCTGGAGGTCACGTTTGGCTAGTGAATCTGCAATATCTGAAAAAAAGGATGAGAGGTCACTGTGAGCTATGTGGACTCAGCACACAAGCATGCTGTGTCAGCCTGGCTGTTCCTTCCCCTCCACTGTCCCTCTATTTCCCTCTTTATACAATAGGGGTGGTGGCACCAGCGACTGTAAAGTATCTGAAGTGCCACCTCCAAAGTGCTTTATAAATGCAAATTATCAGCATTGCCACTACTGCTGAATGAATCTGGACCAGCTTCTGATTTTCTGAGCATGTTCAAGAGACAGAAAGAGCAGAACTGGTCTCAAAAAAAAGACGAATCCTGTCTCTTCCATACACTTACCATCTACATCCACTTTGGCAACCGAGGACATGATTCCGAGTCCTTGTGAAGGGGTCAGCAGGCTGCAGAGGAGGAAAACAGCCCAGAATGCAGACATCTTCGGTCCTGATAACTGTGGAAAGCGATTGCCATCAGTGCAATGCTGGGACAGTGAGCACAAGCTAGTGGAGGAAGGAGAGAGTAAGATGGAGGAAAGAAAAAGGAGGAATGCCTGTCAGGGAAGACAAAATCAGGGAGGAAGCTGCTGGCACCTCTCCCGCCTCCTCACCACACTGGTGGGCACAGTAAAACTCCTGATGGCACTTTCCTCCAGGAGGAACCAGAACTTCAACAACAGTTGCTCCAAAGACCAACTGTCACAGCAGCCAAGTGAAAAGCCAATGTTTGTTCCTGCTTTAATCTCTCAGTGCCGGTGAGCAATGTCGGTGACTGATCTGGACAATCTGGGGTGCATCTGTTCTGGGTGGGAATTTCTCCGAGAAACAAGATCCTGTATCCCGCACGATGGGAAAACAGGACATTTCTGACAACGTAATCATCTCTAGTCACAGAAAGAAAAGCAATGGCATTTACACAGGACAAATGCACCAATATATCTAGTAAGGCTAGCATCTCCTTGTTTGAATGTCATGATCTCTGCACAAACATCTGAGGCTTCCCTCTGCATAAAAGCACCTTTTGCTAGAATTGTAAGAAGGAGAAAATAATTTTAAAAGTTTCAGTGTCATTGAAATATTTCTGTGGGACCTACAATTTGAAGTAGTTTGGTTTTTTTTTTTAAAGAACCATAATGAACTTCATTGCCCCAAATTTATTTAAATGTAAATAGCACATCAAAAAGGGATCAAAACAAGTGTGAGAGGT
The DNA here is from genome assembly GCF_000699145.1 of Aptenodytes forsteri. Lineage (NCBI taxonomy): Eukaryota > Metazoa > Chordata > Aves > Sphenisciformes > Spheniscidae > Aptenodytes > Aptenodytes forsteri. The sequence goes on from NW_008795316.1 coordinate 887,245, forward strand.
CTAATTCATCTTAGGTAAAAATCTATCTCAGATAACAGAGTTATACCAAAAATAATTTAAGTGATAATTGTTTATGAAAACCATGAAATACCTTTTCTTCTTCAAGGACTGCAGCTACAATGAACGTGCATGTCTGTTCTTGAGAAACTCATAGTGAAAGCCACAGCATATTTTACTTGTCAGAGCATAATTCAAGCAGGCAGGAGGCAAGAATAACAATTTTTGTTAAAAAGCCAATACTCCTAAACAAACATTAAGGATTCTTCTTTGGGAAGCATTCAGGTTTGCAGAAGCAGAAGCTAAAAGCACACTTTTTGAGGGATAAGTTTGCTCTTACCTGACCAAGGTCTTGAGTGCAAGGAGCTCTCTAGCCGATGTCCCTGTCTTCTGAAGATGACCTGCATCAAGCATCCTCATATATAGAGCTTTAGAGCAGGAAAGAGGCAAGCAATGTCATTGAGGACATCCAGAATAATTGGTGGGGAGCAAAACACAAACAATGTATGGTTTCTGGTGACTTCCACCGCAAATATTTCCCTAGAGATGTTAGGAGTTAGGTAAATCATTGAGCAACAACGGGTAGGTGCAGAGGCAGGCTCAGCCAGCTCTGGGCGCCAGTCCGCACACCGCTGCCTGGTTTAGTATATCTTCCTTTCGGGCTTGCTCTTGTGTCAAGATGCGGACATGGCTGAAAAGTCAGGCCCTGATAAAATACTTTTTTTTTTTTTTTTTCCCAAATAAAATTGAGGTTTTGACTGAAAAATGTGTCAAAATACTGGCCACCCCTCGCTGTTAAGGACTTCTACAGTTCTCAGTGCTGAGCACTTTACTCTCGCAGTAAGTCCATGCGGTGGGGATGTGCCACACGTTATGGGTGATAAATGAAGGACCAGGCAGCACCTTTCTCAATGTAAAGACAGCCTGTGGAGATAGTAACAGAGCTGGGTATTCACTGTCCAGGCCAGGAGGACATGCCCAGCGTTCCCATCCCGACGTGCCTACAGACTATGACTTTACCCAACATTTATCAAAGCCAACAGTGCCCGTCCAGTGACCTGAATGGCTCATAATCCATTTGATAATTGAGGAAAAGGAGGTATTGAATTGGGAAGGAATAGTGACACCATGATAAGGTGTATCGATGGGGTGTCACAGCTTTACGGGTACCCTGAGCTGACAGACTCTTCGGAGAGAGTCTGATTTGGAAATGCTGCACTAGTCTAACTGGCATGGCATTATTTCCAGGTCCATCACCTCTGCCTCAGAGCACTCCAGGAAGACTGGAGGTGGGATGCGCTGTCACGGGGAGATACCGTTGAGAGGGTGGTGCCATTGACCACAAAGCCAGGGAGCTCCCAGCCTAGAGCTTGTCAGCTCTGGATCATTTTGAAGTCCTGTAGGGACTGTTGATCCCAGTGTGGACATATCAAGAGAGGTGGCCTCCCTGCCACACCACCCCATGCAACAAATGTGCTGCAGGAGAGGAACAGCCATGCAACTGCCCAGGGTCAGCTCCATCCAGGCCCCCGCCCTCTTAGATTTCTGGCCAGGTTTTTTCCATGCTGAAAAATTGTGTCCCGCCTGGTCCATCATGGATCATTTACTGCCAGATAATTTACTGCTACAGGCAGGAGAAAAGGAGAAAAATTTCTGCTGAGCCAACATATCATGTGCACCCACAGCCATGCTGTCTTCTTCCCTTTCGCCCCATCCTGGTCCCGATCACTGGCACCACACGGATACACGGAGCCGCTGCCTCGAGCTGCACCAGAGCAGCAGCTCTTCGGGGCAAGAAAAAGAAAACCCGCCTCTGTGGGTGACAGACCAAACGTCATCCCTGTGTGCGGGTCATGTCCTGACATGCACAGCGAAGGCTGTCCATGGTGGAGGGGAGGATGCGTCGGCCAAGGGGACAGCGGTGAACTATTCACTCCCCTGATGTGCTCTTTAATGGCAGGGGTGGATGGGCTGCTCCCCAACGCTGAAGAATAATAGCCCATAAAAATGCTTGCTCAGACTTAATACTTTCTGCAAACTTGGAAATAAGTATTTCCAGCAGATTAGCCAGCTTTTGTCACACATTAATTCCGGCTTTAAAAAAATATCTTAGCTAAAGGCCAAGAAAGGGATGGCAAAGGTGCCAAAGTACTTAAGGAGTTGTCACTCTCCTTGCAACCTGATCAGCCAGGCACCTCGGGAGCACAAAGCCTTGCTGTCACAGCTAGATCATGACATTTGATAAGGTGGAAGAGAGTGTTAACAAGATGGTATTATGTCATCATCCCTCCTGAATCACTTTATACTTTGGGCAAGCACTATACGAAACCCAAATTACCATAAAGACAGACCTGATAATGGTCAGCACACAGTAAAGGGGCACTTTGGCACCGCAGAGAATAGCTTCTGAGCAGTCACCTTTCAGGCATGACAGTAACTTGGCCTCACACCAGCCGTTGCTGAATGCAGAGGTCTCTGACAATTAAATATTTTGGATAAACCGAAGCAGATTCCCATAAAGAGAATGACATCGTGAGGTCCAGGTCCCGCTAAAGCAACTTTCAAAACCTCAAGAACACGAAGCCAAATCACTGTGTGAGGACAGAAACGCAGAGTAAACCAGAACGGGCTTGGTCAAAGGGAGAAGAATGGGACTGATGTGAAGAGATGCTGCTTTGATGCTCAGATCACCTGGAAACAGAGACCTAAGGGCAGGCAGTAAGAGAGACATACCCCTGCGAAGCGTTGGAGGTCTTGACATTAGCAAGAGGGCAGTAGGCTCTGGCCAGGGCAGGCAAAGTGAAATGCTTTAGCCCTGGTTGAAAAACGAGATGGTTCTGCTCTGCTCTCCCCTTGATGGCATCGTCCAGATGTGGCCTTTCTGCCCTAGGAAAACGTCCCTGTGGGGACCCCTGAGCCAGGGCAGTCTTGGTTTGCTCTTTCATTCCTCTGGGACCATTAACTGTGAGAGCCTGGTACATCCCCCACTGCTGGGGGGATCAGGGCTGCCGGGGTCCGTGTACAGCTCCAGGGGACAATGCAGGTGCCTGCACATGTCGGAAGGCTGCACTTCCACCAAGTGCCCCAGGGCATCAAATACCAGTTTCGTGATAGTGCAGCTTGACAGCATGGTTAAGTGTTTCATGAAAAATTAACTAGCTGCCGCCTGAGATTTCCAGCCTTGATTTCTCCTAGGAGGGCTGCATACAGATATTTTGATTCATTTTTGTTCCTCTTAAGGGAATTCATACTCAAACTGTTCGATTGTTTATTAGCTAATGCAAGAACAATAAGGGAAATCTCTTAAAAAAATGTGCTTGGCATTGACAATGTTTGCAGTGAAATGAAGAGAGAAGGCACCATAAACACCAGTCCTCATGGGGAGCTGGTTTTATGGCTGCTGTCCTCATTGCTTAGGACTCCTGATGAGGACAATTCCTTACACGCGTTGCAGAACAAATGCCTGCTGGGTCTGGCAGCACACACAAGAAAACAAATGGAGTTCTCAGAGCCTGCCTCACAGCGAGATTTTCTTGGGGACAATTTCTTAAAAACACAATGATCTTTTCAAAGATAACCTTAATTCTGCACCAGCTACCTGTCACCAGGAAAAAATGTTCAAATCATGTCAGCTTGATGAAATCAGGATCAAAGCTGTTTATTGACTTACTAATGACAGGTAATTATCCAGCAATCACTGACCTATACGCTTGGGATCAATATCTGCAATGCAGCCAATAAACCACGATGCTAGGCACTTCTGAAGTATTAAAAAACACACAGAGATGTCCTGACTCATTCCAAGCAGTCCTAATTCCCCACACACAACTACAGACACACTCCCCTCCTCTGCAGCACATGCACCCTGGGAGCATGAGAGTCCCCTTCTTGCACCCCGCTCCTGCAGGAGATGTGGGTGCTGCACCCCGATGGCAGCCCACGCTGCTGCCTGCAGCGTGCTAACGCACGTGCTATTTCTGTTACAAATGTGATTGATTTAGGGACCAGTCCTTTCGCGAAATACAACCTCTGCCCAGACATGCCCAGCTGGCTCCACTAGACACACGGCAGGCCAGAGTCTCGTCATGGGTGGTGGGTTCTTTTTATTTCAGCTTGTGGAGTCAAACTATTGAAAAGTCAAGGAAAGAGGAAGAAACACCCCAGGAACCCCAGCAGCCTTGCTGCTCCCTCTCCCACCCAGTCCTGCTGGGTCCTCGCAGCAGTGGTGGGTTGCAGCCGTACGCCCCGCACCTCAGGTCTCCGTGACAGACATGTCCAGAACTAGACCATTCTGCAGATTTAAAAATAAAAAGCACACAGGCAGGATTTAACAGTTGCTTCCATGCTCAGATGTGGCAGACTAACGGCACTAACTCCTGGGATGACCCGGGGTACAGTAAAACCACCACACAAGTGTGCCTACCTCGAAACCCCGCTGATTCGCCCACCAGTAGGTGATGCCCAGCAGGTCGGGCAGGGGGACCCCTCCGTGCAGCGCCCCTGGAGGGGGAGCCACTGTCAGAGAGAGGCCCTCGGGCCGTGGCAACAAGTGTGCCTACCTCGAACCCGCTGATGTTCGCCCACCAGTAGGTGATGCCCAGCAGGTCGGGCAGGGGGACCCCTCCATGCAGCGCCCCTGGAACGAGGGGGAGCCGCTGTCAGAGGCCCTCGGGCCGTGGCAGGCGCTGCCGGCGTCTCCGGTGCTTCCCTGCCTGCCGCCCTCGCGCTGCCTGCCCACGCCTGCCAAAGGTCTGGCAAGGGGTTTTGGGAATACTCGGAAGGAAAATTGTCAGGGCTGGAATTCCTGGGTTCGTGCATGTTAGCATGACTGAAATTTCTGCTTTTGGCATACTTGCAGTACAAGTTAAGCAGATAAATTGGTGTTCCAGGGTGGGGTTTTTTTACTGACACTTTGGCTGTTTTCAGGCATGGTAAAGAGGGACATGATGATTTTTTGAGACTTCAGAAAAGCAAAGGTCTTATGAAAACTGTTCCCAGTTGTTCATGGCAAGTGGTTTTGATTTTTGGGGGACAGGAACAATGTTCGAAGAGGCTTCAGAGGAGAAGCCTGCATCCTTTGCAGTGGATCTGCTCTGTGCAGGCAGAGCTCTCCTGCCTGTGAAGGAGTGAGCATGCCAGAGCCCCGACCAAGAGGTATTGCCCGCCTCCAGCTCCCACTGCAAACCCTGCAGGTGCGAAATGGCTGGCAAGCGATTTTTGCTGGCAGAGTCCCTCACAGCCTCGAGGGCAGGAAGAGCACGCAAGGTCAGCCAGGCAATGTCATTTCCAAAAAAAAAGATAACAACAGTCTATAGGAAAAGAAATGAGAACTGTTTTCCCGTGCAGTTAGCGAATCCTCAGATGAAGCCATAGCCGTGCTTACTGTCGATCAATGGCACATAAGCCATGTGAATAATACCTGCCAAAACTCTTTTCAGTGGAAGCTCCTGAAACACAGAGAAGCGGTGTAAACCGCCCATTGCTCTGTGAGCCAGCAGCCGCGTCTGCTGGGCTCACCCCATCAATTCATCCAGCACCTTCTCCAATCACAGGAAAATTGCAGAGGTCCCCCAGAGCAGAATGGGAACATTTGAGAAATTCTGAATTTCCATGAAAACTGCCCCAGATGAGACTGTTCCCTGCCCCAGCAGCACTCTGCTCTCTGCCCTGCAGTCAGTGCTGGGGCCGGGCACCCAGACATCCTCCTCGCAGCCCGAAGCCGTGCTGCAGCCAGCCCAAATGTCATCTGCATGAGCCCCGGGGCACTCTCCCTCCCACTCATCTCTACCCCAGCATCAGGATTAGAGGGAGACAAGGAGATTGAACATCCAGCACACACAGCCTCAGGGCAGCCCAGCTCACACTCCCACCCCACCAGTGCTGCACCAGGGAGGGTTACTCATGGCCAAAACTCTCCCAGGAATGAACAAGGTGCGTGATGAACAGGGACCCCCTCCAGAGCATTCGTGTCTGTGGGCAAATGGTTTTGGCAGTTGATTTGTCATTTGTTATTCCTTGAAATAATATTTCAATCATCTTCAACATTCATTTTGGTTTTGTTTTGTGGGGTTTTTTTAACAAATCTGTTACTGATAATGAAAGCAGCAGGACGGGGCTCCGGAGTGTGAATTCCTGGTACAGCATTACACAAACTGCCAGCACGGAGATTCACAGCGGCAACCCCAGCCTCACGCACAACGCAGACTGCCCAACTCATGTCAAATGTCCCAAGGGAGGAGGAAGCCAAGGCCACCCGAGACAGACTGCAGGGAGAGGAAGGGCACGGCATCATTCATCTCCCGCAGCCCCCTGGCGAGCTGCCCTGTCGCCCTCAGCAAACTCTTCACCCAGATCTTGGCCCCCAGCAAACCTCCCCCTTGCACCAGAGGTGCCGTGGCTCTGCCAGCCTCCCTCCAGGAAGGGGCTGCTTCCCACCGAGAGCATTTTCTCCACCCTGAACCAAGTTCAGCTCTTCAAACTTAAAGAGCAAAAAACCCAAACAGGTATTAGCTCAGCTGGATTATGTCACGTTGACCCTCATGTATTTTTAAATGGCTGTTAGTATAAACTATAAAAGCATCATGCAGAGACAGCAAAGGTTCCTTCTGAAAACGCACAGGTGAGATGCAGCGTGTGGCCTTCCCAGCAGCCCAGGGACTGTCACGCTGCTGGTGGTGGCACTGGGGACCAGCAGCCGCATTATCTTTGCAGAGCGAGGGAGAGCCGCAGCTTTTCTTCTGCAATGGCAAACTGCACCTCCAGGTTGCTGTGCTGCCAGGGGAAAGGGAAAGGGAATCCCCACCAGGACCCTGATCCCCCCGACCGCTCCAGCCCCGCAGGACCCCCCGGCCAGGCATCCTCCCTGACAGACGTCCCTGGCCACTATCCCGCATCTCTCGCTCTGGTGTTGGTGTGGGTTTGCTGGCTTGGGGCAGGGGCGACCACGTTCAGCCCTCGCCAACTGCAAAAGGCTTCAACTCACAACATGCAGGACGAAGAAGGATTGGGGAGCAGTCTGAAGGGGAAACCTGAAACTCGGCAGTGCTGAAGAGCTGCACAAAGCTTTTGTCCGGGGTTGTGGTCACCACTGGTGCTTTCACTTCTCGCATTTCAATCACCACCGGCTGTGATGGAGGCAGCACCCTGGAAATCTGTGGTGAGTCAAAGCAAAGGGGTGACATCCCCTTTCCTTCCCAGTTCACTGCTCTGGGGATTATCCTGGTGGGTGCTGAGCATCGGTGACATTCACCAAAGTCAGTGGGAGTCAGTCAAGCTGGTCCATACTGCTTAATAGTATGTCCCTTAAATAATCTTAGTAATAAAAGTTTTACTAATAAAATAAAGAGAGCACCAGTTTGACCTTGGGGAAAAGGTACCCAGCATGTCTTTGTGAACGGAGAGCAGCTTTATCTGCTGCCATAAGTAGCCTGAGATGAGCCACAGACCAGTAGGATCAAGCAAAGTCCACCTACCTCAGGGATGAGGGCTCCAAACATCGTGGTCACCAGCGGGGGAAGCCCAAGAACCTGTTGAGAAAGTCTCACGGGACAGGGACTTAATGAATTCACTTGGGTGGCGGGGAGTTTAACATGGGGAAGGGAAGAGGCATCTTCCCTTCTGCCTTGGACATGGGTGTAGATTTCTTTAGTGGTTTCTTGAGGAAAATCTCAAGCCCAAACCACCCACCATGTTATTGCTGATGTCCAGGTTGAAGGATGCCTGCAGAATAGAGAGCTCAGCACCCAAGAAGTTTGCAGACAGGATAAGCTGGGTAGCAGCATCCCTCTTCGGTGTCAGAGAAGTAAGAGATGGTTGGTCCATGGGAAGGTTTGCCTCCTTTCCCTCCTTTTGGTGGAGAATGGTCTAAAAGGACCAATAAGAAGAGCCATGTCAGAGAGCACAGGTCCATTTCCAGGATTTGCATTTGGACCAGGTACAAGGTACTGGATGCTTTGCTCTGTAATCTCAGCAACAAAAAGGAGCATAAACTCCATAGAAAACAATGAGCCGAGGAGGTGGTTAGGTGATATAATGCAACCAGCACGTCTGCACCCCTCCCAGAGCCTCTGCTGCCCAAGGCTGAGAAGGAAAACACCTCCGAGCAAATGGATGCCAGAAACGTCACTGCTCCGAGACCCGGCACGAGGCAGCAGCACTCACCTCCAAATCCAGCTCTATGAAAGTTTCACTCATCATTGGGGGGTTCAGGAAAGCGCACCGGAGGGTCCCAGCAGTCCCAAGGGGGACCTCAGCTGTGTGGAAGCAAAGAGGGATGCTTAACTGGAAGGTGCACACTCTGCGCCGCGGGGAGAGCACTCACCAGCACCAAACCTCTGGTTCACCAGCGCCACGTGCCATTTACGGCTTCGGTGGGCTCCTGTCTCCCTGCAAGCCTCTGTGATGCCAGGCTCTCCCGAATCTGCATCAAGGAGGGGGTGGATATTCGTGTGGCCGCCACCGAGGTTTGTCCCCGCCTGGTCCTAGTCAGGGCTCAGCAGATTGTCTATGTGATAGATCTGTGCTTTCCCCTTGCCAGGGGAAGGGAAGAAGACGGATGAGATGGATGGATGCCAACTTACAAATCATGGTGGTGAATTTTGCATTCACAAGGTTGAGCACTGCATCCACAGCTGGACACAGCTGTAGGGCAACAAGAAATGTGTGAGAAAACCTTGCATGGAGGTTTCTGGTGGGAGCAGAGCTTTGTGGCTGCCAGACCAGTGCAGCTCCCACCCTGAAGCACCAGGACACTCCACTATTAATTACCCAGACAAGGGTTTGCCTCAGTTTTCTCTGTTCCTGGTTGAATTAGGCTATTCTGGAGTAAACCTTCCTTAAGCTGAGCGAAGAACAGGGCCAGACTCCCCACAGATATCTGACTAAACCAGACCGACTTTATGACACGTGTTAAGAGGCTGCAAGTCTGCCCTTTGACAATCCTTTAGGAACAAGCATGCTCAGCATCGAGATCAGTTCTGTCTGAGCATCGCATCCCTAACCGCCGGGCTGGGGCGAGGAGGCTTTAGGCAGTGACAGTGCCTTTGCTGCGGGTGTTGACTGCATAAAACCAGTAATTGCTTGAAATGCTCCCTTTTACCAGCCTGCAAGCTCCTTTGTGTGGCACAACTGTGAAACCTGTCACGGTGCAGTGAGGAGGAGGAGGAGGAGACGGTCTCCGGGAAACAAGGATGGGAGGAGGATCAGACTCGCCAGACCTGGCAGCATTTTCTGAAGGGTGCTGTGCAGAAACTTGCTCATGACTTTGGGCAGCATGCTGGGCAGAGGCAACACATCAGACGATACAGCCGTTTTGCACATAGCAATAATTATTTACTAAAGATCAAAAGGCAAGAAAGTCAAGCACTAAAGAAACGTATCTGGTATGGATTAAGCCAAAATATGCCTAATGTCTAATAAAAGATGTTTTCTCTCTTTTCTCAAGAATGCCATCTTCTGGCTTTAAACAAAGCTAAAGGTTTCCATGCCTAAAAGAAGCTCTGGTATCCCAGGAGTACAGCACTTAAATGAGGACTGATGCTAAAGATGAACATTGCATGGAATAACACAGATAGAGCTGGCCTGAATTCGTCCATAAAAAATTTTGGTTTTCTTAGTGGAAAAAAATGAACAGTGAAAAGTATTTGTGTTCTGTAGAAACCCGCACCTGGAGACTGAAAGATTTAACAATGCTGCTACCTACCTCTTAGGAATTATTAATATCGGCAAATCATCGATGTTGTCCTTTGGGACTCAGCTGCTGGGGAGGTTGGTTTTAACGCTGACGAGAGTGATGTGGCAGGGCCTGCAGCGGAACCTGGGTACGCCTGCAGCGTCCTGCCACAGCCGGCTGCTGGCCGTCAGGTTTGCGGCCAGAGCGATTCCCATGTTTCCTCCTACAAAGCTGCTCAGAGCAAAGCTCGGTCACCGCAGGGCAAACGCCCGGGAGCGAGCGAGCCCACCCCAGCCCCGCCAGTGGATCTTCCCCATGCCCGCTCACCTTTTCCCAGTGATGGTCATTTGGACTAAGATGGCCATGAAGAGCCCTGAGCCCGGCGAGAGTGCCAGCGATATCACGGGGGGACGGAGATCTTTCACTTTTAGCCTGGGGAAAAAAACAGAGGAAAAGAGCTGGGAAAGAGGAGCCCGCAGAGGAACCAGGTCGGGCTGCTTATGTCAAAGTCACCTATCACTGATAATTGCCATCACCATCTTTATTCTTTCACTTCTTGTTTAAACTTTCCATTTAAAACCATTTTTAAATTTAGAAACATGTTTCTTCCTAGCAAAAAGATTGCACAGCTTAATTTTGAAAAAATTTGGAAAAAAAATGTTTTGACATTCAAAACATCTCCATGCTTTCACCCAGAACGAATCTGCAGGATGGAGGGCCAGCTCTGATCCCCCAGAAATTCTGGGGTTCCCTCAGGATATTATTGACAAAAGCCGGGCACCCCCGGCTTTGAGAGCAAACCCCACCTGGTGCCGCAGAGCCACTGCAGCAGTCCCCAGCCAGAGCTGAAGCAGGAGCCGATGCGCTTTGTTGCCTTTAAGTTATAGTTTCTCCATGTATTTGTAGACACAACCATGCAGAAAATCACTCCTTTAATATCACACTTGTTAGCAGAGAGTGATTCGTTTCTGCCTCCAGGCTGACAGTTCCCAACCTTCTGCTTTTATTTTCTCATTCCCAGGTTCAGGCTCGTGGTGTAAAGCTGCTGATCATCACTCACCCCGAGATGCCTTTGATGGGTTTGGCGTTTGGCTTTTTTTTTTTGCGGCTTCCTCTGCCATTTTCTGCAGAACATCACTCTCATTCAGAGCAGTGGAGACCGCTGGAAGGTTCGCACAAGACGAGGAGTTTAGCACAAAACCCGCAGGGAGGAGCCTGTGCTGGAGGGTGAGGGGACTTGGCACCCCCCCACCGTACCCTATAAAACATCATTATTAACGTATTCCTGTTCCAACACACACAGGCACCATCAGGACACTTCGCTTGCTGTAAATTCGGATTACCAGCAATCTTTGCCGTCCCCGGGTAACGGTTGGAGCTCGGCAGGCGCTTCCTGCGCACGCATTGCGATTTTGGACATGAGGCGCATTTTCAGGTTCCCACCTTAACGTACCGCACACCGGTGAGACAACCTACGTGCCCACGTCAGGGCATCACAGCCGCGAGGTCCTGCTTGCAGCGTCCCACACGGGACGCGCAGACCGCAAGGAAGCGGCTCCTGCTGCGGATTAAGGGCAGCGCCTGGAGCCCGCCCGGCCGGTGGCACGCAGAGGCTGGGGATGTGCTCGGGAACGCAGGCTACACAGCAGCGAAAGGCGGCTTCCCCGCCGCAATGCAGCCCGTGCACTGCTGCCCGCTTGTCTGTGCAGACGGACAGACTCATGTCTACGCACAGACACTAACGTGGCTGAGCACTTACTGCGGTCAATCGTTCCAAGATCAATCCTGATGACAGCTGCTGGGCCATCAGCTCTTCCTGACCACACCAGCCAGCTGCTGAGGAATAAAACGCACCAAATCCTTGACATTTCCAATCCGGCACGGCTGCTCACAGAGCTCCAGAGGTGGCAGAGGCTTACAGGAGTGTGTGGGCTTCAACGGACAGAGAGAGACGATGAGCTGGAGATGGTTCCCAAACTGCACGTCAGGGGATAAACGCTGCACTCACACTAGAGGAAAGCAAGCAGGGCTCTGTGCAAGTCTGGCAGAGCTACACTAGCCAAAACACAGCCCGAATACAAGAATCACTCTCCAAAATTCCAATGTCTGAACACCCCAGAGCAGCCCCATCAGGACGTGCCTGCCCTGTGGTCAGTACCCAAGTGGGGCGCTAAGCCTTCCTCTTCCACAAGCACCAGAGCTGCTCGTGATGCCTAAAACCTGCCGTGGAGAAAGGGCTGGAGCTGCCTGATGGAGCACATGGCCTGCTGGGTCTCAGGGCCACCCTGAGCCCTGGCCCCAGGAATGGCAGGAGAGCTCACGGCTGTTGGCCATGGCAGTGGCACGAGGCGTGACGAGCCTCTCCACAGGCTATGGGACACGGCCCCCCCGCCCTCTTCGG
>NW_008795316.1:899405-928123 GCF_000699145.1 Aptenodytes forsteri
GCCTCTCCAACAGGCTATGACACGGCTCCACCAGTCTGCTCCGGCTTGGCCTCCCACTTCTTGCTTGCACCAGAGGGAAATGATGTGAGCTGCTGCACCTTGCTGCGACAGGGACTCCTGCAGGGAAGGGCCCTGCCGTTGCTTTGCCCAGTTCTGCTCCGGTGGAGAGTCGCCAGAGGTTGCCCAAGCTTTGCACTGATCTCCTGGAGAGAAGCAAGAAACAGCCTATATATAAATCCTGACCAAGAAAGGGGAAAAAACGAAAGAATGAAAGGGCTGGGTAATTGCTGTGATGTAACCTAATTCCTGAGTGTTTCTGACATCTGCCAATACAAATAATTTCACTAATAAATTTGAAAGTCCAGATAAGCCCTCGAGCCTCAGGCACCAGGCACGTGCTCCCAGCAGGCTGAAGCCAGTGCTCTTGCTCAATGCCCAGGAAGAGCCAATGGAGACTTGCACGTCAAGTCCGAAAGAGAAAAACCTGATCCATTTAATTACATGGTACAGACAGAAGTGGGGGCGAGGAGAAACCTAAGACGTGTAATGGTAAATTCTGCTTTTGGGGATACCCGCGTAACTACAACTCTTGAGATGAGTGTCTCTCGCTCCCCAAAGGTTCATGGAGCTTGTGCAAATGCCAGGGGAGGACATGGGATCAGCTGGTGGAGAACCCACTGGGAATTGTGATCATCTCAGTAATGTTCTTACTGGTTTCAGCAGGGTTGGAGGGAGGCTGAGAAGAATTGTCACCTGCCCAGAGAACAGGCTTCTCAGCCCCGTCCCTGTCCTGCCACAGGAGAGCCATGCATCCCACCAGACTGCAGACAGGCTGCACGAAGCTCTCCTCTGGGCTGGTCATGCTGCTGCCGTCGCTGTGGCTGCCCATGCACCAGCCCTGCCTGAGCTGGGTCTAGCGGCCACCACGGTGTCCTCACCCGTCTCCTCCTGGGTACTCCACCCAGCAGGACCCGGCTCTGGGAGTTCACCCCGGTGGGATCCTGCAGCACCAAGAAATTTATTTCTTCCCTTCATTTCTGTATAAAACGTGTCATGAGGTTTAATCTGCCATCACCTCCCTCCCGGTGAGGTACTCGGTGGCTCTCTGCTAAGCCCAGACAGGGAGATTTACATCTTATCTGACAGGAGCATAAGATTTATAGATAACTCCCAATAAGGAATGCACTATGCCAGAAAGACACTTTTGTGCTAGTAACTTGATCAGTCATTATGCTATAAATTGACATCTAATTAAGCCTCAACAGAGATCATCAGGTCCAGAACAGCTCTGCAGGAGGAGAAAATCCATATCTAAGCACATGGTGCTATCTCGTCCCGGCAGCTTATCCCCAGACCCTTGCACTGCTGTAAATTATAATAATGCTCCACAGATAAATCTCCAGTACCGCTTCAGGAAGAGCTGCCGATATTACCTACGTTGGAACAAGGCCTAGCAGGGGCAAATTTCCACCCATTGCTCTAAAACACAGCAAAGACTTATTTCTCAGAGACTTTTCTATGTTGTGTCTGTGTCCCTACCGATGTCAGATGCCACGAAACATCTCCCGCAGCCCCGGGGGACTCGTCTGCAGGTTACAACCTTCTCAATGGATTTACTTTTCTGAACGCATTTCTTGCCTCTAAATGGGCTGCATACATCAGCGTAAACGTGTAAATCCTGCTCTCCCTCGGTGGGCTGCTAGACATATATCTTCATATTTTCTCTTGACACTGCTCTTTGGATGACTTCAATGGAAATGTACAATGTGGCTGAAACTCTGCTTTTCGTGGCATTTCTCTGTCATGCTGAGAAGGAAAGCAACACAGCACTGGCGAGAGCCAAAGGCTTTGAACGTGTCAAGATGCACCTGGAACCAGCGCCCAATAACTCACTTTGCCAATGCACAAAGGACAATGGTTGCCTCCCCGGGCAGCAGGTGTTTCAACAAGCCCTGAACACCTTATCCCATTGCCAAGGGATTCAGACCAAAATGGGCAATTCAACCCTCTCTGGAAGACTGGTCATGCCCCAAAGCTGAGATCACAAATATCGGGGTGGGGGGGGAAGTCAGAACACGGAGCACAAAGGAGACCTGGGTGAGACCACGGAGGATGCGCTTACATGGCATTTGCAGGTAGTCCACACTCTGTCCTCCAGGCCAAAAGGAAGCCAGGAGAACACGATGGACCCCAAGCACAGGAAGGAGAGGGACTCTGACTCCCTTCCATGAATGTTTTCACTGCTTGTAGAGACATTATCAAAGAGGGTGGACGTCACCCACCATTTTTTCTACCAGTTGTAATAAATATTGCCAGTGGCTTTTGATTGGGATGGGTTAAAGAGAGGAAGAAATTATTGCACGTGGGCCATTCCAGAGATTAGAGGAGATACCTTAAAAAAAATTGATATTCTGTCTGGTCTAAAACTCACTGAAACCAACAGAAACATTCCTGTTGCCTTCAACAGACTTACCCAGGCCTGATGGAAATGGAGGGCATCCTTGATGAATTGTCAAGACCTCCTTCAGCGCGACACGTGCAGGTCTCATTCCTTCTGGTCTGAGCTGCCCAGCTGGGAGAGCGATACAAACCACAGCAGCTTCTTGCTGGTGTGGACGTGGTGGCGGCTATCCCTGTGGTGTTCGGAAGAAAGCATGGCTGCAGAGCAAAGAAACCGATGTTCGCTTTCTAACAATGTTTGATTTCTTGGCACCCTCCACCCAGAGACCTTTCTTTGTGCTCCTCAGTAACACCACAATGAAGGCAAGCTGCCCCAGCACCTGCTGTTCAATATTTCACCTCGCTAGGTCAACGGCCAATGTAATCAAGTATATGGGGAAACAATAAAAATGGTATATAAAACAAAGTGTCCACCCAACGTCCTGGTTTCTAGCCCTCTCTGCCAATTTCTGCCCCATCGGCCTTGGTTGTGAGGATATATAAAGCTGGCATCATTCCTTGGTGTGGCCACAGCAAGACACGGACTCAGTTAGAAGAATGGGAAGACTGGCCAGGAAAGGTAAAGATGCATTTGCAAACTGAATAGCTTGATATAGGCATTGCTTGTACTTACTTTGGTGTGTCTCTGTAAGGGTCAGTTCTCATCAGAAGTCCACTTTCTGCAAAGACTGATAGAAATATGTATGTTTTCTGCAGGTTAAACTTTCTGAATTACTTGTTTTCTTAGTATTCTAAGAGCATTACAAACATTATAAACAATTCCCAAATGTTTTTCAGAGAGGTAGATAACATTTTCACCTTTTTATTTGATTTTAGCCTCCTCAATAACTTCCATTCGTTCCTCAATTAATTTTAGCTCCTGCTTATTTGCTAGTTTTATACCAGTTGTAGGCCATTATATGCTCTTCAGCAGGCATGATATTGCTGCAAGCACCACTGTAGCTTGCAGACTTGCAGGGAGTTTTCAAGGCTGAGCCTTCTGTTAACGCTTTTAAATCCCCAGGCACCTCATGAGAGCTATGTGTTGTTGTTGCACAAAAGCTGGCAAGCTCGGGACCACAAACCCAACCCGGGAGCGGATCCGTGGCTCCCGAGCATGGCTCCGTGCCTTGGTGGCTGGGCCAGGGCCAGGGCCATGCCACTCTGACCAGGCTGCTGCGGGTGCCCTCCTCTTCCAGGCACCGGCATGGTGAAGCTCTGCACCCTGAGCATCCTCCTGAGCCTCCTGGTCCCCGCTCACACCACGAGGTCACCCGACTGCGGGGGCATCCTCACCCCATCAGGACTGAGCTACCGTAAGTCTGGACCCCGTAACTCCCATGCCGTCAGCAGGGAGGGGAGGCAGCAGCATCTTTCAGTCCGGTGATGAAATACCAAACACTCACCAGAAACTTACGCCATTAATCAGCTCACTTTCATCATCCCCTTTCTATAGCTAGTAACAGGGGGGTTTAGGAAAGGGTGGAAGTGTGTCACCTGGAGGGATTTCAGTCTGTCCATCTCTGTGCCACAGACCACAAGCTCCAGAGCGTCTCATAAAATATCTGCCCTATTTCAGTTGCTGAAGTTTCAAAGCCACACGCAGAGGCAGTCCTCAGGCAGGACCTAATGGCCCCAAGAGTCCTAGACCTGTTTCTCGGCTCCCCAGAGCCCATCAGGTGAGTCCGCAGCTGTGCCTTGCCCAGGCTTTGCCACTGTACCACTGGTTCACGCTGGTGTTTAGCTGGAGCACTTTGAATATCGTCACAAAAGGCATTTTGCCAGTGAGGGCAAAAATCCCCCTGGAGATGAACACGGCTGTTTGCCAGAGCGGTTTAGAAAAGAGCTCCTGGCTCCTCCTTTGGGGTCTACGGGCAGCGATCCTGGTGCCACCCTCAGGGCACTGATTATCCGTGCACTGTGCAGATCTCATGGACTTTTGGGGTTTGCCCACTGTGAGAGCAGCCAGGGATTGCACATCAGTCTGCGCTGGTCTCCTGACACCTTCATTTCTGCTCCAGCAGGAACCAAATTAACTCCGTCAAGGTTGCCGAGTTCTCTCTGTTGCTCATCCCCGACACCGGGCTGCGGCTGAGCATCGATGTGGACCTCGGCATCACACCCGCCCTGTGAGTGCCAGTGCCGCAGGGCTGGAAGAAGCCCAAGCTCCTGGACGGAGCGACGGGGCCGCATCCAGCACCTGCTGTCTGCCTGCGGGAGCAGGGGGGGCCGGGGTGAGCAGGACCAGGAGCAGCCCCTGCGCTCCAGCCTCCGCCTCTCCTCCTCTGGCATAGCTCGACCACCAAGGTGATGAGACTGTCCATCCTGGTGGACCTCCACGTGGAAATGAACCCCGAAGGGAACCTGGAACTGGTGACCTCTGCCTGCAAACCCACCGTGGAGGAGATGCAGAGCACCGAGGAGATGGAAAGGTTGACCCTGCGGTTTTCCTTGTTATGGGATCTGGGTAACAGTGGAAAAGAATAAACTGAGGCACAAGCATTTCTAGGCAGGAAGGTGATATGACTAAGATCTGGTCACTGCCCTAAAAACTTACAAAGGTTAACACAAAACCTTTATCTTCATGGGAGGAACTTTCTTCTGCTTGCAGGGTTGGTTTTTCCCATTTTAAGAGAGTTCCATTCTCTTATAAGGGAGCGGATCTTTTACAGTAGTGTAGCAGGAACATTTTTAATGCAAGTCCAATGGCAATTCTTCAGCTGAATTCTGAATTGTAATCATAGCTTATTAGATAGAAAATAATTGTAATACTGTCTCTGGATGCCTTTTGGGTCAGATAAAAGATGCTCACCTACCCTTGGTTGAGCTGGTTCTTGTCTAACTTCTTCTGTTCTGTTGTTTTCATCCAGCCAGTCCTCTAGTTCAGACGTGGACGAGGAGATTAACATCGATAAGGTAAGATAAAGTTTGTAAAGATGTGAGACAAGAGAAGACAAAGTTGTACAGTTCTGTAAGAATTAGAGCACTTTAAGTCAACCTGGTGCTTTGCCAGGCCTCCCCCGCAGCCCCACACGCGGGGAGAAGAGCAGCAGCCATCAGGAGTCACTGAACGCTGCCATCCCGTCTCCTGGCTGCCGCACGGCCGACCCATGGGAATGCCCACATCAGAGGTGTTCGGGGGATGCCTGATGCCAGCAGACCCCCATGTTCATCTACCACCTCTCTTTTTGTTCTTTATTCCATAGATTTGCCTGGAAGTCTCCAAATTGCTGCTTTTGCCACATGAACAGCTGATGTCTCTGACAGGTGAGCGTTTGGCTTTCAGTCTTGTTATGGACTAAGGGCTTCCAGGCTCATTTTGGAGCAGGCCACGAGGTGGGACGGGTTCCCTACCCCGCAGCAGAAACCCAGCAGCAGCAGCTCCACCGCCGTCATCTCCCCAGGGACCCGCTCCCTCCACCCAGCTCTCTTTCCCTGTCTCTTTACTCGGGAAACCCAGATGCTTCCCAGACCCAACCCACCGTCACTGCTCCCCTCCTCTTTCTGAGCATCCCTCTGCTCGGTTTGCAGCTCAGTTCCCCGTCACGCCGAGCTGCCAGGTCCAGTACCTGCCCCTGGCTGCACCCATGTTCTCCGAGCAGGGAATCACCATATCCTTGCAAGTAAGTCCTCGCTTTCCAGCACTCACAGCCCAGCTCCAGGCTTTAGGAGAGCTGCTTCCTCCCAGTGCTACGTGCCCTGAGACACCTCAAACTCCTTCTCTCCTTGCCCGTGTCCCTGCAGACAACTTTCCAGGTGGCAGGGATGGCAACCCCCCTGCCAGTCAGCCCCGTGCCGTTCAGCATGCCCGAGCCAGCGAGCTCCAGCCCTTCCCACCTCATCCTGGCTTTCTCTGAGCACTTCTACACCAGCCTCTTCTTCGCCCTGGAAATAGCTGGAGCCTTCAACATGACCATCCCGGTGAGTAGAGCAAGCGAGCAAGGAAGGAGTAGAAGATATGCATTTGGAGGGACAGCCCTGCCCCACGAAAGGCTTGGAGGAGCTGTGCACCCTGCAAAGAAATGAGAGTGTGTCTCTGAGTGCCCATGGGAGTTGCAGCCCCCCACCCCCAGGCTCCCAAAAATATTGCTGGTCTAGTAATGCATGGAGAATTTGCCATGAAGAGTAACCAGAAAGCTGCTCCCGGCACGTGCTGGCGTGCAGGAAGGCTCCTGCACGTATCTGCGTGCAGCACAGTGCTCACCGCAGGGTCCGCGCGGCTGTGCTGGACACGAGCCCCAGAGCAGCAGCCCCAAGCATCCGTCAGTCAGATCACAAGCCATGCTTTGTCTTTCAGAGCCCACTGACCACCGCCACCATGGCACAGAAGATTACTCAGGTTCGTTGCCGTTGCTGTCGCTCCGAGAGGCACAGCCCCCGCTCGGGCAGTGCCCCCCGGCCGCCTGCCCACCAACCCAGGGGCACGCAGGGGACGGCTGCCATGCCCAGAAATAACCCCCCTCCCTCGGCAGATGGGCTCCCTCTTCCAGGAGGACCTACCGGTGATGCTGCAAGCTGTGTTCAGGAGCTCACCTCGGGTGGTGCTGGAGGAAGGCAAGGGAGCCCTGAAGCTCTTCCTCACTGTCCACATCGGGGCAGGCTCACCAGCTTTCCAGAGCTTCCTGAGTGTGAACGTGGTGAGTTTGCCCTGCAAGCATGCCGAGCGTGTTCTGCGAGCGTGGGGAGCATGGGGAGTGTGCTCTGCGAGTGTGCTGACTGTGCTCTGTGAGCATGCCCAAACTGCACATGGGCAATGCCCTTTGCTCCGAGACCCGGCCCGATTGCAGCTGTTGCAAGAGGCTGATTTAGCCTTTACCTGCCACAGCGCTCATGGTCCCAAGCAGCATTTGCCTCCATTGCGTAGAGCAGGGCGTGAGGAGCACGTCGCAGGTGGCAGCACACGGGTGGGTTCATTGCATGCCACTATTCAAAGCTGAAACTGGACCGTTTGCTCACTCTGATCCTGCCTTCTCTTTTCCCCTTGCAGGATATGTCTACAGGACTCCTCCTTAGCATCGCCGACACAAGGATGATGATCTCTGCAGCAGTGATAGAGTAATGAACCCAGCTATGCTCCGAGTCCTCGAAGGGGACATGTCCCAGTCATAGCAGGGAAAGGAGAGGCAAAGTGGTCAGGGAATTTCTTAGCTTTTATGGTTTGGGCACTCCAGAGGTAGCAGTGAGACTCCAGTAACGTGGTTAGAGAGAAAAGTGGAAATTGTACCGTTCCACCCCCCCGCATTCAGCACAGGCACACGCAGGCGACTGGCACATGCCAACACTGCCCGCCTCTGCCTGTTCCTGCCACACCACCGGCACCACTGCCGGGGAAAGCACATGCTCGACTGCCCCATCTCCAAACGCAGCCTGCAGCTGGGGGGGCTCCGGTGTGTCCGGCCACGGTGGTGCCTACGGCTGCCCATTTCTCCAGACCCCGGCCCCGCAGCATCCTGTGCCGCAGCCCGCTCACCCCAGCGTACGCCAGTGCAGCCTGCCCGCTTCAGCGAGGCCCCACAAAAGATGTCTAGTCTGGGTCCTGGTGGCCAAAACATCCTCAAGCCCGTGCTGCTGTGCCCGGGGGGGGAAGTCAGGCTTCAGCCACCTGCTCAGATGTACCCAGGCATCACGTTCACTGCTGGCTTGGCCCTGAACTCAGCCATGGCATTTGGGGGAACATGAAAGTCTGCTTATTACAAGCAGCTCCTGTGCCACTCTTTGTTTTCCAGGGATATTGAGCTCAGCCTGGCTGCCTCCGACATGGGTCCCGTGCCGGTAGGTACCCCCAGCCGTGCACCCCCCAAGTGACTGCATGCAACCATGTCTCCTTACACCGTGCTGCTGTGACTTGGCGCAACCGTTGTCTCCTTACACCGTGCTGCTGTGACTTGCTGAATGCAACAGCCTGCGCCTTAGCACCGTCCTCTAACACCCTGGTCACTCTCAGCTGCACCAGCCAGCTTAGGCTGCCCTAAACCATCCCAGGCAGCGGTTATCAGTAGGGAAATATTTACTTTGGGTGCTTGCTGCACCCTGCAGAAGGGAGAAGCAGGTCCATGTGGGATTAGGAGAGGTGCAGTGAGCATCAGGACCCCTCTCTTGCTGGTCCCTACCTCTCCTCCTGCTTTAGAGTCACGTCATAAATGAGCTGACCATGGATTTCCCTTTGGCAGGCTGCCTTACTAGAGGAGTTATTTTTGCCCACAATCCGTGAGGAGGTACCGGCTCAGATGAACGGTGAGGAGCCGGGAGTTTTGCAGCGGTGCTGCCACACAAAATGCACGACGAGGACGAAGGCAGCACCCAGCTGGCAACTTTCCCTCTTTTTTTTCCTAGCGGTCCTGAGTGAAGGCGTATTCCTGCCCCACATCTCCAGCTTTACCTACACTGACGTCAACGTCACGATTCACAAGGTAAGAAATAAGACATTTAAATTGCTCCCTGCTGTTTGATTTAAAGGGAATGCGGGAGCGATGCTTACCTCCTAGCTCCAGAATAAATTGGAGCCTGCTCCTCTAGCCCTCTTAACCCACAGAACCAAGTTTCAACATTTTAAATAGGCATAGTTCCTCTCTAGCCCCACTGCCATGAGCAATAGCCGTGTTGGAGGGGCCATTGGGCTGTGGAGAGCCCCATGCAGGCCGACAAGAGCCACACGGGCACCTCGCTCACCCCTCGTTCCTCCCCTTGCTTAGGACTACGTCTTGGTCCCCTGCAACCTTGAGCTACGGGCGAGGACTGGAGAGCAGACCACCGCGGGCTGAAGTCTGGTGTCTGGGGTAAAACAGTGGCAAAATTGTTCTGTTGACTCTGAAATCATGCTTTGTGTTTTGTCACTGCTTGAAATGTTGAAAATCTTCTTTCTTGCCTTACTAAAACAACACTTTCTCAGATTTAGGATAATAACGGCACTGCACTAGCGGCTTTCTCTTCCAGTCCTGCTCTTGGTATTTTTGTTGCACAAAGAGGATGGATTATAACAATGTTCCATACTTAAAATAAACATTTCGCTTTCATACTGCATTTTCTGGTATAGTTATTGACTTTTTTCCCCTCAATGATTTGTACCTAAAGACAGATGAATTTTGTCTTGCTAAGAACTGGTAGCAGTACAGATGTCCAGACCTTACATTTAATTAAGGAAGCATGAAAATTGCACTGATTTATAAGGATGCAAAGCAGCTCCGTGTCTCTCAGCTGCAGAACGACATGGCCCCTACCAACAAGAGATCTTTCATCTGCTTTTTCTCCATTTCCCGTGTTACTATGGGAACATTACGGCTGGTGGTTTTCCCTGGGTCAGAAAGGGGCGGAGGGGGAAATCAGTCTGCCCAGTGGTTTCTAATTTTAGACTTGAAGGCAGTTATATTTTCAAAACTATACTTCTGACAAAGCTCGTCACAGAGAAAATGCTGAACGAAACGTGACTGCACACGTACAGACGGTGCCACGTGCCGGCTCGGCACGCGCCCGCCCAAGGGCACCAGCGGCTGCCTTTGTCAATATTGGAACGCTCTTTCCTACCGACCAAATGCGCCTCTGCGCTTGAGAGGTGGTTCAGCAAACTAAGGGGGGAAAAAAAGCCACAACAGACTTGAGTGTCCGGAATGGAAGGGTGGGCTGGTAACGGAGCTCCTAAAGCCGCCCAAGTTGCTCGACCGCTGGGTGCTGTTGGCAGCTGCCTCCGGACAGGGTGAGCGCATCGCTGTGCCGATGCCCAGGAAGAGCACCCTCACTGCTGACTGCGCAGCTCTCACAATGTAAGCTCTGCAATGGTGATTCCCATGAAACCATATTAATTACATATACATCTGCTTTCACTTGCAACAGCTATACACATCATTTCTAGCCTCTGGAGCTGCTGAAAAGCACTTCAAAACCTCATATTTCAGAGACTCAGAAACAGCAAAGCAAACAAAACAAGCCAAGTTGATTTATTATAAGGAGTAAAAAGCCCTGAAGGTTTATATGCCCAGCTTGGGGACTCGACTAACTATTTTAATGCCCAAAGTTGGCAATAGCGGGAACTGCTCCTAATAAAAGTTTCCTGGTAGAGCTACAACCATTATTCTTTGACTAATGTATCTTAAACCAGTTTCCCAAAAGGAATAAGCTACAGTAGTAAAAAGATGTATTTATTTGCCAGTGGATATTCTGGCTTTAGGCTTTACTGCATGGCTCTGCATCTCCAGCGTAGGGTTCGGGTCACAGGAGCTGCACACCCCGACTCCCAGCCCCACACGTCCTACCTGGGACCAGCCGCAGGCTTGGGGGCCGAGCTGGCTTATGCTGGAGAACTTGGGTCTTCTGCTGCTCCCTCTTGTCACCCGATTTACCGAGCCCCCCCAGCACAGCTGCATCCGCAGGAGACGGCCAGTGTTGTCCCCAGCAGTCACTTTGGGTTCACCTGGAAAAAGAAATGCTGCAAAAAGCATCTGTATTAGCGTCTTTGGCATAAACAAAATCCATAATTTTCCTGGGCAGTATCCCAGGGTCCCACAGGACGTACAGCTTCCCTTGCTGGAGGCACAAGGAGCAGGACATGACAGCCAGATGGTTCAAGTGCTGGAAAAACAGAGACGAGCCCCTTCGCCAGCCCCCATGGAGCAGCAGAGGTATGAAGCTTTACCAGGGACATTCCTGGAGCAAGAGCTGGAGAGCCCGAAGTCCCGTGCACAGCCCGGGCAGAGCAGCAAGCCCATCACACCCCGCTCCCACTGCTCACCCATAAAGAGATTTTCCAGCGAGTCAGAGTGCCGGCACGCTGGAAAATGACTGTTTAGTTGGTTTTTTGCACTGTGGACAGGATTGTCCCAGTTCTTATGAATTCCGTCTTGCGGTTTCCTGCTCTGGATTTACTCCTGAACCCACCAGCAATTCAGAGCACGAGATTTACGAGTTGCAGAAGTAACGAATTACACCGAGGAGATGCTGCCCTTTCCTTTTGAAAAGGTCCCTCTGCTCCTTCCCGCTCAGCCCCGTGCGACAAATGACACGACAGAGGCCAGGCCCCGGGAGGGAAAGCTGTTTCCAGATGCACAAGACGACTTTCCCACTTTTCTGCGATCCCAGGCCCGCGCAGCCCCTGCCCCGGCTCTGCGAGGCAGCGAGCTCTCCAGTTACACGCTTCCCGCTGTCATTTCTTTCTCAAGTCAAACAGACTCCTGGGACAGCGACAGATCACAGATTACTGTAGAGTGCCAGCAAAATTAATCCCCCCAGCAAACCAGAATTCACACAGAAGTGCTGGCCAAAAGAGTGTGCAAAAAAGTTGCTAAATTTTACTTACCATACAGAAGGTGTTTGCTCAGGACCCAGAACAAAACCTTGTACAAACAAAGCCCGTTATGCCAACCTGCGGGCAAAAAGGATGGATGGAGAAGCCAAGCCCAATCAGTCCAGTAACTCTGAGGTGGCACAAAGAAGCTGCGAGCGCCCCGGCTGTGCGGCTGCCAGTGCAGGTCAGTGGAGCTGCTCATCCTGCCCAGCGGGTAACGGGGCCACACAGCCCCCCAAAACCCCGCTCTGCCGGCACCGCAGGCATACTGGCGTCAGAGAGCACAAGCAGTGGGGTCTGAAGCTCCCTGCTCCCGGCTCACAAGCATGGCCCGATCGTCCACGGCATTCCTCTTGTTCACGCCCTGCGTTGCAGAAACTTCTCACCCGCCTGGTTTAGCTGGTGCTGGGGCTGCCCACAGCACGCTGCTTGAGCAGGGAGTCCCATCAACATGCAGGAGCATCATTTCTGCCCAGGGACAGGGCAAGGTCTGTGTTACCAGCAGCTGAACGGCCTTTGGAGAGAACAGTCCCTCCAGCACCATCAGCCTGCACAGAGCTGGGAACCGAAGGAGCCGTTCAGACTCACCGAAACACCAGTCTTCAGTATTACCGTGTACTTCAACCCACCCAAAACCCTCCTGCCGTGACACAAGACGTGCCAGGCCGCACGATGACGGTGCGCGACACCAGGTTTGCCGTTTGGCACAGCACGGGAGAGCTCTGGGCAGTTTGCATGAACCGGGACTGCCGACAGGCCCAGTGCATCCTCTGCTGCGCTCAGTGATTCCTCTGCAACATCTCACTGTGATGCTGGAAATGAATGCAACAACCAAGGGCTTTGGCCAGGCAGATATTGAACTATTCTTACCTTTAGGCAGAAATGCAGAACAGGATATTGCCCCTCTCCGTTACCTGATCGACGCTAGACTTCTTCCGTGCATCACCCATGCTTTAACAGTGACATACCGCCATCAGCTTTGGGGACACCAGCTAATAATAATAAACACACTAGTAATAACATCTAGTGCTGGGAAAAGCAGGTGTCTGAGAGGCCATTTAAGACCTCAGATGTTGGGGGTTTTTACCCAGAATAATTTCTTTTTTCTGAAATGAAAAATGCCTGAATTCTTTTCCCTGGGACATTACTGCAGGCAGATGGGTGTGCTCCGGTGTTATACTTCTCAATTATCTGGTAATGTTTTCCCTTCAGATTCTATTAGGAAATGCTTCATGACCTTGGGAAATTCGATTTCATTCTCATTTCTGCTTGTGGATTAGCATTTGGTCAGCAGGTTACCCGGCCAGGAGCAGCCACTGAAAATCCAAGTGTTTTTTCCTCAGGAAGTTTGAGTGGAAAAAGCTTTCAAACCAAAATATCAGTTGCCACAAAGGAACCAGATCCCATAGCAGGAGGCAGGACAGATACTCTCCCCGAGAAGCATCAGAAACAAGAACCTCATTCCAAGCACTAAAAAAGTAGGAATGTTTATTAGAAGAGTTACATGACAAAGGTACCCTGAGCTCCCACTCAGCACTTCATACCCTTCTGAACACGGATGGTGACACTTACTTAGAAAGCCATATGCAACAAGTTCACTTTTTCATTATATCAATAACAATTTTCCCTCAGAACAAATTTAACAATTCCACTGCAGCATCACATGCAACTGCTACGACTGCGACCCCAAAATCATGCTAATTTCTCTAAATAAATGTTTGTACACAGAGCTGCCTATCAGGTTTTGGCTTATGCAAGTATCTTAGTACTCACACGAGCCAATTAACTTTAAAGTGTCTTAAATGTTATCAAGAATCTTGAATCAAGTTTAGAAAAGAAAAGTAGATAATGCTGGTCTCGATACTCCATCCTCGCTGGTCTTTCTTCCTCTCTCTGCCCAGAAAGACCTCTCCGCGCCTTGTACTTCCCAGCTCACACGAGAATCACCAGCAGGCCCTGAAGAAGTGCAAGGAGCAACACATCCACGTTATTTTCCGACTTTTGAGGGCTGCTGGTTCACATCAGCTTGTCAAGCAACACACAGCGAACAGAAAACCCTCTTGCAAAAATCCTCACGTCAACTCTGTAACAAGGAGGGCACGGTATCCTTTGGGAAGCATCAGAGAATATCCCAGCTCCTCTGGGACATCTCCAGGATGCACAGGGCTGGAATTCGGTGCAATTCAAGACACTTTGAACGGTGCCACTCGAAAGGGCTTGCCAGACCCCCTGGACCCACATCAGAGCTGCTAACACAGAGTTCTCCAGAAAGGAAACGCAGCCTGGACGGGGGAACCAGGACTTACCCCAGAGGGGCTGAACATCGCTCATTGCGTACCTGGCTCAATAACACTCATGGGCATGAAGTACTCAGCAGCATTTTCTGACCTGAAGGAGGTCAGACAGAGCAACCCCTCCTGGCCTTTCAAGGCTTAAAATCCACAGCTCTTGCTCACTAAACCGCCACTGGCAGGGTCCTGTTACTGAAGCCAGCTGCTAGAAACAGCCCCAGTGACCTGCACCAGTGTCTTGCAGGAGAAAATAGCCCTTCCAGGCACTTACCGCTAGTATCTGAATATCCACCTTTATTAAGGGAATGCCCAGCACGTTTGGCAGAGGGATGCCGATGCCCAGAGCGCCTGCAGGGGACAGACAGGTCCTTACGCACCGCCGGAGGGGTGAGCCCAGCTCCCGCCCCACGACAAAGCTGCTCCCAGGGAGGGCGAAGGGAGCAGAGCTGATCCAGAGGCATGGACTGCAGCACCACCACGCATGATGCATTTTGGCTTTCCTTACATTCTCTGCCACTAACAGTTGCCAGGGCCCTTAGGACTGAAGCTGGGGCGGATCGTGTAAGAATAAGGTTGGGACTTTTAACTACAGCCTCAGCACGGGGACTGCAGACCTTTAATCGCTCCAACTCTCCTGCTACAGCTTTCAATCATGCACACATATCCCTCTCCCCTCCTCAGTCAAAGCACTCCCAATGCTACAGCTATCCCGGTCACCTTACCGTTGATAAGGGGCAATAATGTTTCTGCCAGCAGACTGCTGCAGTGTGGCTTCAAGTTCGAGATCTGAACCAGAGAAGGAACAAGCACGTGAGCAGCGCTGCCAGGCACTCGACAGCGACAAGCACAGCCCAGCACTACGGCTGGAAGCCAGCCAGTCCTTGGGACTGGAAATCACTTCCCACTGACACAGCAAAAGAACAAATAGTCCCTCTTTTCTTTAAAGCAAATCTACTTTTCTTCCTCGATTTGTATTTGGTCCTTCCTTTGGGAATCTTTCTACCAGGTAAAACTCCTGCTGGAGCTCTGTGTAAGCTTTGCCCAAGCAGGGGTGAATAAACAAACAGACTTCAGGCTTTACATTTGCATTATTAGAAAAGGCAGAAGAAAAAAAAAAAAAGCAGCAAAAGAAGAATTGCTATGACCTACAAAGTAGAGCAGCTAACAACTAAGACTCTCAGCAGATGTAATCCATCACAGCCAGGACACGTTTCAGCATCACACAGCGACCGCGTGTCCCCCTCCTTCCCCAGAGCTGCAGTGCACAGCGCTCGGCCACTCTACCCACCTAGTAAAGCCTAGACTGGTACGAGAGACTTACGTTACTGATGCCAACATCAGAAGACTCCAAGGAGAGGGAAGTGCTGCAGGGAAAGTAAAGCAAACAGCATGTCAGACACCACGTCACCAGCCAGAGCTCACAGACCCCAACCACGAGATCCCTGCCATCTCCTAGAGCAGCGTTACTCAGCCCACGGCAAGGGATCCCTGTGAGGCATCATCGGGGCATCCGTAAAGGGATCACAATATTGTGACACAAAAATGAGGCGCTGCCACACTTGCAAGAGAGAAAAGAAAATAGGAAAATAAAAGCAATAGATCAACACTAAAAGCTTCGCCTAATTTTTATTTGCTTGTAAATGAAATAGCACTGCAACAGGGCACACGCTAGCTCCTGGCTTCCCCTCCCCTCTCCTGCGCCCAGGTAGTTATTCACCTTGGGAAAGGAGTCAGCTCCTGGCTAGCTGAGAGCAGAGCTTCTAGAAAAAGCATCCAGTCTGGATTTAAAGATCATGAGCTCTGGAGAATTCGCTACAGCTCCTAATCTATCATTGCAATCACACAACTATCTCCATAGCTAAAACATACGCTTTACTTCCACTTTGAATTTCTCTTTTCTACTTCCACTGAATCTTGTTATATCTTTGTCTATTGAATTAAAAGCCCTTTGATGCATTTCTATTCTCTATATCACTGCATACAAGCTATGCCAATGTTGCTTCTAAATCTAGCTCTTTGACAAGCTAAATGGCTTTAAATCCTCAAACCTCACACTATAAGAAATGCTTTCCAATCTTTAATCGTACCTTGACTGGCATTAATGACAGTGCTTTCCTTTACTCCTTTATTACTCATGTCCAATATCAGACATTTCGAACTACTGCCCAGGATAAAAGTCAAGCTGACAGTCTTACAATTATGCAGGTTACCTCATTTCTCCTTGTTATAAAACTGACACAGACTTTTTTTCCAGTCTCCTAGAACTTTCCCACTGCTGTAATGCTTCCTGAAAGTCAGCAATACCTGTCGACCTCGTGCCATCAGCCAGGTATGACATTCTCCGATTCAGGAAATGAAATGTCTGTTTAACAGACATTTAAAAGCATTTCAAGTTAGCGGCTCCAGAGCCAACATTGCAATGCAGAGAATGTCACCAGCCTGTAAGAGGGCAGCACTGCCCGGCTTTGTCACAGCCCTGTTTGTGCAACACTCCCGTCCCTTCTGCCATAGTTCAGGCAGCTCCACCAGCGCTGTGTCACCAAGGGACACGCTGTTACAGCACTCGGAGTGTCCCTGATGAATTGCAGCCCTTCCTGTCGTCCTGCTCTCTTCTGGTTGCTGCTTCCCAGCAAACCGAACCTGTACCCTGAGCTCCGGGAAAGCCGGAGTTTCCCAGCACGGCTGAACACCCAGGGCTGTCTCAGGGGAGTGAGCAGGCTGGGGCATTGCAGCAGGCTTTGCTTCGAGGACCCCTGTGCAGCCGCTGCAGGGACAGCCTACCTGCCCAGGGACAACCCGAGCACCAGTCTGCCTCCAGCAATCGACACACGGGCGTTTAGACCGAGGTCCTGCAAGCAGACAGGGAGAGGATCAGCCCATGAAGACGTCCCCATTCCAACTGCCAGTCACTCGGCTGGCTGTACACTTCACCAGTTTGAGGTCTTTACATCCACACTTACGGCCTTCAGGAGCAGGAGGTTGAGGATGGATCCATCTAAATGCTTAATGAACACCTGAATCATGACCGAAAGCTCGACGGTGGCTTTGTTTTCTTCCAAGAGGATGAGCGGGTTCCCAGACAACGTTAGCTTAATGCTCAGAGGACTGGTCCCATGGCAGGTGGAGCACTGTGGGAATCAGGGACACATGGAGGTGGCTACCCATGCCCCACACGCTGGCCAGGCAGGGGACAGGCAGTCCTCTGGTGGACTCTCACAGCCCCATAACTCTGTAGGGCCTCCCCCAAGGTCACACAGACCTTGGACAAGCCAAATTTACAGAGCAAATAGGTCTGGCAGCACGGATTGGCACTCCTTGCTGCAGGCAGTAAGGGGCTGAGGAAGCAAAGGTGGACACGAAGGGGGCTGTGCCCGTAAGAGGGTGCCCATAGTGCCTAGGAAATGGGACATGCCAGACACTTATCAGCTCTTTCTGTCAATGGCCGTGAGCTGCGAGAGAAGATGTTCCCCTGCTTAGGGAGCGGGAGAAGGTTGGCTACAGCCAATGGCACACAGGAGAGCGGGCACCGTGCAGAGGCTGCCAAGGGCTGGACACAAACCTCCGGTCCCTTCACCTGCTCCCATCAGCTGGTCGGGCAGCAGGGCAGCCTCGAGCTATGTTGGCGCCGCTCGGCCGTGCTGCACGCTCAGCGTGGCCAAGTGGAGGCGAGCAGAAGACTGGAGACCTTTGGCAGCAGCACCCCGGCACATCCAGGACCATCATTTGGATGGCCCCGGACCCGGCGAGGTTTACACAAACCCTCACTCCAGCAAAAGTCACTCACCCCAGCAGGAACAAGGGTCGTGATGGCTTCTTGCAGATGGCTGGCACCAGAGAACTGTTGGAACAAAAGTGCAAGCAGCCCCGGTGAGCACTCCAGCCGATTTCAGCAACGCTGTCCTGCTGGGGCCGCCCCTCTCCCACTTGCATCCCTGTTCCCAGCCAGCTTGTTCGCACTCCTGGAGCCAGTCCCTGAGCCCTCACTGTCCCTAGTGAAGCCATGGGCAGCTCAGTCACATGCAGATCTACGTTACGGCAGCACCCCGAGCCCTCAGCCTTCTCCATTGCTCCCCAGCTGCCTGGGCGATTCCTGGTCAGTCATTAAGGTGAGAGCAGCCAGCAGAAGGAGACGTAACCCACAGGCTTTCAACAATTTTCAGTGTGTAGACCCCTAATATTTTCCCGTGGAAGTACAGATCGGAGGTACAGAAAATGCATATGCCTAGAGAATTGCATTGCACATACGAAGTTGCTTTTCTCAGTGACATTTTAAAGACTCCTTGAAGCAGATTACAGACCTCCAGGAGTCCGTGGCATAACCAGTACACAACTGGTTTCAACAGGTATCCCTGGGGGTGCCCATACAGAAACAAGAATGGCTGATCGTTGCACGTGCTATTATAGCTTTCTGAAAAGAGCAGTAAGGAGGCAGCGCTGGGGCTTGAGCACCTGCAAGTGAGCACGTGCACATGCAGTCCCCAGACTGGCTGCGTGCTGAGCACCAACAGAGTGAACGCCATGCACAGCCGGCTCCCCGAGCAGAGCTAAGGTCACGCTGACGCGTGTCCTGTGCCACCTCCCCTGGCATGACATACAGGTCTGCTACACTCACGACTTCTGGCGTGCAGGTGTACGTCTGTGGCGGTATCTGGATCAGGAGGCACAGGGCTGCGTTGAGAAAGCTCTGGCGCAGTCCCAAGACCAGAAGCTTGTCCAGCAGCGGAGGCAAAGCAGAGGAGGACGAGTCATGGGGGATGATGCTGCCTCCCACCTGCTTCACTGCACCCTGCAAAGAGAGGCGACACAGACGTTAAACCGATCCTTCAAAGCCACGAGGCATGCCCAGATCCTTGAGACAGAGAGTGCGGGGTCTGTGCCAGCTGAAATAGCCCTCCTCTTGCCAGCAGCTTAGGGAAAGCATTGGAATCAGAGCAATTCCCTCTATATTTAATAGACGAAAGGAGCTGATAAAGGCCAGAGAGCGTAACTGAGGCCTTCTTAGCTAATAACACACTTTGTCCAAATCACAACTCACTGCTTCAGTTCATCCTTGAGATTTCACTCCGAGAACAAACGCGCGGTGAAGGTGCTGCCAGCCCGGCAGTCCCAGCCCTGCCTTTCCTCCCTCCAGCGCCCAGCCAGGCGTGAGCCATCCTCGGACTCTACAACAAACTTGCACCGATACCATCTACTCGCTAAGGAGACCAACTCTGACCACCTGGGGGGGTGGGGGTAAAGACTAATCCCAGTGAAGTATCTGCAGTAAAGCAAGAGCAGCAGCGCTGATCATACAGACTGCTGTGCTTGTTATTAGCCCTTGCTATTCTTTATTGCTTATGTCCCAGTTGCTTCTCGCTAGCCACTTTCTTTTATTTAAGTTCTCCTGTTTGAAAGTACTGTTTGTTTTTTGCTGGTTTTTTTTTTTCCCCAGTGAGACAGAAGTGAAAAATACATCCGTTATCTTCGTTCAGCATTCACCCACCATAGAGACTGAATAGCGAAGGCAAAAAGCAGTAACACCCAGTCCGCAGGCAGGGCGAGGGCGAGGATGAGAACTGCTTGTCCCAACAGTTACAAACAGCAGATGCGCAGCCTCAGGCAGTCTCAGGATAAGTTTGCAAACAGAGCAAAAGAAGGCTTGAAGAAAAGTACACGCAGTCACTTAGTGGTGATTTGGATAAGGATCTAAATATTTAGCTAGCGTTTCCAGAACAAGTCATTAGCCCAGCTCCTCCACATGGTTGTACTGGAAGAAGACAACTGCTCCCGCAGGATGAGGTGAACAGTCTGAAAGGCACCACGCCGCAGTCACGCTCGCAGGGTCCTGTTGCCCAGCGTTAACTTACATCTAAATCCAACCCAAGGAACAAGCCAGAGGTAAACGGGAGGCTGGCCAGCCGGTAGTGAATCGTTCCTGCCGTACCGACCGGGATCACCGCTTCATGGAGAAAAAAGATCATTACAACATCAGGAAATAAGCAGCAACACAAACTCCTCCCCTGATCCCGCAAGCCACCAGCCAGACCTCACACCCACAAACCAGGTCCTGAGCGTTCACTTCTGTGGGATGCTCAATGCTACTCAAAACGGCCAAAACATCCCCAAATTCAGCTTTGTGGGATCTGCCTGTAGAATATAGCCCAAAAAGAGCATCAAAGATAATACGCTAAATCCAAGGGTGATGTATAAAAATGGCGTAAGGAGGGCCAAGGTGCGAGCAGTTCACTTGGACTGCTCGGGTGTGAATTCAAGGTTCAATAACAGCCCTGCAGAAGTGCAGCTCCTCCCTGACGCACTTATGGACTAGATGTGGGAAAGGGCACTTCCCACCGCGGGACTGCGGGGAATGCGGGGAAGCAGCACCTCATCCTCCACAAGAAACGCACCGTTGAGAGTGCCCAGGAGCTGGATGTTCACAAGGTTGACGACAATATCGACTACCGGACACAGCTGCAACACAAAGCAGAAACGCGACCGCTCAACCCCCCTCGCCACCCCTCTGCAGGGAGCCGTCACCCTTCAGCCTGATCAGACCCACTCCTTTTAGTCTAAATCCCCAGGGAAAAAGTGCCGCATGGCATTAGGGCAGCAGCTGGGACGCTGTGAAGGATTTGGTAGCAGCGGAGCATCCCTGGAGCTGTGGTACGGCACCAAAGGGGACTGCTTTGATCTGGGGAATATTTCAGGCATCGCCCTGCAGGCAGAAACACGCCGGCAGCAGCCAGGCTGGCCACGGGCATCGCTGCCGAGCAGCGTGTGCCAGTGATGTGGGAAAGCAACACAGAAAGACGGTGTGGCTTGCTGTGACCTTGTAACATGTTGTTCCTGACATTTCTGCATTTCAGCTATGAAAGGAGGGCAATCTTCAGGCTTACCAAACCGGGCAGAGTTGCTGTCAGCTGGTTAAGCACTATCTCGTTTACTGATAGGGAGAGTAAGCTGGAAAGGAAAGAAAAATTTCCAATCACTACAAACACAGCTTCAGGATAGGAGACCAAAGGATCTCCAGCCTTCATTTTACACACTACTATGTCCTTAGTCATCCCTTCAGGGACACTGCTGCAGCTAATACTGGCAAGAGCAGGG
The DNA here is from genome assembly GCF_000699145.1 of Aptenodytes forsteri. NCBI lineage: Eukaryota > Metazoa > Chordata > Aves > Sphenisciformes > Spheniscidae > Aptenodytes > Aptenodytes forsteri. Next base: position 920,496 of record NW_008795316.1, read on the forward strand.
GCTGTGCAGAAGGCAGGGAGGGCAAGGAGCTGCTCGCCTCACCGAGGGGAGAATTGGGCTAATTTCTGATAAGTGAAGGCTTCAGCGCTTGGGGTGTGCAGACATCATTGCACGAAAGGAGTGAGCCTCGCGGTGTAACCCGAGTTTGGTTGTCTCCCTCTGGTATTTAAATCAGTGCTGTAGTTACGGGAAGGTGGAGGTGTTATGAAATATCTTCATGTTAGTTATTGGAAACAAACAATTTACATGTGGAATAACAAGAGGAGAAATCTGCTGTGTAGCATTTCAACATTGCTGCTAAATAGATCACTCTGGGACACGTGATGCCTGTAGGCAGCACAGAGCCATTTACTTTTGATAATCAATATATTTCTGGACTGTTGAGTTAGAACATGCAGCAGCACACTGGGCAAGCCACAGACAGCAGGAATTCATAATGCATCTCGTTATTTATGCCCAAGTTCTGCCTATAGACGCATCTGAGGAACTGCCATGAAGTCAGTCGTGTACATCCACGCTCCCCCTTACCCCACAGGAAGCTCACCTCCTGCACACCATCGCTTTAATCCTGCTAAAACTTAACATATGACCCCAGAGCGGGTGAGCCGTGTTCCTCTATTCACTTACATAGTCTCTTTCAAACCAGCTGCTGCACTGATTGAAATATAATGTATAATGCAAAAATTAGTTAGGAGAAATTCAATGAACCTGAAAAGTGAGTAATTCAAAAGCAATAAAAGAAAATATTTCCCATGATCAATTTACTGTTGCATTCATACATGAATGCAACCAATACATGAAGTCAGCGAATTCTTTCTGCCAAGAATTTAATAAGACTGCGCAAGAGATGGCACATTTGCATGGAATCACACACACCCAGAGCGGTCAGACCGAAAGTCCGTATGCCCAGCATCTTTCTGTGACAGCAGCCAAAGGCAGAGTATAAAACCAGGGCAAGCAATGGTGCTGGTTTCCTAGAACACTCCCTGCCCTATTATTCCTACCCTTTGGATATCAATTCACTAGCTAAGTCTAAAGAAAGTGCATTGGAGGAGGTATCAAACCTCATATTTCAGATCTTAAAATTTCCATGGGCAAACAGGGAAAATCAACCCTCATCTTCCAACAACCAAATTTTTTGTCAGTTCCACTAAAGCAACTGGCTTTGGCAATGGGAAAGAAATTACTTCCCTGAGGCCTGGCTCTGTATCAGCTTAGCACCGTCTGTGTCCTGGCAGATTGTCTAGATCATTGGATAAAGAGAAGAGGATTACAGGCAATGGAAAACATAAATCCCCAGGCACTTACCCAGCAAGGAGCTTGATCTTTATAGCACCAAGAATGCAGAGGCAGTCTTCAATGACGACCTGGACTGTGCCCGATTCAAAATTCGTGCATTTAATGTTTGCGGTAATGTTCACATCCACTAAGATATCAATTAGTTCTGAAAGAAGGCCAACCAAGCTGAAAAAAGTATATGGGTTGAACAGATTTCATCTCTCAGCCTCTAACCAGAGAAGCTCAGCAAAGCCAGAAGCAACAAACTGCACCTCCATCTCCTGCAATTCATTACAAATGCCACAAGCCATCTTTTGGTGCTTCTGCTCTGTGACTTTATTATAGGTAAGAAACCCCTAGAAATCCATAAAAGATGCAAAACGTTGCACAATAGGAAGCCTGTGGGTAGGGGTTTCCCTTAACAGACACCGTAAAACACCACGCTCACCAGTTGCCGCTGAGCTCCAGCTTTGTGGCGATGGTCAGCTGGACCCCGATTCCTGGCAGCAGCACCACTGACAGCTTGGGGAGACGAACCTTGACAAGGTGTAGGCTGCAAACAACAGCAAAAGCTGGCACAAATTAAAAGCATCTTCTAAGAGCTGAGCAGCTGTACACCCTGAGGAACCTACATCACCACAGCCACCTCCAGCTGGAGGCACGAATATTATAAGCAAGAGATACCAGCTCCAGGATGAGAGAGAGAGTCTGCAGCTGAAACCCAAAAGAAGGCAACCTAGAACCAGATTGGGGTGGAAGCCAGCTTTATAGAGCAGTCAGCTTTTTCTCTCTATGGCACCTTCCTCCCTCTCTCAGTGCTGTCAAGCATCTCAGATATCAACAGCAGCATCAGAGCCATCATTCTGCATCTGCACGCGTAACCTGCAGTGCACTTCACCATCCACCTTGCTACCACACAGAAAACTTCTGTTGGGCCAGAATTCCAGTATCAAAATAAACCGAGGATAACTACTTGGGCCAGTCATGCCAACTGCAGCTCAGCTTTTGTTGCTTCAGAATTGCTGGTCAAGGTGCACTCATGGAGAAGCCCTTGCTCTCCACTTACCCAGTGATGCTGGTGGGAGAGTTCAGCAGACCCCCTTCACCCATGATGTTTGGGAGCACGAGGCCCTGGAGGTGCTGCTGGAGAAGTCCGTTCTGAAGTATGGCATCCGAGAGAACTGGAAAACACCTCTGCGTGAGGACTGGCACTTGCAGCAATGACCCCTCTCCACTCGGTCAGATCTGTCCTGGCAAAGGAGTCGCACAACAAAGCCCCACTGCCCCCCAAAAACTCCTTATAAAGTCATTGGCTGTCTCAGTGCAGTCAAAGCACGCAGGGGATGATATTTTACAATGTGCACTAAACCAAAGCTGCCCTTAGCGACTTAACCAGGAGGGGCAGCAGTGGAGAGTACAACGTGCACTAAACCAAAGCTGCCCTTAGTGACTTAACCAGGAGGGGCAGCAGTGGAGAGCATCCCAGACCTCCAACTTAAAGATTACAGTGTGGTTGTGCACTACCAGCGATGACACTCCGCGGGAGCTGCGCTTCAGCTCGCAACTTGTTTCCCATTTGTAAAGGGGTTTTGTTTGTTTGTTTGTTTGTTTTAAAGAGAAGCAACTTGAAACAAGCCTCTTTTTTTAGCTGGAGCATTGCAAATATTAACATGGCCGCTAACCTTCACAGCAGTTGTTTGTCAAATATCAGCTGCTCCAATGTGGAAATGAGAAACTAAGACAAAAAGAGGAAATAACCCAGATCTAGCCCTGAAATTCTGTACGGCTGTTTGGTGCTGAAACATGTCCCAGTTCTGGAGCAGAGAGATTTCCCTGACCCATGAACCCAGCGATGGCTATCAGAAGCTCTAAGCTAAGTCTGCAGCCTTGAAGAACTACAAAATAAAGACGAAGATGCTCGGGAGGTTTTACTCCATGTCACGGTCCCACATAGCTTTCAAAACAAACATAACTCATGTTTTCTAGTTACCATTCTGCATTGCCCCTGGACTGACGGCGCAGGACAGACCGGACAAGACTTCTTGAGAGGGTGAGAGGAGGCCACAGAAAAAGATGATTCCAAAAAGCTTCAACGTCGTCATCTCCAGAAAATTCCCCTGCTGGCAAGGGAGACATCAGAGTGAAAAGTGAGGGAAAAGCCTCTAAGAAGGGATCCCAGTGTCTTTACAAGGAAAGAGGTCAAGCAAGAAATCCCTCCTCTACTATTTATCAAGCTCAAGTAAGACTCTGCTCGAGCCTGGGGCAGCAGGACCTTGTTCATGTCCACACATATGGACAGACTTCAAGTGTGGGTCAATAAAAGCCCTTTCCTTGTCCTTTGTGACTTGCCCCAAATATTCTACGTGTTCACACAAAAGAAAGCCAAACTGCTTTTCCCCTGAACTGATATTTAAGCAGGCATTATTTCTGTATCCCTTAGATGAAAAGTTACACGTGTTTTGGTAAGGGTCTTTGCCAAGGGAAACATCTGAGGATCATTCTTGTTCTTTCTAACTTTCAAAAGCAATAAACTAAAGCTCAAGTGATAAAAATAAGCTAACCATAAAATTATAAATAATAATTATTAACATAAATTTAATTATGAAATGACAGACACAGGCAGATGATTAGGAGCTTGGTGCACAGCCAAATCTCAAACTAAAGAAGCCAAGCACTAGGCACACTATGCGCATCCTTCCAGAGCTGTAAGGCGGTAACACTACTACCACGCACGTCTCCCTGCCACCACGCAGCCTTCACCAGCCGCGGCTTTGAGGCACAGACGATGTTATTACCTGCATCAGCTGCAGCCAGCTGGGAAGGGCTCTCGGGTCCGCTCAGGCTTTTCTGGAAGTCGTCGAGACTCTGCGTCGTTCTCCCTTTTTTTCCTGCAAGGAAGATGGAAGCAGTTGCCCTTATATAAAAACTGCAGCCAACCAGACACACCTTTTCCTCACAACCTCCACGTCTCACGAGCAGGCATCCCTCAATACTCTTGCTATTTGCAAGCAACACCCAGCTGCCACCTCTCTTGATTTATACGAGGTAACGTCACCACTGACTTGACCGGTTGCCATTTCCCTTCGTGGCCTGGATCATTCGGATGCCGCTTTTTTCCCCCCCTAGTCTGTCTTAAAAAGGATACCCTGTGATGTGGCCCCAGCAGGGATCCCCATGCTTTGAGGAAACCAACTTTTTAGGAAATCATGAGGCTTACTGAAGCATCTAAATCTGACAGGAGGCCGATGGGGCTGCCTGTATAGGAAGGCAGCGCATGGAAAACATGGGCACGGATTCAAGGAGGCTTATAGTAGGAAACTATCTACTTTTCCCAATCCCCGAGGAGTTGTGGGACTTATAATGCTCATTCCTGTTTCAGATGCAACACGGGAAAAAGATTTTCTTGACAAAAAGCAACTTGGAAAGGTTGCAGAAACCTGATAAATGTTGGCTTTGTTAAGACCAAGCTTCAAATTTATTTCAGTTGTATCTGTAAAGGGTGTCATGAATTGACCATAAAAAATGAAGTTGTAATGAAATGTATAAAGCCAACAGTAAATATCATTTTGAATAAGCAATGCTTATGCTAGCTGAATAAGCCGAGGGCAGCAGAAACGTGTATTTCAAAGGAAAATTTCATCCCACAGGGATGAAAATCTCATCCCTCAGCGGACGCTTTGGCCAGGCTTCGCAGAAGTTTCCATTGTGCAGGGCCCCGGGAAGATCTTATCTGGGGACTTTGTTCAGGTCTGGTCACCCATGTTCAACAGGGATGGACTCAGACGGAAACCGGGCAGCAAAGGGCTGCCGAGATGACTGGGAAACCGGAGAGGGGCCAGCACGCTCGGCCTCGCAGAACAAAGACGAGCAGAGATACGATCATTCTCCACAAACACAGGAGAGGGGTAAATACTGGGGAGGGAGAGGAGAGGAGAGCTGCTCGGGCTCAGGGACAATGTTGGCACAGGAACAAACACAAACCAATACGTTCAGGTTGAAGTTAGGAGAAAGCTGCTACCACCCCAGCGAGTTTTGGGCTAGCTTTCCCATGGGAATACAGAAGGCAGCAAAAACAGTCTTAGGATGCTCTTCGATACCGCACAAGGTGTCTTCTTGCAGTAACAGCAAAGTGCTCTCACCGAGCAGGAAGGTCCTTCAGCACGTGCTTCCGAGGGCTCAGACTCAATGAAGCAACCCCATCACAGAAATGCTGTACGAGCTTTTGTTTTATTTAACACACACTCAACCTGGACTGCATTTGGTGTGCTGATGACAGTCTAGTCCCAAAACCAGGGAATGAAGTTAGCCCCTCCGAGAATTCTGGAGCAGCAGAGTGAAGTCAGAAACCATCTCCCCCAGAAGATGCATCCCAGCTGCCCGCTGAGATCGTGACTGCAGTGCTTGGTCAGCGGGGAAAAGACACAGAGCAACACTGCAGCCCACCCCCAGGCCCTTCACGGGGTGCCAAGTGCAGAGCCAGGCAAGCGTGGTCCTTCCCGCAGCTGACCCCCAGGCAGCCGATCCCTCGCCAGCACATCGCGGTGCCCACATCCCATCACCGGCTCTAGTCCGGCTTTCCCCATTTTCTCCCCAGGTGTCTCAGGGTGATTTAGACTTACTGTTTTTATTGCTGACTTTGCTGCTTGCCCTAATGAGCTTTTTCTGCCTGGGACAACCTATCCGTGTTTCTCCTTTTTTGTTCCCTTTCAAAGACCCTCATCCAAATGCACAAGGCCGAGTGGTCATCATAAATGCCCACAGTGAAGCGTTCAGGAGACTCTGCTCCGGCCTTGTACGTGCTACAGGAATATCACCGCTGGCAAAAGTCAGCTACTGAGCATCTGCAAAAGTCGATTTCCAAATGGTTTCAGACATGCCACTGCGTGTGCAATAAACACCCGAGTCGTTGCGTATGCACAACCCAACCGCACGCTCAAATAAGATAATCTCGCAGTTAGACGGCAAGAGGCAGACATCTGCGCTCGTACCTGACACACACGTATTGTACCAACAGCAGCGAGCAGAAGCCGTAAGAAAAGCAGCATATTTTATACACCGCTGTAGATATTTCTTCTTGCTGTGCGAGTTTTTCTTATTCAGCCATATCCTTTGCCTCCCTCTCCCCTATATTACACCTATATTTCATTCTCCCCTTGCAGCAGTGATTTAGACATCACTTACCAGGAGGCTGAATTCAGTTCTGCAGCGACAAGGGAATACATATTAAAATGAAGCATTGCAAGAAATGCTAGAAGAGATTAACACAACACAAATGCCGGAGAGTGGAAGGGCTTACGGAAAGACTAACACCCGCAGAGGAAAGACGCTCCGGAGCAGCCTCCGGACCAGCCTCTGGCATTCTGAACTGCCCCGAGCTTGCGGCTCAGAAAGATGGGAGGTTAAACAACAACAGGAACTTTAGAAGAGTAATATTAAAGTAAAAAAATATTATAATTTATTAAATATTATTAAATTCACTGAATTTTTTTCTCTAATAGAAATAGTTCTAATAGAACCATAGAAGCCTAGGGAAAACTTAGGAGAATTGCATACATCTCAAACTAAAACGTTGAGCAACATTAAACAACAACAACAAATCAGAATTTTTCCACCACAGTTTGAAGAACACCACCACATTTTTATGACAAATGGTGGTTTTGAGACATCCAGAAGTTTGCAGGCTACAGGAACACAAAATTTCTTCATTGTTATGTGGCGAATAAAAAAAAAAACCAAAACCAAGAGTAACCTCAGCCTGTAAAACTTCTTTAATGGGCAAACAGTAACTCCTTATTAGGAATACACATAAACTGAATCCTGTCTCTCGAGGTGAAAAACCTAAATCTGGTAGCATGAATTACACCCTGGGATGCAGCTGCCTTGTACAAATATTCAGCCTGTTCTCTTGCAGGGACACTTTCTAGAAGTAAGTGACTGCTTCCAAATGGATGCTTTGAACATGAATGAAACTGCTCAGTTCAAATGTTGATGGAAAGTAACTTCCCTGATGTCAACAAAAAGAAGCCAGCACAAGAGAAACGAGAAAGCATTCAGGTAGGAAAATGACACAGCAAACCTCAAACTAAATTAGGCTGCTAGAACAAAAACTGGAAAAGGAAGGGGAAAAAATGAAATAAGTTTTAAACACTGACTGCACCTGGGCTGTGAGCTTCCACCCTGGTTTCTGAATAGCTGAAGTTATAGAATCACAGAATGGTTTGGGTTGGAAGGGACCTCTAAAGGTCACCTAGTCCAACCCCCCTGCCGTGGGCAGGGACATCTTCAACTAGATCAGGTTGCACAGAGCCCCGTCCAACCTGACCTTGAATGTTTCCAGGGATGGGGCATCC
>NW_008795316.1:928582-932455 GCF_000699145.1 Aptenodytes forsteri
CGGCAGGGCTGCCCTCAATCCCTTCATCCCCCAGCCTCTACTGATACCGGGGGTTGCCCTGACCCAGGTGCAGGACCTTGCACTTGGCCTTGTTAAACCTCATGAGGTTCACACAGGCCCACTTCTCCAGCTTGTCCAGGTCCATCTGGATGGCATCCCGTCCCTCTGGCGTGTCAACTGCACCACTCAGCTCAGTGTCATCTGCAAACTTGCTGAGGGTGCACTCCATCCCACTGTCTATGTCATTGATGAAGATATTAAACAGTACCGGTCCCAATACGCACCCCTGCGGGACGCCACTCATCACCAATCTCCATCTGGACATTGAGCTGTTGACCACTACCCTCTGGACATGACTATCTGACCAATTCCTCACCCACCGGACAGTCCACCCATCAAATTCATACCTCTTCCAGCTTAGAGAGAAGGATGTTGTGGGGGACTGTGTCAAAGGCCTTACAGAGGTCCAGATAGACGACATCCATGGCTCTTCTTTTGTCCACTGATGTAGTCACTCCATCAAGTTCAGCTTTATGAACTGTTTTCCCCACCTGGCACTTTACTAGGGAATACGGCAACGATGGCAACACAGTCGGATTTGCACTGCAGTGCAAGGTCTGACACTTTGGCCAGTGTGTTGGTCAGTGGCAATTCAGTCCAGAGACTGGAAAACAAATGCACGGAAAAGTGTCATTTGATGCTGTAGTCACTCTGCCTCATCGCACGCAGCCTTGCGATGGCAATACAGTCGGATTTGCACTGCAGTAGGTCTGACACTTTGGCCAGTGTGTTGGTCAGTGGCAATTCAGTCCAGAGACTGGAAAACAAATGCACGGAAAAGTGTCATTTGATGCTGTAGTCACTCTGCCTCATCGCACGCAGCCTTGCTCAGGGAAGATTTTTTTCTACTCCTGTTTATGAAATTGCTCAGGGAAGTGGAAGGAGGGAACCTCTCTCTGAACTCCCCAATCCAGTGTAACACACTGAATTATGCTAACCAGAAACGCTGTGTTAGTGAAGTATCTGTCTTTGTAAAGTTACCTGTGCTCTTGCTTGGTTTGGGATGGATGGATCCTCCCAGAGCCAGACTCAAAAGCTGATTTCTAGCAACAGGATTTGTCAAAACATGAACTAAAATCTCCTAGAAAGGAGCCGGAGGGTTTTAGTAAGAACTGAAGGAATCAAACCCTCCTCAAGTTTTGGGACTGGACTTTAGCCCAGGATTGTCAGAAACCCACAATCCCCACAGCCAGATTTACAGTTGGTTTAGCAGCTTCCATTGTCAGCAGTCCACAAGGGCAGAGCAGCTTAATTAATACCAATCGCTCTGTATAACAACAGCGAGCCTTGCCAAATTGATCCCAGGCTCGCACTGACCCAGGACTCCTGCTTAGCGCACGTACCAGGGACTTGTGGCACGTTGTGCGTGGGCAGACGTCAAAAGCATCCTTTCCAGATTTACTTGTGTCTGATCGCTCACCCATGCAGTTTCCTACATAGGGAACTTGAGAAACAGAAACATGATCTCAGGGAAGGGCCACGCAGAGAGCACAGACAGGAAAAACAGGGAGAACACCACGAGACTCACGGGCAGCAGCTCTAAGGAGCTGCCTGTCAAAAGGAGTGAGAACAGCAGCATTGATTTCTGGATGCATCCGCAATGCCGAGCATAAACAGCAAGGCAGAGTAAAATCGCTGACATGAGATAACAGCAAATCAATGTCTCCGGGAATTTTATAGACAGGGAACTTTCTGCTTCCGAGATGTGAACTGAAGTAGAATGAGCATAATGTTATCAGCCACAAAAAAGGGACAACCTTCATTAGCCAGATGCAACGTGACGTGTTGCAGTGCAAAAACAGAGGCATTTTTGCAGATGTGTCTTCAGGCCTTACCAAGCCATCAGAGCTCCACAACGCAATGCTGAAAGCAGCACTGGCCAAAAGACTTGCAGGGGGGAACCAAGCCTCACCAGGCAGGAAAGTCTAGGAAGCCCTGCAAATCCCTCCCCAGCTGCTTCGGGCAGGTGTTGGTTTCACCGAGTTTTGCAATATTTTGTCAGTGTCTGTCTGTCATCGGCCTGCAGAGACCGAGTTGAAGTGCTGCGCTGAGCATCTTTCTGGGTGGATATCTTGCATCTTGACTTTTTCAGGTCTGGCACATTCCAGGTTTCCCCAGGGCATCCTTTTTCACCTGGCCCCACGCAAGGCAAGCTTGGCCGCTTGCCACAAACCACCTGATGTTCAAAGGCCTGGTCAGGTCGGCAGAAAAGGCTGTAACCTTCCCGCGGGACCGCCAGGAGCCCCCAGCGAAAGGCCACGGGGCACGCACAGGCTCACTGCCCCACGTTTGGGGTGCATGGCCAGAAGAACCCCCGGGTGTCTGCAGGCAGCCGATCCGCACTGGCATCCCTGCATGCGTGCTGCCTGGCGCACGCCCCAGCAGGGACAGGGCAGCATGGATTTCTCAGTGATGCAACGTGCACCTTAAAGTCAAATCTAGTCCTATATTTTAAACAAATGAATCCCTTTCCTGCCTTCTTCCCATCACTTCCAATCACTTGCACTGCGAGCGCTGTGAACGCCTCAATTCCTCCTCACTCTTCATTCTTCCAATTTATTTTTTGCCTTCCTTCCAGCCTGGAAAATGGATTTCTGTCCATTTCATTGTCTCAGAAAGTGTCGGCACCGTGGTGCCAACAGAGACTTTTTAAATAAAGACAGCTATTTCCATTTGACTGAAGGAGAGCAACACAGACTCAAAGCCATGTTTCTGTCTCGCCTCAGGTTTGGGGAAGCTTTGCTTTACAAAAAGAAAAGCAATATTGAGTGAAACTGTCCTTGATCGTCTCTGTCAATCCCTGGGAAGAATTAGCAGCAGCCTTATATTACACACACACACACATATCTTCTGTAAGTGAAGATTTTTGGCTTTCTGTCTTATTCTCAGCTTTTAATAGAGACTTGACATGGTCTCTTTGGACACATCATCAGCACAGGCGGCAGAATTAGTGCCGTGCTTTGTCCAGACATTCCTCCGGGGATAAATTACAGCCCCTACAACTAGTCAGGGGTTTGGAGTCAGCATTATGTAAATAAATGCTTATATCTAGGAAGATACCAACTGCTGTAAAGAAACTGCAGCTGAAACTAGACAGCGAGTTCATGTTAAACAAACCTTGCTAAATGAGTTAATTATCCTGACGAGTAGGACTGAGGTCTAACTCACCCATATGCTATTTCCCTTCCATGGTCAGTCCAGTGTCGGTTGGTACATGGATCCAGGGCAGAAGCCTCAAAACACCAGTGCGATGCTGAAAGGAGGAGACAAAGAGGCATTAGAGGAGATAAAACCCGGAGCAGGCTGGAGAGGGTGAAGAATACGGTCACGCCGGCAGGGCAGGCAGCTGTCCTGCCTCTGACCCTCTGTGGCTCAGCATCCCAATTCAGGCCTACAACTGATGTGGATAATTTTGAGTACCCATCCCCTGTCCAGCTCCTATGCACTGGGGAGACATTACAGATCTCATACGCATCTTCCCTCGGTTCCCCTGCTTCCAAACTGAAGAGCAATTTAGATGCAAAAAATGGGTGAGGACCTCGGCTCTCAGAGAGGGAAACAAGCGAACGGGGGCGAGAAACCGCCACGTTTCCTCACCCCATGATGCAGGCAGTGCGAGGAGCCTGGAGCTAACCCAGGACCGGGGCCCACGCTGCCCAGACCTTGCACCGACACGGAAGCAAGCCGCCCTCGCACTGGAGAGGTCTTCCCAGAGGCTGGTGAAATACACCCATGCACCACACGGAGCAAGAGCACAAGGGAGAAGCCCCCGGGGACACGCCGGGCGCAGGAAGAAGGAAAGCGGCCCGACGC
>NW_008795316.1:932842-950399 GCF_000699145.1 Aptenodytes forsteri
GGCAGGGACTGCCCGGGGGCTGGGACCCCCACCCCGGGGGCTGGGACCCCCCCGCCTCCCCCCAACCTGTGAACAATGCTTCTCCCAAGGATCAGAAAGGGCGTATGGGATCAGTGCAGAGCAGCGGCAGAAGAGTTTTGCTGAGGCCTGATGCCATTTAACGCATGGCTGAAGCGCTGGTGTTTATTAGAACTGAATGTAAAAGGGTTGGGAATGTTATGCAGAAAATTATTTGAAAGACACGCACGGGACAACACCCTTCTAAAACTCTGAAAAACAATTTGATGCAGTATCTGACACATTGCAAAGAACTAAGTGTCAACCTAGAAAACAAATATAGCACAGTGGAGCGAGTCACACACCAGGCCCCAGTATTTCACACTATAGAGTGAAGTTAAGAAAAAAAAAATTTGGTTCAAGGCCAATTTCACTCACTCACACAGTAAAAACAAGACTTTGTTAATGTTGGAACAGCACAGATTAATCCATTAACAACATCCACTAACAAGCTCCACAGCCAGAGCTCCTCACGTACACAATGGCAATATACTCACCTACGCAGGCACACCAAAGGTACCCCGCCATCTGCGAGCGAGCGGCCCCACGGCACTGCAGGAAAGCACACTACGTTACTCAGCTGCATAGCAGCAAAAAAGGTGTCATGGTTAAAAACTTGCTGCCATCTAATTAAAACCTAACTAAGGTTCCACAGTTGCTTTTAACATTCTATCATTTAGCAAGAGAGACCCTTCGTAAACATTTGGGGGCACAGATGCTTACAACTGGAATGTGTGTGTGAAATTACCGGGTGCTCTGCTGAGACGTTTCAGCTGGATCACCACAGATAACGAAATGGCTGAACCACAGCACGCAGCCGTTAATATTGTCTCTGAAATGAAGAACTGGATTCTTCAAGGCATCGCCAGGCTCTGGTAATTTCCAGCAGCCTCTCCTGACTGCAGATGCTCAGACCATAAATAATCACTACACATTTTTGCTGCCACTGATATTTTATTGCCTGAGGCAACCACTCGCTGGTCTGCCTCCGAGATAAGGCCAGGCAAGCTTCAGAGAGTTTGGGTACTTTGAGTGGAATCTTCTCAACATCAAAGTCCCAGTAGGGTTTTTAGTGAGACTTTAGAAACCAAGTTAAGGATTTTTAATGTGCCATACACCAACTAGCATCAAAGCAACAGCCGTCTGCAGGGAACTGCTGTTTAACAAAGTCACTGATAGCATGGAAATAGAGCTGAACTAAACAGCTTTATCACTAGTATTTTGAGGAACTTTTATGTACAGGAGATGAGCACTCTGGAGGTTTATTTGGAGCAGGGAGTCTGAATAAAAAAAATGACTTCCCTATTTGCCATATAAAATTACTCAGATGAAAATGAGGTCTTGAGATTCTTTGAGCTTGTGCCGCGCAGCTCAGAATAAATATTCTCATTGAATTATGATACTTTGCAGCCCTCACATAGAATCAAGGTCATCTCTAGCAGTTAGCAAGAGAGCTCTGCTCCCTGATCTTTCCTATTTCAGCATACAATTCTTTTTTCTTTTTCAGCAGAAGTTATTGCTAAGCAGGGGCTATCTGGGCTGTCAGGAGAGGGACCACATTTAATATGACCATAGGCATCAGCAATATTGCTGGATGGGAAACAGAGCCGTGCTGTTCAGACTCGGACTCTGATAAGACCAGCGACTTGTAAATCATTTTCTCCTGTTGTTCATTTCTTCCCAGGAACCACAAGCATCCTGTCACTCGCACCGAATTCTCTGCATGCCTGCAACACCGCGCCCTTCAGAACCGGCGGTGAAGAGGCTTGTGATCAAATACCCTGAACTTCAGGGTCACAGCGCTGCCTTCGCTAAATCACGCCAGCAGCAAGGGCAGCGCCTGTACTGCAGCTGCAACAAAGAGCATCTGTTTTGTCAACCAAAATGCAATTCAGCATGGAGGAATCCAGGCGCTGCTGTTGCATTGTTAGCTTTATCGCTCTCAGCAACACAAGCTGCTTTTCTGGAAGCTGGAGCAACCATACGTTTTCCGCCAGTTACCTCTATTTTATAGAGAATAATTAAGATAAGCAAGGGCAAAGAAATGCCGCTGTGGCAGAGCAGGATATGTGGCTCCCTTCTACAGCACTCCACACCCAAAACGAATGTGAAATGCCTGCTGCCTCACACAGGTGATGGGACATTTAAAGATATAACACACAGAAAACAAAATCACAGCGGTTGTCTGTCTTGCCTGCGATACGGTAACGGCTTCAGATCCAGACGATTCTCTCACTTGTTTTCACCAAGCTGTTATGCAAGGAGCAGATATTTTGAGACCTAATTTTCTAAAGAGAAAAGCAGGATCCTGATTAGATGCCTGTTCCTTGTCAAAGAAAACGTGTACCCAGTCCTACACTGCAACACTGTCTTCCTACCCCTTCCCTTTTTTTTTTCCCTTTTTTATTCTTTAAAATAACAGCTTCTAGCATCTTTTCAGATCAGCTGGCAACATGCCTACAGATGCCATGGCCCCATTGCTGAATATTTTGCTGATGACATTTGTGCAAGCAGCGAGCCTAAATTGAAATGCTTTGGACAGCTTTTCATAAACCATTCTGCTTGGACAAAAGTAGCTATCTGCCGTAAGCCAAGACCTGGGCAGAAGCAGGTTTCCCGGTTGCCACACAGCTGAAAAATCAAGCATTATTAACTTAATGCCAGCCCTGGGTGCCTCCACTAGCTATCAAGGCCACCTTCAGCTTTACCAACACGCAGTGACTTGTAAAAGGCCGAGCTGAAACAGTATTTCATGGCTTGAATTGCTTCAAATCCCCAGGGAACAAGTGTCAGGACTTTCAATAGTGTGCTGGTTTTGGCTGGGATAGAGTTAATTTTCTTCACAGTAGCTGGTATGGGGCATGTTTTGGATTTGTGCTGAAAACAGCGTTGATAACACGGGGATGTTTTCGTTACTGCTGAGCAGTGCTGACACAGAGTCAAGGCCTTTTCTGCCTCTCACACCACCCCAGGGGACCTCTTCCAGTATCAGAGCACAAACAGTTGTTATTTCTCTTTCAAAGCTTTGATTCCTAAAACCTTTCTTACATTCAGCTTGACATCAGAACACCCATCTCATTCACTCAGACTGTCACAGGAGAATTGTGTGCTGCTATTAGAAATAGCCCTGAGGTGAATTAAGAACAGCCTGTAATGATGTTCCACTACAGCAACTTTATTTCTACCAAACCAAATAAAAGAGCAGTATTTTATCTGATGTGCCTTGGCTCAGCAGAGAGCGGCAGCTGCTCCCCATATGATTTATTGAATGGATGTTTTCTAAATAGCCAAAGTCGGGCTCTGAAGCCAGTCACAAAATCTCCTATTCATAACAGCCCAGCGCAGAGGTAGGGAGAGAGAAATTCAGATTCTGGATAGTGGCAAGTTTGGGCATGAAACATTTTATTTGCAATATTTTCCCCCCCTATAAACAGAATGCACATGCAAGAAGCTGTATAACAAAATCTATAAATATTGATGCTCAACAGCTGGCAGCAATGATACAGGGCACAAACAAGCCTCTCGCTACACAAATGCAGAAGCAATCCAGTCCCTTTCAGTCCAGCAAGAAGTCAAGGGAACACTGGGTGTTCAAAGGCACGTAGAGTGCCTCCAGGAGCGTGGTGGATGGGGCCTAAGGAAAGGGTGGAGCGTGGCAAGGAAAGACGGACCTTGCTATGTTTTTGGAAGTGGCACAGGCAGCACCTCCCAGCACCGCAGTCACACTGGGGTACGATACCATCACATACCCGGTGCGCTGGATTGCTGCACAGTTGCCCCAGGACAGCCAGCCCCCGGTACTGTGGCGAGATAAGCAGAGACAGAAGTAAAATAAAGAAAAAGAAATCACATAAGCACAAGATCTCCAGCAAACAGGACTGTGACATAAGCAGCTAAAGCAGGGATTTTTGGCTTTTGGAGAACTGGCAGGAGGAAATGTATTTTCACATTGGCGATTCAAATAAGGGATATTCTGCCAAAGGACATTTCTGAAGCCAAGAAGTTAATTAGATTCAAAAGATGTCTGGACATTTACACAGGCACTGAGGACACAGGGAAGCATCGCAGTGACCGGTAACACATTTCAAGGTTATTACACTTTGGAGGGCTCCGGCTCCTACTCCCAGAGACTCTCCGAGACCAAAACCACGAGGGGAGGCAGACGGGTGGTTTCACACGTGCTGCAGAGCGCTGGTACCTCCCTCTGAAGGGCCTGAAAGCAATAGCTGTCAGCAAGAAGTGACAGTCCCGAATGGACAGAGATGATCCGTTCTGGGTATTTTAATTATTTTAATGCCAGAGCAAAGGGAAGAGCTGACGAGGGCAGAGTGAAATCCTGACAAGGCAGCAAGTGCCCGGCATAGCAGCGCTGGGATTTCTGCCCCAAGACATGAAAAGTGCCCAAATATTTATAGCCCAAGGAATGCCAAGCACCTGATTCCACACAATGGCTGAATGTTTGCTCCGGGAGTGGAAACGCCAACCCTGAACTGCCGGGGATAAGGGAGCGAGGGCCCTGCCGGACTGCGCTGAAAAAGACACCGGCTCCAAGAATTACCATGTGTGGAACTGCTGATTAAACATAACCAGGCTGAGAGGAAAGCTCAAACGGCATTGTTTTGTTGGCTTGTAGTTAGCACGTTAGCCCTGTCTCTAAGGAAACACCAGCAAAGCCTTAAGGAAAAAATAGCTTGAAACGTTCACAAAATGCTCACAAAGGCTTGTCCTGATGCCAGTTCGAGTCCCTCTGTGGAGATTCCCAAACCAAAGAGACCTTTGATGCCAGCGGGGCA
The DNA here is from genome assembly GCF_000699145.1 of Aptenodytes forsteri. NCBI lineage: Eukaryota > Metazoa > Chordata > Aves > Sphenisciformes > Spheniscidae > Aptenodytes > Aptenodytes forsteri. The sequence goes on from NW_008795316.1 coordinate 937,693, forward strand.
CACGTTCACCGCAATATTCCACTCCATGGCTATTAAAAAAAAAAAATTTCTCTCTGACACTTTGTCCTCAACTAATACACACTTAAAGAAATAAATAAGCACCTGGCCTTGCCATTGAAGAGTGGCACAAACATTTCCACAAGCAGATTACTGACCAGAAGTACAGAAGCCAAGTTATAAACAGGTTAGTAATTCAATAAACAAAACAGTAAAGCATTTCAAAACAGACCATACAAACCTCATTTTACCTGCCGTCCTACAAATGTAGTTGAATATCTGTTTATGAGAGTATAACTACCTATTTCCTATGCCATTCACCAAAAAGAATCAAGATAAAAAGAGGGCGTATTTTAGCTGTAAAGTATTTATTCATTCAATTTACATTTGAATCAATTATCCAGGCAAAGCACAAACACTGCCAACGTGATTTAGGTGACTGAACACACATCATAAATAGCGTAGCATTCAAGTCATATTATCCGTATCTGCAATTTCTGGATAGCTTCACGAGCAGGAAGAATATCCTGACTCACAGTGTGCCTTTATTTCTGAGTAGCAGTGTGCTTACTGCAGTTAGGAACAGACCCTCTGAAATCTCTCATTCAAAGAAAACCCTTAGTTTTACATTCAGCCCAGTGAACTAGGGATAAACTCCTGGAAGGCTGGGTCAAGCACGCCAGCTAGGACCAGTGCTGAGCACGAGCTGAAGAGCCGTACGAGAGCAGGGCAGGGACCGCCCAGGCTGAGCTGGAATATTGCCTTCCCACTGAGCAAGCCACAAAGCCATCCTTGCTGATCACTCTTGGAGCAGATTCAGACCGGCAGAGCTCCTTGCTCGTCCTGTGCCCAGAGGAAAAGGCAAACGGCATGACTGCCTCTTGCAAGTTTTGACAAGGATAGATGTTTTCTGCAGAAACCTTGCCCACGATGCTTGGCAGCAGCAAGGACACTGGTTGAAGTACTCACCACCTTCCCCCTTGCACTCACTGCCCACACCTACAGCCCGGCTGCACGAGGCTCCTCACGGGCACGCAGTGATCAAACCTGCAGGCAGCAGCTTCGCATCACTGAACTCCTGTTTGGCAGGAAAGTCAGAGACCAGCCTCTTGGAAGGACCTACCCTGTGTTTGTAGAAAGTTGATCTCCTCTACTTTTTGAAAGATGGGAGGTTTTGCAGCTCTTTCCTGTCCACAGAAAAGGAAAAGAGGTGTGGAGGCCACCACTAGCCCTGCAATACCACCTGCTGCCCAGGCAGACTTCCCAGCAGCCTACCATCATGTTTTGACACACGTTTGTTGGGCTTGATCTCATGCCAAGGACAGGTTGAACGCAGCCAGCTCACGGGGGTACCTGTGCAGCTCTGCTGCACGAAGGGGTGGGAGGAAACCCTTCTGCTGCCCTGCAGTGCCCCTGCTGCTCTCGCTACTCTGCGCACCCTGTTTCTCGCGGTCTGCATGCAAAGTGCAGCCGCTCACTCCTGACCTGGAGAACAGCAACGAAGAGGAACAAACTCCTGTTATGGGGAAAAAGATCAATGGCAAAGTACAGCCATTTATGTAGAGCAACCAAAAGAAAGCAGGAGCAATAGACAATGTCCCAAACTTTCCCTTGAAGCACGTAACCAAGTATGACACTGGTTTGGAAAGCAGCACTTCTAGCAGAATGCATTTTTAACAAGGAGACTGTTTAGATCCTCTGTACTTCCTCAGCTGTAACTCAAAAGCAGACGCAGGAGTTTTTCCCACCATTAAAATAAAGTAATCAAAGTTTTAGAATAAAGAATTACGTGAATTAAAATATCTTCAGCTCATGATGGTATCTCTCTTTACTGTTCAGTGTCAGAGACACAACAGCAAGCAACTCATCCTGTACCTCAAGATTTCCTTTTTCTTGCGGTAGTCATGTTACACAATACATCTCTAGGAGAAAAACAGATGGAAAAAAACTAAACTAATTTCACAACCAAAGAGTGGATCCTCTCTTCTGCTAAGTTTTTCTCTAGTAGAGCACATCTACTCTGCAATAGAGTTTAACCTTGTACCAATGCAAGAAGAGAGACAAAGAATTATGAAGCTGTGAATCCCATTAGCATCAAAACGCAGCTACAGAGACAAGGGGATTTTACGGAGATAAGATATTTTTTGAAAGATTACTAGGAGGAGGAAAAATTTCTTTTACAAAGCACACATTTTTCATAGACCTGGAATCCACAGCACATTATAAAACTGAATTTGTTGCTGTTGTTTTTACTTTACAGCAGTAATTACTAAAGGCTTACTTAGGTGGGCAGGAAAAAATCCATTTTCTATTGTATTAACTTCATACAATTTAAGAAGCCTTTCAAGACCCACATAAATGCAAGTAAACACTTCTGAGTCTATAGCTGGTCCTGTGCCAGCCTAGGCACACGGCTGCACAGGAACACAACCAGCTGGACTTCTGCAGACGTACCCGCGCTGCCGCTCCAGAAGGCGGAAAGCACTTAAATCACGGCAGCCCCATCTACCCAACGTTTGATTTAAAGCCCTTAGGAAACTGGTGTTTCCAGAACACTGTTTCCAGTATTGCAGGGGTGCGGTTCCGTTTAATCCTATGCCCTTGCACAAGTGGTAGAGTTCACAGGCGAAGCAAACGCACAGTGTGGAGAGGCACAGACAAAAGGGACTGGCGCACAGCGGGGAGAGGCGTCCTTTAAGCCACGTCCTGGCTGCAACGCACAGGACATGTTCCCAAGGACAATGACAGCCTGTTCATAAATCCTGCTGGCAGCAAGCATAACGGGCCAACTACCATTCAGGGACAGGAGATGCCTCCTCAGAGGTATTTGGTTCTGCACGGCTTCTGCTGGACGTGGTATTTTAAAAAACATGGTGTTGAGAAAAGCCGCTACACACCGAGATACTGCAGGGAAGGGGGAGAGGAGACTCACCCTGTATCCCAGAGGATTACCTGTGCAGGGGGGCAGTAAGCATCTTCGTGTGTCAGTCCTGGGATCCTGAGTGTCGGGATTTTTCCGACTTTGACGTACGCCGAATAAACAAAGATCTCAACACCCTTGGCCTGCCCAGTCTCCCCATTATGGTTTGACTAGAACCAGGACGGGGGACAAAGGTAAGTACCAGAAGGGTTCAGTGCAGATATTTAACAAGTTTCCTTTGTATTTGCAAAAGCTTATGTGCATTTACAATACAGGAATATTACTCCAGTGACAACACGCTGCCTTTACTCAACTCTTAGTAAAATTATCTTATTACAATGTGAAGGAACAGATGGATTTGGTGCATGCATCTGGAGATAAACAAACCTAGGTCAGGTGTATGCAGAAACATGCATCAGGGCTTTTGAATTTTACTGTTCAGTCCCCCAGACAACCACATCTTCATACAATATATATATACACATTGCTTTAGCACGTAAACAGCGCAGTCTAAGAACCAAACTGATGGTTTTAACACAGGTAGAATATGCCACTGCTCCAGCAAAGAACAGACACTTGAACTGCTCCAAAAGTGTGTGTGTGGGGAAACCACAAAACAAAACAAAAACAAAACTCCTCTTGACTTGTATAATTTGAATTGTGACTAATGAGAAATCAGGGAAGAAAACACTTACCTCTAGAGGTATTTCAATGGAGTAATTATGCACTTTGGGTGGCTCGGGCACATATATGATTTTCCCTTTCTCAAATGCAATTATAGCTGCACAGAAACAGAAAGAGATTTATGGACGAAACACCAGTAGAATCAATATATCAGATCAGGTGGAAGACCATGATTTTGAGCTGCTGCTGGACTATATTGAACCACCTAAATTAACTTAATTAGGTGTCAAGACAAGTCTGCTTGATATATGAGAGAGATTTGTTTTAAAAAAACCTCAGTCCGGTTTAAAAAAGCGGGCTCAGCTCCCAGTCAACATAACTCCTCCGATAAACTTTTAAAAGCTGCATATACTGTGAGATACAGGCCATCTCTGCAAAAGTTTTCTAGCTCTTCTCAGATGTATGTTTCGATAACAGAGATGCCAATATTCAGCAATTTACAGACAAAAAACAAATCGGAAATATCAGTCAACAGCTGATTCAAGAGAAAATGAGACAATTTAGGATGCAAGCTAACCCTTACATGCCTAAACTTCTTGTAAGCCCCCAGTACAGCTGCAGTTAGCTCTTCACAGATCTGGCTGGAAACAGCCACATCAGAAGACATTGAACTTTTCCTTGTATATACATATATATAATACATAAAGAACTTTCTCCATCCCCGCCCTTCTTTCTCTTTTCCATAAGTTTTTCACTTTCCATACGTTTAGGGCAGCATTTAGAGTAGCTTTTCTAAACAATTAGCAAGCGCTCCCATGGTGCGCTCTGTCCCGAAGCCAGTGACAGACCGGTATGCGTGCAGCTGGAACAGGCACATTGCATTCGGGGTGCCCACAGCGTCACAGCCCACTACGAACACCCAGACAGAGGGGAAAGCACCAGGGCATCTCCCCACCAGCATTATCAGGTGCACAAAGACATTGAAAAGGAGCATTGCTTACAATTTATATGGTGCAGCAACCTCCTATGCGCAATGGAAAAGCAGCTTGAAAGTATTTTAGGTGCCTGAAACACATGAGAAAGTTATTCCATTCCAGGCCAGAGATTTAAGCTTAAGTTGGGGTGGGGGGTGGGGGGGAACTAAGCCTGGATTGTTTTTCCTTTTAGCGTGGCAGAGTCTCACCCATGCTGTCACACATTGCTTCAGAGATGTTGTTATTCATTAGCACTGCAGGACTGAGCAGAGATCTCCTCCTCTAGAGATGGGGCACAGAAGGATAATGCATGCTGCTCAGAAGGGTTTAAGGTGTAACAAAACTACAGTTCACTCTGCTCCCAGCAGGGACCCGTTTGCTGCAGCCCTGGAGAGGTGACATGCTCGTGGTCAGGAAGATAAACCAAGGTTCTGCCCTGTTTCAGCAGTGTGGGTTTGCAGAAGGGGGTCTCACGAAGCACGTGCTCCACGTCTACACCTGGAGGAGCCAAGTGAGGAAAAATTCCTTCTCTCTTCCTCATGGCTCTAGGGAACAGAGAAATCAGAATGATGAAATCAGAAATGAGCTGTACCTTGCTTTTTAACTCAAACAGGATCTTGTTTCTTAATGTGGCCGCCACACTGACATCAATATTGCTGCAGACAAAATGAAACTATTATGAAACAAAACAAACCATTATCAGACAAAAGCAATCACAAGAAATAAGAGAGCTGATCATCAGGAGATTATTTGAACTCAATTTAATGTTTTTAAGTGCTGCCTCCAGGCTGCTGCCTCAGGAGAGGGCAGTCTTAGCAAGCAGATGAACTCTACTCCTCTCCTGCGAACAGGGAGCAAACAAACCACAGCCGGCTTCATTTCACAGCTGTCTCCAGGCCGGTCAAACCCACAACCAAAAGGCTGGTTCAAAAGGCTCATTGCTGAGAGCCTGCCATGGCAAGGTCTGGACCCAGGGAGACCACAGCTGACAAGCCCCACCAGTCAGCCTGGGCTTGGCACTGACAGCGCGCGTTCCTCCTAAGGTCCCTGAGCAGCAGCACAGACTGCAACGGCTGGATCCCAGCCTTCACATCTACAGGGCCACGCAGTTCATGCAGTGTGGTGGGAACTCTGTATTTACCTAAATAAGAGATTTACTCTACTCCCCAGGGGTAGAGCCGAAGCCTCTTAGCAAAATACATGGCTGTAAGTCAGTCTAAAATACAAAATGGTTCACACCTGATGAAAGGCTGTGGAGAAGCAAACAGTAGGACAGTATCGTGGTGAGCTGACATCTGTGCAAGTCACTGCCTGGGCACAGAGGCAGAGTTGAACCCACCAAGAAGAATTTAAAATCAAAATGTTCTCAGTAGGTGACACTGATACGCAGAGACAGGGAGGAAACCATTCTCCGAGCACTTGAACAAATAGCTATTCTGCTGGAAATAAATCCAAAACACAGGTGATAGATAGAAAATAAGAGCTGCTGACAGGCCTTAGCACAGGGCTCTGGCCCACACAGACTTTTCTGCATGTGAAAAATCAGCAGCACTCACCTCAGGCTTATTTTGACATCTATCAGATTCGCATGGCGTGTGCAGTCCCCAACACCAACCGTGCTATCTGGTGAGTGGTCTGCCAGCAGGACCAGCGCGCTGCGGTTCAACCCGACACCAACAGTGACCGCACCAGGGACAAGGGTATTTCCACTGCAGAGGCAGACGGAGTATCTACCATGCACCATCGCAGCTCCCGAGAGCTGCTCCCTGTAGGAAGAGGCAGGATTAAAACCCACTTCCCTCTAGGAGCTACCATTGCTGCTGCCCTTCCTGGAGCCTGCTCTCTGCACAGGAGCCTCCGTTTACAATAAACACTGCTCAGCACGGGCGGATGGATACGCCGACATTTCTGCGGGGGAAGATGCATACTTCTCAGGTGACTGCTATATCCCAAAGCTCTCAATCTGCTGCGGACACCGTTCAGCCCCAATGCACTGTGGCTACTCTCGACCAGAACAAGCAGCATCTTAGCTGGCATCTCACTGCCCCTTCACTAGGGCACAGACACCAAGAGCTGGGGAGCTGCTGAGAGCTTGACACGAACCTGTGTGGTGATAACAGCATCCAGTATCCTTGGGAAACCTTCATGGCTCTTCATCCTCTACCATTTTCTGGGACTCTGCACATATTTTAAGAAGGGACCTAGGTATAGTGTTTCATTTCTGCAAAGTTTCTTGATGAAAAATTTCATTTGTTCTCCTTCCTCTTGCCCTTGCAGAAGCCTTCGTTATACTTTTCTTATGCTGCTGAAAGAAATTCAAACTCCACCAAGTACCGAGGATACTGAGAAGAGCAGAGAAAAAAACACCTTGACCCCAGTTCCAGGGACACACTTGGCCTTGACTGGAAGAATTGTAACATTCATGATGTACAAGCTGTGAAACAAGACAAGAAAACACGAGCAAAGGAATTTAGTCTCAGAGCATCCAGCAAAGCAGCTCCTTCAGGGCCCTTTATTTGCTTTTAAAACATCAACAATAATACCAAAAAAAAGAAAACTCACCCACAAAAACCGCAGTTAAAGATGCAGAACAGCAGAAAGAACTGTCCCTAAACAGCCCTGGCAGGAAGCAAAATGCCGAGAGAGGATGGAGAGAAACGAGGCTGGCTTTTGCAAGGCAAGTGTCCAGGCTGCATCTTTTCTTGCCAAACAGCAGACACATTTATTCAATAAAATGTGGGTTGTTTGGGGTTTTTTTGTTGTTTGTTTTTTTTTTTTTTTTGGGGGGGGGGGGGGGCGCCTTCTCATCCCTCTCCAGATAATCCCTTCTAGATGTGGTCTTGGCTTCAAGTTGTTTGCAGAAGCCTCTCCCTCAATTAACTTGTTGACCCTGTGGGCAGGCTGTAATGGATGTACTCAACACACCTTTACTTATCACATAAGTTCCTCCTGCCACCACCAGCTTTACTATGATGCATACAATGCTCACTGCAGAGACACCTTAGTCTACAGCTGGGCCTTGAGACATTGTCAGAAGACAAAGAATCATGCAGAAGCCTTTATTCTGTTTGCCACTCACCCTTTGATAGCTACTGAATCCACCTTTAATTCTGGGAACGTGAATTTGCTCATTTCAGACTCAAAAAGGATATTCGTTGAATCTTCACAAGCTGTAAAGAAAAGCACTGTCATCGGGACTAGTGCTCTGGATGCTGACCTGTAACTATGGAAGAGCATCTAAGCTGTTGTTTTCTCACTTCTCCTCTCACGGGAGGTAACACTCAAAGGCTGCACTGTGCAGGCTCTGAGTTTTCAGTCAGCTGAAGCTGCACACAATACAATTCAGGTTTCTGGATGCGTGCAGGCGCACCCAAGGAAGCAGAGACATTTGTGTTTTTAATTCAAGTGGATTGCAGCTCAAAAATAGCTGATGCTGTGGGACAGATGAAAAAACCGAGTCCTCCAAAACTCAGTGGGGCTGAGGAGGAGGGAGTCTACAAAACAAGACTGGCTTAGTTTCCTAAAAGAGATGACATTCCAAATGACCGGGACTTTAATAGGACACATAAACAAACAGAGCAGCGAGGAAACGGACATGGAGAAACGCTTATACAATGTGCAGAATGGCTGGGATAAAACTGTAGAGGTTTTACTCACCCTTCTCTTATGCTTCTTGAGAGGTGATGGCACTTTCTGCATTTGAACCTTGCAGTGACATCAGCAGACCACGCAGGAGAGAGACTCAAACCTTCGTCTTCAGTCTTAACAACCTGCCGGTGACACTCCCAAACAAAGTATTTTCCCTTTGCTCACCTTTCCAATAAATCAGAATGATGGACAGGCATATCCAACTACTCAGAGGAGAGAGTAGAAAACCCTACAAATATTTAAGATATCATAACTTATCTTTTTACTTTTTCTCTAGAATAATCCACCCAACATCAGTATTTTTGGGGTCTGAAATAGCAACTCAGAATTGCCTTGCAAACTATTTGAAGCATACTGTTAAGTGATGTGAATCTATTTTTACTTAACACAGCCTGGTCTGTGCAGGGAACACTCCCTTACACAGGGTGGAAGCCAGAGATCCTTCCCCCAGACAACTACTACAAAATCCAGCCCTGGCAGTAGCTATTCACATGGCAGCCGTCTGACAAACCGCTCTGGGTGCGCCTCGGAAAACCCGATCCGCAAAGCTTGTTTGTGCAAGTGTTTCATCGTGTGCTGTTATGGCTCTCGATTCCCCAAATCATGAAGCAAAGATCATTTTGTACAAAACATACATAATAAATAGAGCTAACATTAAAAAATAATAAAGACCTTGCCCTGTTGCTTTACTCTTACCTCTAATGATGAGAAAAAAAATGTGCTTTGTTCTGAGAAGTTGAGTGATGAGATCTGGACACCAAATAACCCCATAGCACAAAAGCTTAGGAATACGAAAGATCAGAAAAAGGCCCTAAAAATCTTAGGAAAAGTAGAATGCACAGCCGATGAATTAATGCACCTTCTCCACGCTGTGACACAGAGGCAGCCTCCTCGCTGACTTCTCAGGCACTTGTCCCTCTAGGCAAACGCACCCTTCCTGAGCTCGCCTGCAGATCTTTCTGGCTGCACCCCCAAACCAAAGTCCTTCCCCCTCCCAAGTAAAATAAGCAAACATACTCAGTCAACAGCGTGAAGTGAAGGTGCGCTGCTCCAGTTGCAGCCAGCGTACCAAGAACACGTCCTGCAGCCTTCCTCCCCCTCCTCCCTGCCAGCTCCAGCAGGTACCCAGAGCCGCAGGGAACCCCTTAAATAGAGACCGTCCTGCTCCAGGTGCCTGAGCAGCGACCAGGCTGGCAATGGTCCCTAGCACAGGTTGCGCTAACCTCTCAGGCCACACCAGTCACTGAAGGGGTGGGGGAGGAAAGGCCAGCCTGCAGAATCACGCTCAGTGCAAAGCTGTCCCTGCCTACATGGCGAGCAGGATGGGACCCTCTTCCTTGCGAGCCCACAGTGTCCTCCCTCCTCTCCCACCACCCACGCTGTGCAGCGCATCTTCACATTGCCCGCGGAGAGGTGAACACACGCCACTGCCAACTTGCCACAACGGAGGTACACACTCTGCACGCCCGAGCCCCCAAGCTGCTGCTGGCTGTGATATTATCAGCAGCCGTTGTCCAAGCTCTGCTCAGTTCAAAGCTATTTCATAGACAATACGACACTTCAAGGCAGTCCTGTAATCGCATGCTAATGACACCTCCGAGAGCTCTGCACAGCAAAAGGCTCCTGCACAGATCTGCTAATTGCTCATCTGCCACTGCACAGTAATGCCACGTGCTTGGCTATAGTCCCAGGAGATACACCCCAAAATATAAACCTGTATTTTAAATGATATTTACAGATGAAATGTCAATACCCAGCATCTCTGTCTACTGCAGGTCAACAACTTCAGGCAAACAGAAGCACAAAAAACCTCTAACAGCCTTTCAGGCATGGATAGACACCATCCGAGTTTGAGCAGCACTCCTTTTTCTGGCCATCCTGGGTGTCACAGGAGCTCTGTCTTACCAGTCCACTTGACCAGAATCCCTGCTTTGAAAAGCTCTGCCCTCAAACCCACCACTCATACTCCTCATGGTCTTTTTTTTGCTCTGCCCCCTTACCTTCCACACACAACCTGGAGCAGCTCTGGAGGCAGCCAGCATAAAGGACACATCTAGGCGACTCGGGGGGAGGTTTCCACCTGCCCCAGCAGAGCCCTACGCACAGTTAAAGCTGCCGCCTGACTTGTGTCAACTTAAACCCTGAGCTGCTATTTGTCTGACCAAGCATTAGAAGGTTTGCACATCCGAGGTAACCAGTGGTCTGCTGCAGCCACTTTTATTTCACAGGTGCCCACCCAGGCTGGAGCTTTAACCCCTGAACTCTGCACCGCCAGAGCCCGTCGCTGAGCTGCAGGCTGCCCCGTTGCAGTGCCATTCTGCCTGGGCTGGCCCAAGTATATCGCGATTCGTGATGGCAAACAAAGCAGCTGCCTGCATCGGTGCTCCTGCAGTCTCCTTCCTTGCTCAAATACAAGCTTCACACAGCTCATGTACACATACACATTTTACACGCAGAACTTATCTCCCTGATGTCTGCCAAAATTGTTTGGAAGGATTCAACAGATAATTCTTCTGGAATAAAACACCGCTCACTGGGTTTGTTCTCTGTTGCTCCGTTGCCCCACTGGGAAGGGTGACAGCTTCCCAGCAAGCACAGCCAGCTCCCAGCACACGAACAAAGGCGGGATCCAAACTGACATGGAGGATGCAAAATGCTCTGGACTTCAGCTGGTCTCTGGCAGACTCACAGGGCTGGTGGCAGTGATGTTGTCAGGACCATTGTCAAGGCTCCGCTTAGATCCCAAGCTTCAAGTGATTTCACAAACAATGATATTTTTCTAGAAAAGGGATAATTATGAATTAATAAAATACGAAGGCACACTGTACAGTGTAAAGCATTGTTCCACCACTTGTGTTTACCTTTGTGTTCAACATCGTACGTGCAGTAGAGCTCAGGCTTAGATAAAAAAAAGCAATGTCAATTACTTGTTAAAAGAAGGTAAGTATCTGTTTCTCATCATGCATTTCCCCCGTAACTCTAGATGCAGAGAAGAGGAAGCATTTACAGGCATCCCTTTCCTTCCCTACAACCAAGACAACAACTCAGACTCCCAGCATGACACCTGCCTGCCCTCCAAAAGATGCTCCTCTGCCCTTTGCTGGGGGAAGCTGCTTCCCGTTGCTTTGCACTAACCCTTTTTAAGGCTGCAATCCAAGCCCTGCTGGTGCTTAGAGTGATGATGTAGTGGAAGCTGCCACATGTTTAAGCTTTCCTAACTGTCCCCTACGGTCTACTAAGTATAATTACCAAATAATGTGCGCGAACATGAATGCGTCCTTGGCAATTAGGGTGCCGTCATGGAAGGGATATCAGCCACTCAGCTGCCTCTCCTGCTGAGGGTCTCTGGCCAGCCACCGTTATCACAATACCTCATCATCTTGCACGAGTTAGCAGAACACCATCCAACGCTCCACTTTTTCCCCTAAGCAAAGCTGCTGACAGGCTGCTGCTCAGGATTTTAGGCAATAAAAATAACAAACTATCAGTGTTTTAAGGACCAAGTGTTCAGAGGAAGGATTATGAGCCTGTACAAATGGTGTATTTGCACTTCACGCCAGCTGCTTCCCTGTATAAATCCGTATGGCCAGGTCTCTTTCCCATCACACCAAGTCTCTCCTGTGGGTCTCACCCCTCAGAGCCTGTGGCCCCATTCTGCTCCAGAGCCAGTGCCACGGGACAGAGCTGTGGCAGACGACCACCCTCAACGCCTGCAATGCCACAGGGACCAAAAAGGAGGATCACAAGGCCACAGAGAGGACTGCAAAGCAGACATTTTAGCCATTGATAAAAATAAAGTTCGCAAGTCCTTTTCTTGCTCTCACATCCCTGCTCTTCCCACCAATCCTGTACCTGCCCCAACAGATTTCACTCTCGGAAAAGGGACAGAGGCAGCGACATGCCTGCGCTGTTTGTCAGCTCTGAGCAACCTGCTTAGCCAGTTCTCAATGAGCTTGGTTTTCATCGTCTGTGTTTTTAAATAATCTATTCCAAGGAACGTCTCTGCTTTCACAGGATTCTGGGAGGCCGGCACACCCACACCAGGCACCTGAAAACCCAGCCAAGACTGGGCAAGGCTGCAGTGGCTCCTGCCTGACGATGCTGGCGTCCTGCGACATGCACACCCTCTTGGGAATGGTATGCTGGTGATGGGAGCTTCCCAAAACCTGCCCCGCCTGCGTGCTAGGGCTCAAGAGTTAGTTCAGTGTATATCCACTAATAGTTGCAATTATTGTAAACATGAAGACTGGCTGTAAATATTCCTGATCAAAAGCGACAATGTGAGGTAACAAGAATTGCAGCATTTTCCCACCGTTTTTAATTGTATTTTGGTCAGGCTGAAACTAATTTTTACTTGCTATGACTCTAAAATTTAAGTGTCTGCCCCTAAAATGTGGCTGAATCCAGATTTGTTTGCTCAAAGAGCAACAGATCATAGAATCATAGACTGGTTTGGGTTGAAAGGGACCTTAGAAGATCATCTAGTTCCAACCCCCCTGCCATGGGCAGGGACACCTTCCACTAGACCAGGTTGTTCAAAGCCC
>NW_008795316.1:952105-979698 GCF_000699145.1 Aptenodytes forsteri
GGAGGAGGTGATCCTTGAATATTACCCAGCTTTCTTGGGCCCCTCTTCCCTCCAGGGCTTTGTCCCATGGCACTCTACCAAGCAGATCCCAAAGAGGTCAAAGTCTGCTCTCGTGAAGTCCAGGGTAGTGAGCTTGCTGTGCGCCCTCCTCGGTGCCCTAAGGATCTTGAACTCCACCATTTCGTGGTCACTGCAGCCCAGGCTGCCCTTGAGCTTCACATTCCCCACCAGCCCCTCCTTGCTGGTGAGAACAAGGTCCAGCACAGCACCTCTCCTCGTTGGCTCCTCTATCTCTTGGAGAAGGAAGTTACCATCAACGCATTCCAGGAGCCTTCTGGATTGCTCATATGCCCTGCTGTGTTGTCCCTCCAACAGGTATCAGGGTGGTTGAAGTCCCCCATGAGGGCCAGGGCTTGTGAACGTGAGGCTGCTCCTATCTGTCTATAGAGGGCCTCATCCGCTCGGCCTTCCTGGTCGGGTGGGCTGTAGCGGACACCCACTATAGTGTCACCTGATCTTACAACATCTTTGGTCTCTAGCTTTTGATCTCCTAAGTAACTAACACTGGGGACAAGGCAATTAAAAGTAAGCAGAGATGTATCTCTTTTCTTTTTAAAATCTACACATAACCTACTGTTGTAAGGGCTGTCAGGGACCCTTCAGAGCCACAGACTGTTCTGCACTTTCCTCGTTTCAGCACTTCCAGTGTTTGCACGGCACAAGCTCTGGATCTGCTGGCACTTCAGCTGGAATCAAATGCTGCCCCCTGATCTCCTACAACAACTGACCAAAGACTAAAAGTATTTCTAAGAATGAAACCCTTTTGGTAGGAACCAGACATCCTCCTACACTTTCAAATAAGAATATACAGAGTATAAAAAAAACCCAAAACCAAACCAAAGTTAATTATAAAACCAGTCGTAGCAGCTAATAAAACACTGGGAAGTAAATATCTGCTCAGATGAGATTATTCTGCCACAGAGCCAAGGTCCCACTTCACAAAGGCCAGCTGATATTAACGGGTGAGTATTCCATGTGGTTGTACCTACATATCTCCCTGACAGCTTCCACAGTCTGACATTGCAGTTGCTGCTGAAGTAATGATAAGCCTGAGACTTTTTATACACAAAATGTGAGATGTGTTCTTCAAATGACCCTCCAAGAACTCAGAAGCTCTGAAGGGATCAGGGATGAAATTCAACCATTCACAATCTGCTCAACAGATAAAATTAATTCATGAAGATTCTCACTAAGGACAAGCTCAAAAATTTACGGAGGTTCTTGTCAGTTTAACCTTTACATCTTCTCCACTATCTAAATTATTTCTGTAGGAATTGTCAGTGTGACTTTAAGAAACTGCAAGAAAGTTATCTGCCAAAAAAAAAAAAAAAAAGAAAGAAAGAATGAACGAAGGAACTTTCATCCCCTCAGGGATGGGGACAGCAATAACACAAACAACTTGCAGGGTTCAGTAGTTCACAGCAACTATTAGACCAAAATCTACAACTCTCAGACACAGCGTGGATCAGCTGAGCACAGTCTTGTTTAGAGATTTGCCTGATGTAAAGTCAGGGCCCTGCTGGACCATATTTCTACATTCAGTACAGGTAAGTATTTTAGTGTAGTTTCCTCCTGAACACGCTCTAATTCACCTTAATGCCCAGTCAAGAGGATCCAGCCATTAGCATCTGTAGACGTGGCCTGGGCAACCGCACTCACCTTTACAGTGCTCTGCTCAGAATTTGCCCAGCATCCCTCTCTTCTTATCTACTGATGCAGCATAAACACAGCCATCCTCAGAACTGGTGATTAGGATAGTTGTGTCAGGAGCTTGCTCGCATTTCTGTTATAAAACCGCCTAGAAGGGAGGACACAGAGCGACTCATGCGTTGTCTGCTCTCCTTCCTCTGTGACCAGCGGGTAGGCTGCAGAGCAGGACCAACACTTCCAACCTTTTGTACAGCTGCTGCTTCACCCCTTAGATCTTTCTGCCAGTTTTGCTCATTTTGTTTTTGCTAAAACTTCAGTTTTAGCAGCAGCTCTCTGGTTCTTGAGAGAATCAACACGTATCTTGACATTTTCACCTGTCTGCAAATGTCAGAAGCATCATCACACGCCCAAACCTCCTACACTTCAAATCATACCCCACAGACCATTACAGTCCCGCTTTTATCTGAAGTACACTCTGCATGTTTGAAGTCCGTGACAGCACTTTTTGAGGGGCATTATTTCTTTCAAGATTAAGCATAAGAGAATGTCTTGTAAAGACAGATTCTGCAGCAACTTTACCGAGATATAAACCAGCCGGAATTAGAAAGCTATGCTGCTGACCAAGACGAGGCAGAGAGAGAAGCGAGAATGCTAGGAGGCGATGCTTCTTCATTTCTAAAAGAACCTGTTGCTTGGGAGCAGGATTCGTGGAGAAGAAGCAACAGTGCTTACGCAGTCAGCACAGTTTGGATCAAGCCCGAGTTTGCTCCAGCTCGTACCTAAACTACAGAACCACACTTGCTGATGTCCTTTTGCTTGAGCAGTCTCTTCTCCTTTGGGCTGTTTCATGGCAAGTGAAGCAGATGCCAAGTCTCTGCAAAAGTAAAAACAGGAAACAGAAGTCTCTTTAGCACCTCGAGGCATCGTGTAGGACTGGCTGTATGAGCCCACCCAGCATGTTTTCCTCTCATCAGCCTCACTTGTAGCTTGCACAAAAACTTTCTGTTTCTTTTGCATACTTCTCATGGATTCCTCTTGATTCTCAGTAAATGTATGACCACTGGAAATGAGTCAAGTTTCATCATGAAAGCCTCTATTGATGTTTTCAACTATCTTTCTTTCATCATGCTGCATTTAATACCATTCATTGGCTCCAATAATAAGCGCTAAGAGCAAAACAGTATCCACTAAGAGCAAAACAGTATCCACTACTAGAAGTACTTGGAAAAGTTGAATCACTTGTTTAGAGACAAGCCTGGCAGGATGGCTACAGCAGTTTCCACCAGGCTCAACTTATAATGGCTCCACTGAGAACAGGACAGAGCCATCAGCTCAGCACAGGATCAACTCCACATCCAAACAATATTCATTAGAATACCAAGAAGATGAAATCCCCTCCTACTTTTGTCAAAATCAACTGCTTTGGGAAACCTAAGGTAGAGAGCATGATGCATTTGCAAAGCATGCAACAATCCCGCTCAGGTGCTAGCAGTGCTGTCTGGAAGTTGCAAGAGATTCTGAGCACCAACGTGTAAAACAGAGCACTGAGTGAGTCATGATCAGAGTTTTAATCTAAATTTGTTCCATTTATGTGGCAGAAGATTTGTTCCACATCAACCTGATTATGTTATGATGTGCAAGTGAGTAGATTTAGCTCATGTTTCAGTCTGCTAGAAACCAAGATATTTCTTAGAAACACAGTCCATTTAATTCTACTTATTTTTTACTGCTGGAGTACTATTAATATGCATACTGCTTTTATTTGGGTAACTTCTCCATCATTCTTCAACTAGTTTCTAGTGGGCACTTCTCCAAAACCATAATATCCCTGCAAACGCTCACCACGGTCCCAGCTCAGGAAAGGCTAAAGACAGACAGAACTGCAGAACAGTGATAAAGCATAATGTAACAAAGTCCATCTCCGTGTGTTAATTAGCACTGATGAGAAACAAATTTAACTTTTAAAAAAATTTCTTAAGTAAGCATAAGTGTAATTTGATGAGCTGGACAGCGTATAATATGAGTGCCTGCATGAACCAAACAAAGTGTTCAACAGAAGAACTGGAAATGTCACAGTCCAGAGAGAGAGGGAGGAGCTACCTGTGCACAGCCAGGTCTCGGATATGCCTGTGCCATTAGAAATGGGATGATTTCACTGCAGACCTGATTGCATCAGGAGATCAGCTCACGTTTCCAACGCTGAAAGACATGCATCTTGCACAGTTTCATCCAGCATTACAAAAGGATGCCTTTGCATCCCTGATGGACTGTACGGCTAGGGCTCATGCAAGCTGTCCCCAAGAGGAGAGAGTGCACTCCATCACCAAGATCCCATCAGTTATGCACCAACTCTTTATAACGTACACCTTCAGAACTATTCATTATACAAATTTATAAACGAGAACGAAGAACAAACTCATTACTTAGCTCTTGATGGAGACAGGACACGATAGCTATCAGACAAATGTAGTGGCACGATAACTGGATTAGGAGATCCGTAAATATAGCTTGTTGGAATTGGAGGCTTTGTAACAATTTTAAAGCAGAAAGGAAACAATGCCTTAAGGACATCTGCAGCGCTGTGTTAGTAGTGAGAGTGCCATTAAAGCCTAGCATATACCGAAATACTCTGTCGCGCAGAGTCTGTCTAAATAATCATCTCCTCGCAGGTACATTGAGAAGGATTTCTCTTCTCTCGCCCATGCCCCTCTTTCACCAGAGAGGTGGTGCGTATGAAGAAGTTGCCTGCTGTACTGCAACAGGCATCAACAGCAGGACAAGAGTCCATCAATTCCTGCCAGGAATGGTTTGCAGACAAAAGTGATCCATCAAGTTCAACACAGTAAAATCGCATTAACGTGCAACAAACATCATGAGGCCAGAAAGACAGGGAATCAGAAGGCAGAAAAAAAAAAATCTAATTGTATGAATGCTACTTAATTATTTTTAAGGTTACGAGAGAACCCTGACAGAATATAGGCTTTATATAGCAGCCTTTGCAGAAATTTCTACCAAACTTATCACAATTCTGCCCTACTACTAGAACTGTACTGCCATTAATGCTGACCAGCATCAAATTAAGACACAAATCTCAATATTACTGATAAAACAACAAGTGTCAGAAATAATAGCCGTTATAAGCATGTATGATTTCAGCTGCAGAATGGAGAAAAAAGAATTTTTATGGTGTCTTGCCAATAACATTCATCTCTGGGGAACCATCAAAACTGAGGATGCCTTTCTCTACAGCAATCACTGATGGCCCATGAGCAAAGAAAATACACAGCTATGCACGAAAATTACAGCAGGTCATTTGAAACACGTTGCAGATTCTCAGCAAAGGCTGTGTAGGACAGGTCTGTGCGTCTGTCTGAAAGTCTACGTGAAGGAGGGGAATTCCAGGGTAAGTAAAGAGGGCACAAAAGGGAAAGTTACAGAAAATCAGAGAATATTAAAGAGAAGAGATTGGATAAAAAGAAGGCAAGGCAAAGAAAGGAACAAAGGAGAGATATTTATAAAAGTATCCGAACTCTGAACCTCTGCAATGGTCACAGACAGAAACTCCTGACCTAAACAGGTTTAGAAAAAAGCCCCCATCCAGACAGCAAAGCTCAACTGGTTAGATCCATACCCAGGTAAAAAATGATTACAGAAGAGCAGGGGCCATTGCTGGCCTTCACTTCATGCAAAGCTAATGCTGCGTGCAAGTGCTATGCAAAGTCTTAACTCTGTTCCCAGAAGGAAAAGCAGAGAAACCCAGCACAGAGCTGGTCCCTTCGCTCCTTTTTGAGGAATAAGAGAGGAAGAGAAAATCTCCTTTTGCAGTGGGCTGGCAGTAGGCTTTTGGAAACTGTTAAAGAGTGCAAGGAGAAGGAAAGACAAAGATGCCTGATATCACGATCCAAGCAGAAAAGGCAGCAGAGAAGCAGCTCAGGAGAGGGATCCAGCACGTGCTCTTCCTGCAAGCTGCAGCAACTGTGAAGCAGATGGGCAACCACTCTTCATACAATCCCTTGGATAGCACAACAGTCAGGACTGGGCTCTGGCAAGTAATATAGTCAGTGATTTACAACCTAAAATCAGAGAGTCCTAACAGAAAAATAACAGCCTGTCAGCGTAAGCAATGGTGCTTGCAGAGGCCTGCCAGCCTCAGAGCGGCCGCTTATAGTGACCGCTGTCAAGGAAAAGGAATGACCAGCCTGGGCAATGGGCTCTTCTGTCGGGAGGGAGGGCCAAGGGGGCTCCGGTTTTGCTTTGGGGATGGTTGGTTTCTCTGGTTTACAAGTCCTGGACATCCCCCAGAGCAGGAAGCTCAGATACCCAACAGGCACTTTGCAGATCAGTAGCACCTGGTACCCTAATGGAAGAAACACAGTTACTGCTAAAAAACTAGAACACTGGCAAAAAAGGAGGCGAACGCTGTGAGCACAGGTGAAGGAGGAAGCACAGAGCCAACTGATGAAAAACCAGGATCAACTTTTGGCTTTAAAAGGGGCTCAAACAAGGAGCTCACATGTAAGTCATGTACCAAGATGCTTGGAAATTAGTATCTCCTTGCACTAGAGAAAACTGCTTTGCAAACAGAAAAGGCATTTCTAGAAGGAACCTCTTTTGGACTGGCCTTCTCCATCCCCTTGCCATGAAGCACACGAGGGATGTCTCTGAGGAACAGTTCTGGCCCTGCAGCACGATCCCAGGTTTGCTCAGTTGCTAAAAAAAACAACCATGGCTTGGAAGGACGCAGGTGTATAGATTAACAGCAGCAATGGGCCCTCAAAGAAACAATTTAAACAACCAACAGCACACATCAAATGCCAAATTCTGAATATTTGGGGAGCAGTCAAGAATTTGCAAGCCACTCAAGGGCTGAAATTCCTTCATGTACAAAGCTTATATGCAAATAACAAAACAAAAAATTCCGCAGAGATGACCCAGGTTAATCCCACGATATAAATCTTTCCCTGAAAACGGTACACAAAAACCCAGGCTGTTTCCAGCACAAACGAAAGCCCAACAGTACCACCTGGTGGTAATCCTCTTCTGCTACAGCCAGAAGCAGAAAAATCGTTAAATTCATTCAGCATATTAAAACAAGCCGTTGTTAAACGGTGGCAGACCATTACACCACCCTCAGAATTCACTCCTGAACACCGAGAGGGATCACCTTTGGGTGGGAATCTTTGGATTTAAAAACCACAAGTTTGTCAGAAGCACGGAGAAACGACTTTCTTAGGGAGAAAGGCAACAAGCCCACGTGCAGAAGTCTTCAAATCACCACACCATTTCCTTTAAATTCATCTATCCAGATGCAAGAGAAGATGTAAGAGAAAGATTTTTTTTTTCAGTAAGACAAGACAAAATTTACAGACTGATCAATTATGAAGGCTCAACATTATCCTATGCACCAGCATCAAAAACAGAGAAGTTTAAGAGTCCAGGTGCCAGCAATTGGGATTTTAGACCCTTGGAAGTGGTAATTTAACATTCACATCTTTTGTTATTGCAGAATTGTTTGGACAGGCGAAACGGCAGTTGCAGAGACCCGCAATTTCCAGGCAGACATTATTCAGCCTACGTTGCTGAAGAGCAGAGCATAGCCCAAATAGGTAAAACAGAGAGGAAACAGTGATTACTGAGGGTGAAGAAAACAGCACAAACAATACAGCTGTAGGTAAAAAAAAAATTGTCAGATGTCTCCCAACTTTATAGCAGACCAGATACAGAAACATGTTTGGACAATTGCCAGCATGCTAAATAGCAGCTATGGGGCTTTCTGTTGTACCCCATTAGCTTTCAGGAGGTGGTGGATTGCTGCCAGACTAAATGCATTATGAAAGCAGAGAAGGGGGATGGGAGAATGCAGAGCCATGAGAGGGGGGAAAAAGTGAGAAACGGGAATGAAAAAGAGGAATGAGATGCACATAAAGCAGAGAGACAATCAAGGAGTGTGAACAAAAAAAAAGAGATGGGAAGAAAAAAAAAAGAGATGGGAAGTAAAAAAAAAGAGATGGGAAGTAAAAAAAAAGAGATGGGAAGTAAAAAAAAAGAGATGGGAAGAAAAGGAAAAGGGGAATTCAAATGGTGGGAAAGTTGAGTAATATTTGCAAGAAAAGGCAGAGAAATAGGACTGAAAGGTGAACCAGAAAGTTGAGGGAGGTGATTGACCAGGAAGATACACGATTTGTGCAGGTGAGCAAGGAGACCTCAAGCACCCCTGTTAAACCAGCCCTTCCCTTCCTGGGCTCCTTCCTGCTCCACTCGTCTGGGAAGGCAGAGCCCAAATAGACCCGTTCAGTACAACCCCCCTTCCCTCTGACAGGAGATCCAGCTTCCTCCACTACCTTACCCCATCTCCCTGCAAACGTCTAAGCCTCCCCAGGCTCACCCTCTTGAGGCAGGCTTCCCCGTCAACAGCGCTCCCAAACTCGTCATGAGCCTCCGGCCAGCGGCAGCTCAGCCTGAGCCTCTCTGCCACAACCCACTGCCCAAGTCGCCGCTCCAGCCTCACCTCATCACCCCTGCTCCTCGACTGCCAATTCCACCAAAGGCAATACTTCTCCGCTGACAGAAGACCACAAGTTTTCCCTGGGCCGTTGTCGTGGTTTAACCCCAGCCGGCAACTAAGCACCACCCAGTCGCTCTCTCACTCCTCCCTGGTGGGATGGGGAAGAGAATCGGAAGGGTAAAAGAGCAAAAACTTGTGGGTTGAGATAAAAGACAGTTTAACAGGTAAAGCAAAAGCCGTGCACGCAAGCAAAGCAAAACAAGGGATTCATTCACTGCTTCCCATCAACAGGCAGGTGTTCAGCCATCCCCAGGAAAGCAGGGCTCCATCACGCCTAACGGTGACTTGGGAAGACAAACGCCATCACTCCGAATGTCCCCCCCTTCCTTCTTCCCCCAGCTCTATATGCTGAGCATGACGTCATATGGTGTAGGATATCCCTGGGGTCAGTTGGGGTCAGCTGTCCCGGCCGTGTCCCCTCCCAACTTCTTGTGCCCCCCCAGCCTGCTCGCTGGTGGGGTGGGGTGAGAGGCAGAAAAGGCCTTGACTGTGTGTCAGCACTGCTCAGCGCTAATGAAAACATCCCTGTGTTATCAACACTGTTTTCAGCACAAATACAAAACGCAGCACTATACCAGCTACTAGGAAGAAAATTAACTCTATCCCAGCCAAAACCAGCACAGCTGTAAAGCCCTGAGCCAATCCACTTCACTCAGGTTCCTAAGCCAGGAAGGAGAATTCCTTCGGATCCCCTTCCAACCCAAGGGGATGCCTCCAAAGAACAATGCTTCCTACAGTTTTCCTACAGAAACTGATCCTGTCATACTCAATCATTCTCCCACTCTGCAGGAGTTGTCCTCAGGCAGCCTAAAACAACTTTCAAAAGCTTCATTTATTTACAGGTTTAAAAAAAAAAACAACATAAATCATAAAAAAAAAAAAGAGCCCACATTTTCTCCACAACTCATGTTTCCCAGCACCTGAAAGTTTGGGACCAGTATTGTCTACCTGGAAGGAAGAGAACGTTAAAATACCAGCAGCATTGCCTGATACCATTGTGCAACGGATAAATTACAGAACAGAGACAGAGACCTGTCTTACCGGAGTTCGCCTGTGTTATTTTAATGGACGCGAAATAAGCATTGTGGCTCTCTTATCAGTGGCTGAGCAGGAGGCAACAAGCTTGAGCTGAGGAATGAACTTTATCTGGTGGCACCAGTTCCCAAGGAGTGCCTGCAAAAGAGGAAAGATTTCACTTAATGGCATTGTGGTTTAAGCCTCAGTGTGTTTTACTGCAAACGCCTTGCTTTTAGGGGAGGAAATGGGATAGGGAGGGTCCATTCAGTCTAGTCAACTGCTTCTGCTCCTTCAGAAAAGAAAGAGTCCAGTGGAACACAGACGGTAAAACGTGAGTCTGAGGGGAAGCAGAAAACAGGAATGAGTGGAGGGGACTGGCCGCAGAAGGTGGAAAAAAGAGAAACACAATAGAAAGCCAAAGGAGAATAGAGGAGATACAGCATTTCTGTGCATAGTAGTGGTTCAGGATAAACAGAAGACTAAGCATGCATCATTTGCACTGAATAAAGGCCATGAGAATGTCTTAACTGCAAGAAGAGCAGTAACATTCCCCCAGAGGGATTCCTCTCTACAATCCAGTAAGCAAAGGTTACGTGAAGATGCATTAGCCATCTGGGGCAGCACGAGCGCTGCGTACAGCCAAGTGCCAGAGAAAGATCACAACTCGGTCGCTGCTTTTCGGAGAGTTGGCCCTAGGGGGGTGCAGGCAGCAGAGCTGCTCACGGAGTGCAGTCACCCTCTCCCGGCGACACGGAAGGCACAGGAACATCAGCAGCAAAGCGCGATTCCCATTTTGATATAGGAAGGTACAAGCAAGGAGAGAAGCAGGAGTGCCACTGGTCCACTCTTATTAATATTTAAATTATGTCAGTAGCTTATGAGCAATAAAAATATCCAAGAACAATTTTATACACAAGATTCACTGCCCATTTGAGACACACAGCCACAACAACAGCTTGCTGAACTGCCTTACAAGAAAAGACTCTGAGGTCTTCTCTGTAAAGTACAGAGTTTTTGAAGAGATGTGTCAGGTCTCCTGGCAGGAGACAAATGCGTTGCTTGAAGACCTGGAAGAGAGTTACAAATGGCTGAAAAATATATCTAAAATGGCAGAAATAAAGCGATGTTTAATTGTCTCCATACCATTTAGTAGTGAGAAGTAAAAAATTAAATAAAACATAAAAAGGCCTTACTACTTGCAAAACGTGAATGAGCAACGAGTGGGAACGTGAATTAATCCATGAGTAACAAATTAGTGACTACCTGGAATTTGCCACTGTGACTGTGTTGCACACAGCAGCCACCCTGGACATTGCAACACGGTCAGTGCGGAGCTCAGTCCCCAAGAACTGAAAGCAAAAGCTCCCACCCCCAGCGCTGAGCAGAATCGTCTCTAAGTGTTAGGAGCAGAGAGCCCAAAAACAGCGAGCATCGTTTTACACCCCAGAGAATGCAACCGGAGCTCATGAGCACTGCCTTCTTCCCCCCCTCGGGGACCCCCTTCACAGAAGGGAGGCACAGACGTCTGATCCAAAGTCCCGTTGTAAAGAAGTCATTCGCCCCTTTGGAGAAGCATCCCACCAGTAATCCAAGGCCGTGTCACAGCTGTCCCATTCAATGAGGCAAAACATCCCGTCACATTTGTTGTCACCGATATCAAAGAATTTGGTGCCAGGTCTGCAGAGAGAGATTCCATGACACAGGACTAATGACACGCTGATGGCACCGTGGCTTCACACACTTTTAACCTAAGGAACCCACAGCCGTTTTGACAGCGATTCACAAGCATGCACAGTACTAGACGCGCTGGTAATATCCTCAAACACAAAAATCACAAACCAACTGACAAAGGCAAAGTTCCTTTGACTTCCAAGGCAAAGACACTGCACAGCCCCAGAACAGGTAGTAATTTTTGTGAATTTTTACCAATAGTTTCATCAGCAGATCCTATCTCAGCAAGCTGACATTGCTCAGACCCACCACATCAGCGACTCACATCTTTTGATGTAGTCCTCGATTAGTCTAGCCAAGCTGCAGAGAAGAAACTGGTTGTTTTCAGAATTCAGGCAAAAGGGTGCCACCGTCTGCCCCTCTAAACTTCACCGTCACTCTAAGTGACAAACCGGCTTCTTTGTGCCTCTGCTCTTGGATGAGCTCCGCCCCAAAAGAGCTGCAAGTCAAACGTTTTTCATCCACAATAACCTTTACAGAACAACAAAAAGTTCAAGAAAAACTCTACAAACAATGTTAGCTTGAAGCTCACTACTGACAAAATGGGAGAGAAACAGGAATCAAGGATCTAATTGCACCTCTCCGGAATTCAACCTCGATTCGTTACCTTGTGCTCAGTCTAGAGCAGTTGACTTAGCAGGCAGTAATTTGAGCTGAGACTAGATGCTTCTGTTTAAACAGACCGTCCTGGGAAATTAATGAAGAATATTCCTTATTTGAAAAATTAATTATTTTCCCTCTTACGCTTCCTAAAAAGTCTTCAGGAGAACAGTGGCAATACAAAGGAAAAGCATTTCTCGCAGACATCTTCAGCAATAAATTCATACACACTTCCACCACCTTGTGACACTGCTCCTGTCCTTGCTTTCTTCAGCACCCAGACTTGCTAACTTTGAAGTCATCTGAAAGGGTTTCACTCCATGAGCTCTCTCTGGATGGAGAAGAGAGAGTTGCAAAGGCAAAGGAGAAAGGTGGGAGTGGGATGAAGTCAGAGAGGGGACATTGTGCTTTGACGAAGAGGCGAGCATACACAAGAAGTTCATCATATTTCACCTCACTGAAGACCTCTATAATCCCTAAAGAATCAGAACCACTTGGTTTTTGAATCATAGAATCAAGAATGGAAGTAGAAGGGACCTCAGAGCAGGGACCTCAGAGCAGGGGGGAATCTAATCAACACATGCCTACAGTGGAGTCAGGATCTTTACCTTTCTGCTAAATGTTTGTCAAACTTTCGCACTCTCCTTAGAAAGTCATGTTCTACTACTGCCCTGGCTTTAGTATTAGAAAGGAAAAAAAATTGTCTAATATGGAATTTAATTCCAGGAGTTTGTTTCACCATGGACATGGCCAGACTCTTTTCTTTGCAACAGCCTCTTATGCATACAAAGACTTAAGTCTCTTCCTCCAACCCCAGTGTAGTCTTCTCTCCAGGTTAGATTAACCTCGGTTCTTTTAATCTTCCCAAATAGGCCATTTTACCTTTGTAAATCTAAAACCCGTGAATAAAAATAGCTGTCATATCTTATATCCTGGTTTGCCTTTGTAACAGGCACAATCTACTGAATTCATGATTTTACATACAATAGCCAAACTAGACTGATTAAACCCAAAAGAGAACCCATTTAAAGGAGTCATTTATCACCAAATCTATTACTTTATGGTAGACATTGTTCTTAAATGAGGGACTGGTTTATTAAGCCAATTTCATCAGGGAGGATGCTCATGTTTTCTATTTGATGAAAAAATGAATGCTTAAGTAGTAGACATTTTTCATGGCAGCACAAGAGAACCATTTAAGTAGAAGACAAATACAAGCAGCTCTTAACACAGGATTGCACCTCAAAAATACCTTACAGTGGGATTACTTTCTTGGGCATTTTGGAGAGCAGGTGTGATTTGCTTTCCAGCATGGTATCATTGCTTCTGAATTTGGGTAGCACATAGTCCAGATACTCTTCCTGCAAGACAGACAGTGATTTCATTTTCACAGTAGCAAAGGGAGAGCAGAATTAATTATCTGATGTTCTGTAGTGTTGACAGAGCAAGAATTATGGAAGATAGCTACAAAAATAAACACTGCCCTACCACTGGTAACAAATGATGTTCAATTTCTTTTTTTTTTTTTTAATAAATCAGGAAATTATTTTTGCAACGGCTACTCCTTAGCCCTCATCTTCCATCACAGAGGACAGTGTCATTACCCAGGCTATGAAGCATCACAGTCAATGTCAGCCTTCAGAACATGTCATCAGTGTCTTTATTGCTAGTATTATCTATAATTTCTTTCATTGCCATGCAGAACTCATTCAAACCTGTGAAAACAAGCGTTGCAAATTGAGACCTAGACTCAACCAGATAATTCATAACTGAGAAAAAAAGACCATAAAGATGGCATGATGTAATAGCGTTGTACCAAAGATGAACTCAAAAAGAACCCTGCAGCACATTTCTACAGTTTCCAAATCAGAAAATGCATTTACTGGAAGCCTAAATGGTGCAGTTCACAGCCATTATGCAGCCAGACAGGTATGGTATGCAGTTATTTTAAAATTGGCCATTTATACATGCCGCTTTCCAGTTTGCACATGCATCTGCAATGATTTTGCACATAGAACAAACCACTACCTAACTCTCAAGTATTAAAATTGTGTTGTAAATACCACTCACTAATCAAAACTTTCCTAAATTGATCAAAAGGGAATCACAGGTTGCAGCTGTTATCCTGCCTTACTATTAGAGGTCTCTAGCCTGAACGTTATTGCCTTTAAATATTAAATGTTTGAAGGAGGAAGTGAAGGTACATTTTTCATAAAAAGCATATCATAAATTAGGAGGTGAGGAA
Organism: Aptenodytes forsteri; assembly: GCF_000699145.1. Taxonomy (NCBI): domain Eukaryota; kingdom Metazoa; phylum Chordata; class Aves; order Sphenisciformes; family Spheniscidae; genus Aptenodytes; species Aptenodytes forsteri. The sequence continues at coordinate 965,974 of NW_008795316.1, forward strand.
AGTCTTTTCATCAAATATTTTGAGAGATGTTTCTCAGCCAGTTTGTTGTTTACTGTAAGTGATCATAAATAATATCTTCCACTTGTTGGGCACAGGAGGTATCTCTAAAAGGCAGTCTTTGATCTCTGTCTGAAAACCTCCTAGACTGAAAAACAGCATGATTCAAGAATGGGCTGCATGGAGCTTTTATGGCATACAGAATCTCATAATTATGTCCTGCACAAACGGAGGAAGAGTTGCAGTACAGCAAATACACTGGAACACTCTTACAAGGTTACTATTTCTGACACACTATCCATAGCTATAAGAAATGGCCTCTGTTTGAAAAGCTTTACCACCCAAGGTAACCAAGCTAACATCTCCTGCTAGTGTAAGCACACTTTAAAGAGAACAGCCCCGAGAGACCAAAGCTAGCTGAGAGACATTTAGGATAATGCAAGTGTTAAACCCCAATTTCGATAACGCTTTATGACAAATTTCACCCCATCCTTAGCAGTACAGGTTTCAATTCATAGCTGTGGTGCAGCTAACAGAAAATTAACTGGATAGCGAAGGCACCAACCCCCGTGGGCACAGCTGACCTAGCTGGCTCTCCAGCCACCCTGCTGCAGCAGCTGAAGCATGGTGGACTCTTGGGGCTCATTTGCCCAGAAAGCAACAGGGTGAAACTAGTAAAGCCTCTGAACAGTTCGCTCGGCACCGAAAACAAAACTTCCTCTGCAGAAGGATTACGTAAACATGGATGTTTCCTGCTCGGAGCAGTCTGAAAGGTAGGGACAACTGTGCACAGGTACTTCCCATCAAAGAGCACGGCAGGAAACTTCTAGTAGGGAAGAAAACTTTTCTCCCCGTCTCTAAGGGCCCCGAGAGCATCCCCCCCTCCTGTAGATTTGGCTGACAGGGCTTACACCATCTACTCATTTCAATGTATTTATGCAAACTTATAACTATTTATTCGTCCATGAAAAAACAAAGCAATATAAAACCCCCAAAGCAGGGATCAGAAGTTTCAAAGAACCTTTAAAGCAATGAGTGGCCTATTGCAGCTGTTTCATTGAGCCCATCCAAACTACGTTTTAACAGAGCTAGAGAACGCAGATTTTTTTTTTTTTTTCTTTCTGTTCACCTCAATATGGCTGTTCATTCCCCTTGTGCTGTTTTTGAACACTAAGAGATGATTAAACAAGAGCAGCCCACGTCTACCCTGAAATCTCAAATGAATGGAAGTAACCTTATGAACACGCTCACCGTGACAATGCCGTGACTGCAGCTCACACCCGAGCTAGTTTAAGATTAGCCAGCTCCGATAACGCTATCGGGGTAGCCATGGCAGTACCAAGCCCTACACGTGCTCATCACCCACGCGCTTAACATCCCAGGCCCGCATGGCTTGAACTAACCTTAATAATACGCCAGTAAGAAGGAAGATCTCTCATTCCTTTATTACATACGAGGAAACTGAGAGCTCTTAAGCTGTTCATATCCATCCAAGTATTTAATAAGGATCTACTGTGATTAGGATTTCTAGGGAGGTGCAGAAAGAGCAGCCTTTTCTGAAAAAGAAGTAAACCAGCTGCCGCCAGGAGTTCTTTGTGCCCCATCTTTCAGCATGGTGTCAGAGTAAGACGGTTGTCACTTCTTGTGGTGCTACTCACCCTTGTAGCAACACGTTTCATCTCTTCCCACCTCCCCTGTGCATCCACTGGTCGCAGGGAGGCAGCTCCCAGGGGAGACTGCTCCACCTCCCTACCTCTACGTGGGGCTGCTGTGGAGCTCCACTATCGTCTTGACAGCCACCGTCACAAACCCCTGTCCGTTTTCCTCCTCATTCACCCAGAAAGCCCTTCCTTGACAGAAAAGCCAAGATTAAATATGGTTTTGTATTCGGGTTTTGAAAATGGACCCACCTCCACTGTCCCCTCATTTTAACCTCATCTGCTCATTACTTCATAAATATCAAATCTGCAGATATTTGAATATGTTGAGATTTATATCCATGCTGTCCCATGAGATTTAATGCCTCCTGAACGTCCATTCATCCTTACGCATCCCCTAGGGACAAAAATCAGAGTCAGAGCACTATGAGAAGATTGACAGACAACCATTTTACAAAATTATTTTCAAGAGGAAAATGTCTGCAAAACATCTCTCAGACTTAAAAACAAAAACACCAGTTCATGTTTCCTACAGTTCTGACAACTCAGCCAAATATATTTATTTATATTTTTATATATATAAAAATACATATTACATATTTATATATACTATTTAATATTATTGTATGTTTATTGTCATATTATTTAAATATTTTATATTGTTTTAATAAATATTTATACATATATCAATGTAAAAAAATATATCTATTATTTAAAGGCCGCAGTTCAAAAAGCCAGCCAGCTGTGTTGAAACAGAGAGGAATAATTTAAACAGAAAGAGGCCTTTGCCTCTTCAAAGCTGGGATTGCCTTCTGGAAACTTTCTTTTTGGTCTTAGACAATTTCAAGTTAAGTTTAACTTCATTCCTTCTCTGTTAAAGAGAGAAGAAAAACAAACATTTGGAAGATAGATTGTCTGTCTTAGTGACAGTGTAAGTATGCACATCCTCAAAAGTACCGTTTTCTTCCAGATAGTCCGATCCTTCAGTTTAACAGGTATTACTCAAAAAAGAAGAGCCCTTTGTTTTCCATTTCTTTGGATGGACTTTGCCTGTATCAAAACTAGCTCCTTCTCTGCAGTGCTGCTACCTAACCACATATTCCCTGCCCAGTACTTGTGCACCCATTATTCCTCTTTAGCCATAGAATATTGCACTTTTCCTTCCTTTCCTTAAAAGTGTTTTCCCACATCAGATTCCTTTCCAGTTTTATCTGTACCATTTCATGGCATGAGTTTGTTCCTATGTATTTATCTTGTTCCTTTATAACCACAACCTTCTCTAATTTCTACTTCTGTATTTACCTTTCACGTTCTCCAGTCACGTGTTTAACACGCTTCCTTCCTCTGATTCTAGGCCCATTAACTATCCAAACGCAATTTCTGCGAGGAACTGACAGTCACAGACAAAATCTCATCCTAGGAGATCTTACTTACCAACAGAATTTATTCAGGTCTCCTTTCAGCAAAACCGTGGTTTGCATTTTTGCTCCCTGCGTTCTAAGCACATCGGCTACAGTACTATTTGTTTAACACGCTTCCTTCCTCTGATTCTAGGCCCATTAACTATCCAAACGCAATTTCTGCGAGGAACTGACAGTCACAGACAAAATCTCATCCTAGGAGATCTTACTTACCAACAGAATTTATTCAGGTCTCCTTTCAGCAAAACCGTGGTTTGCATTTTTGCTCCCTGCGTTCTAAGCACATCGGCTACAGTACTGCATACTCACATCCAAACTGCTTGCAATTTCATATTCCATTTAACCAGAAGTGGATCTGCAATGACTTCGTCTCTCCTTGCTTTCTCTGCATTAAAAGATCAGTAAATTCTTCAGCTGTCCTGCTAACAGAGCGCAGGTGCCCTGATGCACATTCCTTTTTCTCTGCCAGTAACCTGGGTTGTTTGCAGCCCCTGCAATAAGAGCCCATATGTTAGGCCCATATTATTATCGCCTCTATTTCTTGCACTGGTATAGAAATTGAGAGGCATGGTCTGCGTACCACCAGGCTAGCTTGAAATCTATGGTACAGTCCTCATTAGGTTTACACAGAGTCTTGCAAAAAATACCTTTCTCTTGTGAGAAGCAGGCTCCAGCCTTACCCTTGGGAGGGTGTTCTAAGAAAGGAAAACGCCCACTCCTGAAGGACACGCGCGTTCCTGTGAATGGACATTCCACTAGGCAGACTACGAGATGACTGAGTGCTCAAGCAGCCACGTTAAATAGTGATATGATACAACAGCAAGTAAGTTTTTGGCCTTTATTTGAAGGCTTTTAACAGTTACAGTAAGAATTGTCATTGCAAACCAGGAATTTTTAAAAAATTGAACAATAAAAGTTAAAGAAAAAAACATCCACAAGCCCACCTGCAAGTAAGACATGTTGGTACAGAAAGGAGATGTGAGTTTTTGCTTCTTCCATTCTGTTCATTTTTCAAATATCTGATAAAACTAAGATACTAAGAAAGGCTGGATGCTATCAGAATTGTTCTGGCAGGTGAGCATTTAATATTTAACACCATATACTGTACCAGTGTAACAGAGTAGCTATGTTAAGTCTATGGGTTTGAGCTGGGCTTCTTGTTGTTATTTTCTTCCCAAAAAGGACATTAAAAACCAGATTATGCCAAGGTATCTACAACATAGTCAGAAGTTGACTACATGAGTTTGTCCCCATTCTATTTATAACTCATCTTGGTAGCAAAGAAGTGATGTAAGCAATTGGAAATCTTAGCAGCATTTGACTTACAAGACTGCAGTTTCAATTTAGTTTTATAATGCACGTCCACACATTCAACAGTCTCACAAGGCGCACCGGCAGTATTTCTGACTCATCGCTTTCTTAGCATAAAAGGGTATTTGCTTGCTTTGCTAACAGAGATCAAAATCAACCTAATGCAACCCGTCTGATGACCTGGGTGCTTCACAGTTCCACACACGCAATCCTGTTAAAAAGAGACTTGAAGCAACCAGGTCCCCGTGCACAACTGGACTGCAAAGAGCAGACACCCAAGAAGTCCCCTTCAAATTCAGCCACATACCATTGCCATCTTTTGCTTTGAGTTGCTGCAATAACGGAGTGTTTAGAGTCGAAAAAAATATGCTTCCGATCTCAAAGCAAGTAAGTATTGGTAAGGAAGATTTTATGTGCATCAAAACCCCTGTTCTAGGTCTGCACTTCGGTAGTCCAACACCAGCAGGCAATGCCAGCAACGCCCATTCTTTAGAGCAAGGCATCCATAGAGCACTTCGGGGGCAGGGAGGGCGTTCTCCAGCACGATGGAGAAGCCCTGCAGGGCACACCTCCAATTTCAAGGTTAGATACATCACATAAGCACTTCCCTGAAGACGCTGGTCTGCGCGCACATCTGTCACAGTAACATTTAAGCTCATCTATGAAACACTTCAAATGAAACAAATCAACTAAGTTTACAGTCAATCTGCTCATAGAGACTGGTGACAGATGCAGTTAACATCTTGTTTTGTTTATAACGAATAACCAGTGTTTTAGCAGTTTTAAAACACTTTAAACACACTTAGTCACGTGACAGCACTCCTGTTACACAGCCCCATTCTCACAGCATTAGGAGGAGGAAGCCAACAATACGCTCGCATTTCATCCGCTTGTGGGAGGGGGGAAAAAAAACCCACAACAAACAAAAAACACACACCCCACAAAACTCAAGCAATGGTTTCCCCCAGCACACGCCAAGGAAAGTTTCAAGATTACTGCTACTCAAGTTAGCAATGACTATAACTAGGAGTAGAGAACGAAAGCTGATATTCCAGGTCCTGCAAGCTTCACCATGAAAACTATCACGAACTTTAGCTTTGCCTAATTGTATCTGAAAGCACGAGAGACTCCAGCAGACATGACACTCTTGAAATACAGAACTTTATTTAGAAACTGCTTAAAATAGAAAAACCCTGTCAAGAAAAATCCAAGTCAAATATGGTTTCTCAGTAAAATGGAGTTTTAGGGCAACAAAAGTCTAAAAGGCCACAAGAGAAATAGCACCACTGCAATTTTAAACAATGGCTAGATACTTGCATTTTTGGCATTCACTGAATTTGGGTTTTTCTCTGAATTTCACAAAGATTCATGCACTACACAACAATTACCATAAAATGCTCTCCTACACACATTTTAGGACAAGCTACCACCAGAAACAAATGAATACAAGCACAACAGGACTGATCAATCTCAGTAGTGAAGGGGGATCAGAAGTCTTGCAGGATCTTGCCAAACACAACAGTAATGAGGGGCATGATAGCAAAAAAGGACAGTTAAGGAAAGTATTTTAAATATTAATATTTAAGTTAGTCTCAGTACTGTATTTTCTGCAATAACATTAGCTCTGTTAGCCAGCATCTTTTAGTTTTTACCCCAGAAGACTACTGAACTGCCAAGTATTATTATTAGATATGCCCTGGTTTGAAAGGGGAAAAAAAAAAAAAAAGAAAAAAGAGACAGAAAAATCATCCTCCTCGTGTGCTCAATTCACTTTCATTCTAAGATAGTTGCACAGTGCAAGTCCTGTTACAACTATTGGATCTGATCAGCATTCGTTGGGATGGGAAAGAGAAAAGAACAAGTGAGAGACCAAAAAGTATACCAACAAAAATAAAAAGAAATAGGACAAATAGAAACAAGAGCCAGGAAGGAAAATTACTTCTGAAGGACATTTTAGGCAGTAAGACTGGATGCCCTTTGCTTTTCTTGTTTTTCTTACAGAAAACACAGTACATTTTGGCAAAGTCATTAGCCACAATGCCATAGAAAAAGGCTTTAGCACTCTTCAAGGTAATTTATGTGTCTCAGCTGTTCATACTCCCTCTAATCTTGTGACAGGCAACGTTAAGGCCTATTCCATCGAGAACTAATCACTTAGTAAGCAGCTTTACGTAGGAATGGAGTTTTGTTTTAATAGCCCCTTTTTGAGCACTTGCTGACAAAATGAGATTGCCATGCAAGGCCTCTCAGACAGCAGTGAATGGAGTTAAACAAGCGTCTACCCCAATATGAAGCACATAAAATCTCCTGTCACATTACTTCAATTTGGCATATGGAAGCATATTTTAAATACTCTTAAGGCATTTTATTATAATTTCTGTGCTGCAATTTCACATTAACTCAATCTTTCTGTGAGTCAGAATCTTTAATTTCTCTACTACACACCACCTTAGATACAAGAAAAGTCTTCCGACAAACCAGTGTTTTACCAGCAAACCATTCTGCAACAAGTTCCAAATATTCAGCCTCTTGCTCCCTAAATATACCACCTAGATGCGAATACTGCTCTGCTACAAAGTGAGAAAGAGCTCCTAACTCAAACCCACCGTAAAAAGTGAAACTTTCGCAAAGTGCACTTTAAGAAGAGGTACTTTTTTTGCTTATGAAAAGAAACCAGTGAGTCCTCTAAGAATAAAGTGGAGTATTTTACAGTTAAGCACATGATCTGGGGCAAAGAATTCTGATGTTGCTGTTCTGCTGGTACAGTATGTGGTCTGTTAATACTCTTCTTGTTCCTCCTGCGGTGCTCCTTCGTCAGGTATCACAAAGCCTTCCTGAAGGGGAATAAAACAAGTCCTTTAATGAAAATCTGATGTCAAACCAGTTCCTGACTACTCTGTATGCTCTTTTTTTTTTTTTCCTTTTACTTAGGATAGATACCCTTAAGTCACCATTTACAGCGTCAAGATATATTACCAGAAGAGTTATTTTCCTCATCTTTGATCTATTTGTTACATACTCTTCATAAAAGGCTAACCTGGTTTGCTGCCTGACTATAATTATGTTATCTGTTCCTTTATTACAGAAAAAAGCTAGGCCATAAACCTAAAAGGGGGGAAAAAAAAAAAAACAACAAGTAGAAATAGAGGGAGCCCTGGAAAGCAAACCAGCTTCCAATTACAAGGGGAGGGAGGAACTATGCAATACAATTTATACCAGATTACTTACATCTGTGGCATAAAGAATTTCCACAATCCTCTGCAACACTGGATCATTCTCCCCTTCATTCTCCTGGCAGATCAACTCAATGTTCCTCAGTTTGCCGAAGTAGAAGTCTCTCTCCTTCTCCAGATCTTCGACAGTAAGTTTCAATACATTGATCTGCCAAAGGGCATCAATAATAATTTATCCACCAAAGACAGAATTCAGTAGTATCTATTCAAAAGGCAGGGTCCCCAAAGTTCTCAGAAGGGTGTTAATATACAAAGCGCTTCAGAAGTAACCAAGATGGGGGGGCTGGGAGGGGGACTGGGAGAGGAGGAAAAGGTCTGTTTCTCAAATTGTAATATTTATTATTGCCACAAGAAACACCCAGTCCAACACATGCAATACCACTTGGAAATTCTAAAGGCTTATTACGTGAAATAGGTAAAGCGCTAACTGCCTGCAGTTTTCCTTGCTAACACATTCTTTCAAGACAACTCCCACATTGATGGCAGTTTTAGTTGTATTACACTCAGTATTTCAGTGAAGTAGCAGCTGCTCATAGCTCAGTTGGAATGCTGTGATAGCTGCAACACAGCTGTGGAAATACTTAAAAACAATGCTATGTGTGATATGGCACATACTAGGTTTAAATGTCTGGGTACTCATGTACTGCAGAAGGGGTTTCGCTCCTATCAGGAGAGCAAGACCATCATAATGAAGGCTTCCGATTAAGTGATTTTAAATCAGCTTACTAGATTCAGATCATTTTCTTCCATCTGCCCGACCCAGTCATTTCATGCTATTAAAAAAAAAAATCTGCACATAAATCTGTAAAGCGCAGGTCAGTACGCAGGGCCATTTTGGCCAACACACCTGCTCAATCAATCCTGCCGATTCATCGTCTCCTGCAGCCTTTTTGACCATTCCAGTACCAGCTTTTGGAGCTGCTGCGGTCCTCTGTGTAACAATGGGCCTCTGTGGGGCTGCAAGATTAATTCAGTGTTAGTTCCTCTCAGAACATCTTTCTTCCTCCTATGAAGGTACTATCCCCCTTCCGAACATGCTTAGGCACTCAAGAGTTTGAAGATACGTTCCTTCCTTCTTCTTGACTCCATGTGACATGTCCAATTTTTTTTGGCATGTGTTGGCACCAATCCTTGCCATTTTCTCTTTTAGAGAAGATTGTTCTTTCTGTAGCTTCCAGATAACTGGGTACTACAGGATGACTCAGTGTTTGAAGCCTAGCATCTCTGGAACAAGATGCAAAATACTATAATTTCATACACTGATTTTAAGTAGCAACCCAGTCTTATTTTCCCCAGAGTTTTTAAGGAACTAGATAATCTTTTAACTATTTTCTCTACCTGCACTGCTAGAACTGAGAGATTTCTTGGGTTTGTTCACAACGGGAGCAACAAGGTTTGGTGCTACTGTCTCTTGGCCTTGTCGAGCAGCAACAGGATCATACTCCTTCCCATCATAGTTTGCATCAAAAAATTTTTTGAACCACTGAACAAATTCAAAGTTGTCCTGAAATTTTCCTTTCACTAGTTTGTCCACAGGAATTATCTGGAGGGGGGGAAAAAAAAAGAAACTCACATTACGGGTAAAGAACCTCTCTCTCTTTATATAAAGTTTTAAAATCAGTGCACTCAGAAGATATGCAAATGTAATTCTTTGTCCAGTCTAGAGAAAATCCTCCTTGAACGTAACTGTATGTCAAATAGTAGGATTTTTGCTAATAATTGGAATTAAAAACAAATCATGCTTTCACTGTGAGGGTCCAAATAATTTTAAGTAATTCTGCAGCAAGGTTTCGGCTACACCAAGTTTCAACACAAAACTTCTTTCTGTAAATTTGAAGCTGGCTCGTTCAGTGCTAGCTTTCATGAATCTGAACTGCTGACCAATTTCATAGACTGCTAGCACACAGAACTGCTACGAGATCTAAACATCACCTTTTCAGTAGATTACAATTACAGTTTCTCTGGAATGAGGAGTATAACTGAAGATTATTAAAAAGATGCAGCAAATCGTCAAGTCTTGTCTGCAGGCCACGAGCTGAGTCCATGACCTGGCAGGGGCCAGGAGCCACTACCGTTACGTGATCATTGGGCGTTTGAAAGCACGGCTGGCTGTCCAGTTCTGGACATACCGCACAAGCTACTTCCCCCAAGCAGGAGACCAATTAAGTGTGTGCTGAAGCTGCTAGCCAACAGAGAATGAGATGCCTTCTTAAAGACAGGAAAAAGCTTTAGCACAGAAATGTTCTGCATCATACCAAACACGCTGTCAGTAACTATTACCTAGATAAATCACCCTTCCATAAGCATAACTATCATTCGATCTGAAAAAGGTTTTTTTGCAGATCCCATTTTCACTAGCTTAAAATTACGTATGCTTGTAAAGAGGAATTTGAAATCCTTAGGACTACCACACCAGTAGGTTATGGGAACATACCTGGTACAAAGATGGTTCAAACAGGAAGCTCAAGTAAATGTTATCTCACAGAAATTTCAACGTTAGTCTGTGCTACATAAGTTACACAGAATTAAAATGGAAAAAGTCATCTCATCATTAAGAACTGGAAACCTAACCTTAGCTGGAGTAAACCAGATATTGTCCTAAATCAAGTGAGGACCCCAACATAAACCAAAACCAAAAGTTTTGAGATTTACAAACCAAAAGCAAACTCTGTTCCCAGACTTATTCAGCTCTAAATTTGAAAGTACATTCCATCTACTTTGATATTAAGAGCACAGAGAATCAGTTACAACCCAGCTTACTTTGTCAACACCCATTCGTTTAAAACCTGCTTGTAGAACCTTGAAGTTTTGAATGTACTCATGTTCCAATTTTGCTTGAAACTTCACTTTCTTGAGTGCTACAGAACCCGGGAAGAGCATGTCCATAAACTGACAGTACGCAGCACCTGCCAAAAGAAAAAGAATACAAATCCTAGGATGAATCAAGTCAGCTCACTAGCCTACGTAAGTTACTTTTCAGTCAGATCAGCAAACTGGCCTGACTCATTCCTCAAGCTACACAATCCCTTAAAGGCAACAAAAGCAAGAAAACAGGAACCTTCAGTCTCCTGTTTTGGTGCAGCATGGCCATAAATAAGCTTAAGCGAGCTGCAGAACCAAACTTTTGGTCTCATGACTTGAACTCTTATGAACAAGAGCAATACTGCCTCCATAATTCCAAGAGGGAAAAAAAAAATCCAGTAAGTAATTTAACATAATAATGACATAACAGGCATGTAATCTCCTCTTATCAACACTAACAGAACTAAAAATTGTTATTCTAAAAGTTGTATTTAATCATTATTAAAATAGCAATACATTTACTTACTACAAACAGAACTTATACACAATTCAAGGTGCCCTCAAAGGTAAGAGGCCAAGTTAAGCTGGATTATATTTAAATCAAGCCTTAATCAAAGAACTGAAATGAGACACTGTTTCTTTCTATTAATTTTAAATCCTTCATGTCCTTCAATTCAGCTCTTACTGTAGTAAGAGCAAAAGAGGGATTCAGTTCAGCCACAAAGATTAGACAACCACCTCCAAAAATATTAGCTTTTGTAGAACATACACACCTATTAAAAAAAAAAGATATTTTTAAACTATATCCTCACTCTGCAGTAATGATATGCAACTGTGTGCCACTGGAAATACAAGCACACCATTCTGAGCATTATTCCCCCCACCAATATCAATGGGGAGTAATGGGAACCTTAACCTGAAACATCAACCAGCTACACGACAAGCTTTCGTGAGATATCTAAAGGCCAAGTACTACTACATCATGGCGTTGCCCTAAACTAGCCTATTCATCTCAACCACAGGTAACAGAAGTCCTATATTGTTCACTTTCTATCAAGATATTTTGCAGGTCTTTGGGGCTCCCACTTTCACCTGCTACTAGAAGATTGCAGCTCACTGGTGTAAATAAAAAAAAAAAAAATAAAAATCTTGCTGTTTGATCCCCACTGCCTTTCAGTTCACTTGCTGAAGAACTCCAACACCCAGCTCAAAAAATAGATGACTTGCCAGAAATCAGGGTTTTGCTAACTATTGGTAGTCTGAGCAATAAGCATGATAAAAAAAAAAAAAAAGAGAGATCACGGCGTAAGCCAAAGGTCGTCTTTTGTGCATTTATGCAACCTCAAATTGCTGCTGTCACTACTGCCCTTGCCAAAGGTAGCAAAGCAAGCCTGGAAACTCCCGTTTTCACACGACTATGACAGACACTGAAATCCACTTCTATACCTGCAGAGGCATGAAATATTTTTGCAGACACAGGAAAGGGACATTACTCAGTGCATGCCCCATCAACAGCTCTCAGCCTTTTCCTGAAAACAGGTGAGCTGAAATTCTGCAGAGCCAGTACTAACTATCCTCACTTCTCGGAGACAGAGCTCTCGCAGCATTCAAGACTCACACCAATTCTAAGCAAAACTTCTCAGCCGTATAAATCAATGCTGCACACGACAGGTTTTTTAACCTGCCTATCTGAAAGCGGACAATGCTTACTGTTTCCCTTACTTCTGTGGTTGTAGATCTTTAGTTCCTTCATCCTTACAGATTTTCTCCGTCATCTCACTAGACAAAAGCCCCTACAGATACCTGTCAGATGTCTACTTTAAGTCCCCTACTTCTCTGTAATCTTTGTCAACGTTTCTTCCATGGACTCAGCCACAGGCTGTATTGACAGTCCCAAACTTATTTTAAATATATTACTCCTTTTATTCCACCTCCAATTTCCACATCTCTCATTCTGTGAGCAACACCTTATCTCAAACTCACTGTATGACCTGCACTTCCACTTTTCACCAAGTCCCTTTCACCTGCCTGTTGCAGTTATCCAAATCACCATCTTTTATCTAGGCTGCATTTTTAGCCTTGGGTTTTTTTCAGCTCTTACTCCACAGACTATTATTTTTTATTTGTTTCTACAAGCCTCCTCCCACACACACACTCCTCCCTGTGATGACACTTGACTCCATTTCGGTACCACAATCACTTCCCCTTTTCTGCCTACAACTCCATCCGAGATTCAGCTGTGCCAAAGTAAGCTGGGGTGACACAGACCGACACGCTCCTTTACCATAAGGACCTGTAAAGTCCTGAAGGTGAACCCAAGAGTTACCAGCATGCCTCCCTCACACCGCTCCTGCCCAGCCTCCCAAATCTCCTAGTAGTTCTCCTCCATAAGAAACCACATTTGTTTATGTTAGTTACTACACGTGTAAGACCTACCCTATCCATCAAGACTAAATGCTTCATTCTTCATTGGAAAACACCCTCCTGAGAGTCTTTTCTCCACGTTAACCCCCATGCCTTCCTATTGCATCTGTGCTGCAGTGAGTCAGAAGAATATGCCTTTTCATTATGCTTACATTATTAACAACCGTTTCAATAAAACTCTAACCATAACCAGATTATAACATTGACCACGAGCCTGTTCGTACCAGGAATTAAGCCAACAGCACGGCTATAGAGGGCCAGCACAGACAGTTCACACGGTGCAGCTGTACCTCTACAGAACTAGGGTGCACACCAAATTTGGGATTCCCCTCACGCTGAGCCCCCTCACCTGAGCACAGCTGTTCGATCTTTGTCAGCGTCAGTTGCAGAGACTCATTGATCCACGCGAGCATGTCATGTCGACTCAAGTTATCGCTGGTCACTGAAGTAGAATACACATTAACTGCCATTTTCTGAAAGACAGAACCAAAGGCGTAAGCACCACAAACGTTAACGCCGCACGCTTTCGTCGCCTCTGTTAAGACACGCTCGCTGGGCTGCAGTGGCGGCGCTTCCTTTCGAGCCTTCATGACACAACAGCCCAGCGCAACGCGATGCACAAGGAAACGCGACGGAGCTGTCTGCTGCGAACAGCTGGGAGGACCTTATTTCATCACAACTGCGAAGCACGGTTTCGTGCTTTCTGAAGAAAAATTAGCACCAGGGCACTCACATGGAGACTCTTGATGAAAGGAATCACGGCCGCGGCAAGTTATTCATCCCTCTCGTCCACGCCGAGCACGGCAGAAATACTTCCTGGTCGACCACGGTATCTCTCCGGGGAGAAATACCAAGCGGCCGGTCCCCGCCCAGCCCCAC
>NW_008795316.1:980475-990360 GCF_000699145.1 Aptenodytes forsteri
CTGCCTTGGTCGCCTGGTTTCCCCGGGGGCGCTGTGCTGGGCCCGTCACCTCAGCGGGCAGCGGGGGAAGGGGCAGCCCGGCTCACCCGTGAAACTCGTCCCTCTGTGAAACCCCCTTCTTTTTCACACGATGAATTTATCAAACAGGGACTGTCCGGTCATACAGAAATACTGATTTTTAATTAGACGGCCATAAATGGTAAACTGTTGACATGGATCCCCTTTCTTTCCCACACGAAAATCGGTAAAACTGCGTGGACAAGGCAGTTTTGAGCTTTCGCACTCCCGATACAAAAAGCATATGAAATCTGTTCAACAAAACAATACAATTCTTTTATTTTCAAAAGACCGTATAAAAACCCGCAAGACTTTTGACATCAAAAATCCTTAACCTAAAAAAATAGCACCAGGGAGAGTTAGAAACCTTTAAAAAGTATTAAAAAGGCATTTCTGAAATCTACCTCTCCTTACAACATTTTTATAAACACATAATAAAAGGCAGCTCTTACAGGGAAAAATATTTCAAGGAAGACTTGTCTACTACAATTCTTATCAAGTAAGCTTAATGCCAAGACAATTCTCATTCCTCTTTTATCTTTGTTTACTTTCCCCAAGTCGTTTTCTTTTTCTCGTCTCGTTTTTCTTTTGATCAGATGGGAAAGGATATGAGATCTGGAATATGAAATTAGAGATGCCATGGAGCGGAGGTTACGTGTTAGCCCAGGTTGGGAAAATAAAAACCATCAGAGGATGCCAAGGCAGAGGATGGCCGTCACCCCCGAGGCCCCGCGTCGGGCTCCGTATGGGGACTGGGCGGAGGAATGAGCGTCGTGACTCGGGTCCAGGCTGGGCATTAAGGGTCAGAGGTTGGCGAGGGGTCCAAAACCAGCCGGCGCGGCGGTGGCGACGCCAGGCTTCCCGAACACCTCCAGCACCCACAGAACCCACCCCGCCATCTTCCCAGTCAGGGGGCTGGTGACAAAGGTGGTGAGGGGGGTGCTACTTGTCCCCGGGCGCTTGCCGAGCGTTACAGATGCCGGCAGTGACGCGCAGGAGACCGCTTGGCTTTTTCCAGCGTTTTCTTAACTAAGGCGCGTGGTTCGAACACACGTCACTGAGAACGAACCCCTGTGGGAAGACTTTAAAGAGTAACCTCCGGATAGGACCGAGGAAAAAAAGCCTTTAAACTACCTGGGCTTCCCTTCCTGCCCGTTCCCGAGTGCAGCCTTGGGTTGGAGACCGAGAGAAGACGGTCCTCAGAGCCTGGGGATGGGCACGGGGTGGAAAGCTGCGCACAAGAGTGGAAAATGGGAGGCTCCCTCCTCCAGGGAGGCTGCCGTCCTCCACCGCCCGTGAGGGGGGTGCAAGGGGTCCCCCGTGTGTCAGAGAGGTAGAAGGAGCTGGGAGAGAAGCTCTCATTTCCCACTGATGCTGTACAACACCTCGTGAGACAGCCTGGCATCGGGTGAAGGGTTGGCCCAACACAAAACCACACTTTGCACATGTCTAATTTTGAGAAGGCACCCAAGGACTCCGCCAGACTCAAGCGACAGTTTGTAGTGAACAGCAGAGGTAGGGGAGGAGAGAGGGACCGAGGGGGGAACGTCACGAGTTGTTTCAGTGCATTGAAATGTGCATTGGAGTTAAGAGTCCCCGGGAGGCGCCTGCCGGGACAGCAGCCCTGCAGCTATGGAAAACCTGGGGGAGACGGAGGGGCTCTGCTGCGCCCCCCCCGGACGCTGCCCATAGGAACAGCGCCCAGGACTTCACAGACAGCGAGATAATCACTCCGGTGAAGTTAGGGAGTGGAGGAGGGCAATCAAAAGCGAGCACGGCGGCAGCTGCAGGAGCTCCCGGTTTGGGGGTATGGCCCCGGGAGCCCCCCAGGGCGCTGTCAGGCCGGGGCTGGGCACGTAACAAGCACCAGCAGCATCCCACCTCTGTGCACAAAGTCACGCACAGGGAGATGGGGGCGCAGGGAAGGAGAGGTACAGCCCCTGCCTGCGGACCCCCAGGACCTGCCTTGTGCCCGGTGCCCCAGTGGCAGTGCCTGCAGCGGGGGGACGTGCACAGCCGCCGGCCGCAGCATCTTTCCCCCCGCGCTGCTGCCGCGGGGTCAGCTCCCCCTGCCCACGGAGCAGGATCAGTGCGGGGTGAGGCCAGTGCTGCGCTCCTGGACCCTACAGCCCCGCAGCCCTGCTGGGGTCGGGTGGGGTTTTCCCTGCAAGGAACGCCCTGCACCACAGCTAACCCACTGCCAATACTGCTCGGGTTCGTGACATTGTACACGACATTTTAGGGGGCTGCATTTTGAAGACGACATTGACCACTACACTATCCTTCCTGCCGATGCACCACATTCATTTGGGAAACGAATGCTCAGAGAACATTTTCCTTTATGGACACTGGAGCCCAAATCCTCCGTGCTCCGATTACTGTGTAAGCTTTCAAACCACTCAGCAGGATTTTAAAATGTAAGGAAAAGTTTTAGATGCTTTAAAAAGGAAGTAGTGAATATTTGTAAACTACAGCCAAACATATAAAACAATATTTCTTTAGTTCTAGCTAGAAAAGTAATTCTATCACCTCACAGTTCAGTTTTAGCTACATTCAGGTCTAGGAATCTCCACATTCTTACGTAATGCATTAAAGCAGCAATAGACATTAAACAACAAAATTAAAGTTTATCAAAAAAGTCTTAAAAATAAAAAATAAAAAAGATTTGGTTTCTGTATCTTGCATGTTCAGTGTATGTAACCTGACCAGGGTCCCTTACACCTGCTGCTGCAGTTTGGGGATTTTTGGCAGTTGCTTCAAGAGAGGTTTTGTTTGTTTAGGAAAAGCAATAATTCGCTATAGTTCAAGTTTGTCTGCAGCACGCCGGCAGCTGCCTCCACACTTACTGCTGAGCAAGTTGTGACTTTCCAGCTCTAGGCTAAAACGGAATATTTAATGCTCTGGAGGAGACTTCTCATCTCATCAGTTATGCATAGAGCTTCCTGCGCTGGGTAATTAAAGCTCTTTTGTCCATCATTTTCTACATATCACTGCCGTT
Source organism: Aptenodytes forsteri (assembly GCF_000699145.1). NCBI lineage: Eukaryota > Metazoa > Chordata > Aves > Sphenisciformes > Spheniscidae > Aptenodytes > Aptenodytes forsteri. The sequence goes on from NW_008795316.1 coordinate 983,531, forward strand.
AGTCCCTTTAAAGAAAAGTTACCCTGCCAGGTTCTTTGGTTAAAGACATTTCCTCAGCTCTCCCTGCGGGGCCAGGCTGCCTTCCCGCAGCATGCGGCCGGGGAGGGATGGTGCCATAGCAGAGTCCGGCGGCTGTGCCCGTCCCTCTCCCGCCACGGCAGCGGAGCTGTGCATCTTTACCAGAGAGACGAGGGACGCTCGGCTTGCTATTCACAGGCAAAGTAATCCTTGAGCGGGGAAAAGAGGTGCCGGATGACGGGGACACTCCACGATCTCCCCAGCAGCTTCTGGCGAGCCCCACGGCCGATGTTGGAGACGTCTGTGTAGTGGAGGGGGAAGCCAAAGATCCTGCGGAGCAGAGGCAGAAGCAGGGGGGGTGAGGCTTGGTGGCCGCCCCGCTCACCCCAGCACCCACCGGCCACGGCCAGGACGCAGCGTCCCTCTGCCCTATCCCCACATCCAGCCTGCGGCTCCCTCAAGCCCCAGCCCTGTTTTACAGTCTCGCTCAGCAGAAGTTTCTCACTGCTAGCACCCAGTGCTCCCCGCTAGTTCTCCGATTTTCTTGCCCCGTGCAGCAGAAAACACATACCGCTTTCCACTCGAAGCCCTGAGAGCATTCAGCAAAGGCAAGGCAGTTGTCCCTGCTCTGCCCAGAGCCAGCGGCAGACTCGCCCCAGGGCAGCAGCAGGCAACGGCAGAGGAGAGGCCACATCTCCTACCGCCCTGCTCCTGTGGATACAGGTAGCCTGACAAACCATCCCGTGCGTATCTGTGCAAGCTTATCTGCCCCATACGATTTAACCTGCTTGTGGACAGGGACCAAGTGCCCAGAGCCAGCTGTGGACTCGGGATGCGACCCGTCTGGCAGAGTCAAGCCAGGAATGAAGGAGCCCCGTGCTGCACCTGCTGGCCCGCAGAAATCTATATGGGGCAAGTATGTGCATGTGCCTCCCGCCCCGGACGTGCCTGCAGGCAGAGAACGGCGAGCTGCCCCGGCGGTTCACAGCACCAATGCATTTACAGACACCGAGGGCAGCCAAAATTAACCACTAGCAATGCTAAAATTTTCTATTACAGCTCTGGAGTCCACTAAGCTGCTAAGTTGCACTGATATACGCTGTACCGAAACACTAGTGTCCCTGGGTGAGCCGAAAGATGGACAAGAGATGTTGATGTACACCCTGATAAGTTGACAGGACAGCAGCAGCCCTGGGCAATCACCATCATCTCAGGTTTTGAGTCTTTCTGAAATTAAGAGACAATTTCTCATAGCGAGGACGCAGTACGGGACTCTTGTCTTACCAAAGTGCCCTGACGTGTAGCCCGTCAGGTGAAACACAGCAAGTGTGCCGTGCTTTCCTGAAGTATACAGTGATGTGTTCATCCCACCGATGGCCTCTCCTACAGCCACCACAGCTCTCCTACCGAAACACCAGTCACCTCCGCAGATTGCCTGCCTCAAAGGCTGGAGCAGAAGTGTCAAATACCGGAGCGTCGCTGCTCCAGGCAGTTGTCAGAGGGAGCAGAAGCGCTTGCCGTCCCGTGAGCTGCAGCAGGGTCCCAGCCCACCGCCACCTCCACCAGCACACCCAGCAGCCGATGCCCCTGGGAACACACCCCAGCAGAGCTCAGATTTCCCAGTTAAAGGGAGATGCTGGCAGGGATTAAGACCCCGGCATGCTGGCTCCATTTTAAAATTGGATTAGGAAAATAAAAGAAAAAGCAAAACAGAAGAGCCACCAATAAGCTCTCAGCCGGGAATCAGCACTAGCACTGAATACCGGGGAGTAAAAAGCAAACACTAAGTATCTAAAGACAATAGAAAATTCCTCCTCCCAGCTCTGCGTGTCAGGTCCTTATGCAGCCTCTCCGACTTGGCCGAGGTCAATAGATCACTCTCCAAGTACCCACCAAGCTGCTAGAGGTCGTTTGCCATAAATTCACAGCTCCTGCTCGCTCCAGCACATGCCAGACCAGAGCAGCTCCTCCCAGGGCAGGCACAGGAGCCCTTTTCCCCAGGGCAGCTCCCCTCCTGAGCTACCCAGAGAGGTAATAAGCTCCAGCAGTCTCCTACGGGAAGGGCACTCTGCTCCCCAGCATGGTCAGAGCCCTGTACAGCCTGAACAGTATCGCCCTCCTCGCTCGTTAGCCCTTCCTAATGGGGCTGGGCAGTGCCAACCCACTTTCCCCAATGCCCTTGGTAGCTTTTCCTGCTAGCGCTTTCGGAGGAGCCCTGTGCTGCTGCCGCCCTGCCTGCCTCTGCTCAGCAAGGCATCTCCGCAAGCATCGCCCCGGGCTATTTCATGGAGATAGCTCTGAGTCACCTCGCTGGGTGCTTCCACGCTGGGTGCTTCCGTCACAATCAGATGAAAGTTCAAGTGCCATTTAAACGGCATGACACTGACAAAGGTCCGTAATTGCTACTTCACTTTCAAATACCTACATGCCTCTAGCTCAGCTTTAATTAGTTTTAACTCCAACAAATACTAGCAATTTAAATATAAACAAGTAAAAAATATTTAAAACCAGTCTATGTTTAGTGGCTGAGGCTTTGGCTGTGCAAAAACTCCAGTTTTTGTTGCTAGAAGTATTTGGTATGCAGGACTGCTAGTAACTGGATTTTACTCTACTCCTTCTGTTGTGTTTTGCCATGAATTTGGGGTGCTACGAGGTGTGAACAAACTTTGGAGGAGTGAGTCATGCTCTGCCGCAGCAGCCGCCTGCCGTAACGCGAGCTTCCCCGCACCGCTGCACCGGGCTGAGCGGCCCCGGCCAAGGCTGCTGCTCGGGTTCATCTCCGGCAAACCCCTGCATGGCACTGAGCGGGGCACGGGGCTGCCATACAGCACCCCCACATCAGCCTGGGTCTTACACAAAGGCTGGTGCACATGTGCACCCCCAAGCTAGACACACCACGCAGCGTCCTGCGCAAGCCCTATCACTCTTCCCTCCACAGGCCTCAGGTCCGGGGGCAGAGGACGCTGCCGCACTTTTCCTACAGTCTCATCATTGCTCATTAACAAGCACATTATCATGTGCACATCACCGCAGGGAAAGTGCACCGTATGGGAGCTGCAGCTCTTCGGCTCCCAGGAGCTGGGCTTAGGGCCAAGGAGGAAAGAACCACCACACAAGCACCACGAAACAAAACAAAACTACAGGGAGAGATTCAAAACAACAGCAAACGATTACCTGTTCATCCCCGGAAGGTTGCCCCAGAAATAGCGTGCTCGGTGGGCAGCCGATATCTTGATAGCATCAATCATAACCGGGTTACACTGCAGGCCACAAGAGAAGGAAAAATAAAAGTTAGAGGGGGTGTGGGCTCAGCCCTCTCTTGCACAGGAAGCCCTTCTCCACTGTGCTGCAGGGACTTAAAAGTCTTCAGCAAATCCTCCTAAGGATGTAGCCCCAACAAACCTTTGTTCCACACCAGAGCACAGTCCGGTCGGCCACGTGGGCTCCCACACCATAGCCATGGCCAGCAGCTAATGAAAATCACAGCATGCTTCAGTGCCGATTTCTCTGGGCCAGGATCAGGACCGTCAGCCTCCGATGGGGCTTTTACACACGCGGGTTCCTGCTGACCCACAGCCCGTCTTGGCTACCAGAGTTAAAATCCCCTTCCAATCCCTGACCTCCCTCTCCCTAGAAATAACAGGCATTGCAAGGCTGGCAAACACCTTCCCCTAGAGAACTACTGCTTGGGGTTAACCTGCTGAAAGCCAGAGGGGATCCAGAGCCAAGACTAAAAAGTTGATTCCTGGCGCGTGCATCAGGCAGGGGGTTTTCCAGTGTCGGGGCCATACGAAACCACAGCCAAACCCTCGCAGCCTCAGCACACCTTGCACAGCCCAGCAAGTGTCTCCTGCTCCAATGCCTTTCCCGAAGCCGGCAGCAATCCCTACCTCCAGAAACCGAGAAATGTCCCTCTTGTCATTGACCCTCATGGCCACCATGTTCTCGAACATCCAGAAGAAGGGGCGCTCCTCTCCTGCCTTGGGACGGGCGTAGTTGAGCAGGTGGTAAAACTCAAAGAACAGCCTCCCGGTTCCTTCTACAAGGGAGAAAGATGGGAATGTTGGGACCAGCTGCGGCACGGGGGCACGGGTCCAGGGGGCCTGGCTGCCCTCCCCACCGCGACTGGCATGGAGACAGCCTGTGCTTTGCAGGTGCCACTCCATGGTTTGCAGCTCAGAGGAGAGCCACCACCAACACAGACTGGGGCTGAACCACTTCCCTGGACGTTAAGGTGGCTCCGCACCCCAGGAACACCCCAGGGGTACCCAGCCCTGCAGAAGCAAAGCAGCCTTACCATACAGCCCCTTCCTGGCCGGATTGACAAGGGAGAGGTCGTTACAGGGGCTTCCACCGATCACCAGGTCAAAGGGACCCCACTCCTCGATCTAGAGCGAACAGACAGACCCAGTTAGGAACAGCCACGTAAGCAGGTCTCTCCTCGCCGGCAGGGCAGGTGGCAAGCCCGTCCCAGGGCTGGTGGGGTGAGACCCATGTGGCCATGGTGCCACGTTCCCCAGCCCTCCCGCAGAAGCGGTGCTCACGTTTCTCTTGGTTATGTTCCTGACATCGTGCACGTAGGTGATGTTGCCCTCGTGCCGCATGGTGCCCACAGCAATGGGGTCTTCGCAGATCTCTGAGGCGATGTACTTCTCCACTTGGATGCCCAAGTCCTTCAGCACCAGGTACCCTGCCAAGGGACAGAGGTCTGAGGTTGCACTGCTCTCTTTAGTCTCCCAGTCTCCTTTGTCAGCACAGAAGCTCGATGTGGCCACTCTTGCATGTCCTAGGTGGGTGCAGTCACACAGGACTTCTGGATGAGCAAACTATTTTTTCGACCCATTCCTCCAGGCAGGTTTGTTCCCAGAAAGCAGAACTCTAGAGCTGAGTGAACTGAGTCAAACCAGTTGCCCTCAGGCACTTCTTCACCAGAGGCCAGGTTACCAGCACCCTGACAGCTCCTGCTTCTCAGTGAAACCAGCCACCCGAGACGGCACTCGGCGCAGCAGGAACCTTTGCGAGCAAAATTCACATACCCTCCCTCCATCCCTCCCTCCTCCACAGCCCTGTCCAGCAGGAAGGGGAGCCCCTGCCCTCATCCCCTTCTCCCCACCAAGCTTTCAGAGACAGGTTTGAGGCCATGAAACTATTCATCCCTGACATCCAGTGCTGCAAGCCGCCAGGACAGTGCTCTTCCAGTGCCTCACCTGTTGCTATGCCATCAAATAAAGAGAGCACTCGAATAGGTCTCCTCTTCGCTAGTGGGACCATTGGGTAGATTTTGGGTGCAGCCTGCAATGAAAGGACAGCAATGAAGCCCCAGCAGTGCTGTGATGCTCTCTGAGGCCAAACCTTGGCTCTACAGGCATCGCCTCTACCTTCAGGGGAGCATCTGCAGGGCCAAGAACCCAGCACCCTTGGAGAGCATGGATGAGCAAGACCAAGGCAGAGGGATGAGGAATTTTGAGTTGTTCGCCCTGCCCTCTGTGGCCCTCTCCCCCAAAGCCCAACACGCTGGGCTCGCCTGCCTGCAGCCCTTACGTATTCCTGTCCCTTGTCGCTGGTGAAGAAGTCCTGCAGGCGGGTGTTCCAGTCCTGCCGGCGCTGCAGCACCCCGTAGCTCCTCTGGGGCTGGCACATGTAGCAGTTCCAGGGCTCCTGCTCTTTTGCCCTGGCCGACGTCCCTCGCCCCACCAGCACCTCCAGACACTCCACGCAGAAGCACCTGCCCAAACCACAACGCCTCATGCCCATCACCTCCAGAAACCCCTCTGGGTCACCCCAGCCTTTCCTGGAGTCTCTCCAGCCATGCACCAGAACCCCCAGCCCATTTTGTAGAATGTTTTTCCATGCATTCTCCTGGTTTTTAAGGCTGCTAAACACAAGCTGGTGACCCGGGAGCGGGTAAAGCTCCTACCATCCTCCCCAGCGCTTATTCCGGTGCATAGTGGCTCAGCGGGGACAGGTAGGCTGGGCTGGGCTGTGTGGCAGCCAGCTGGGCACCAGCACAGCGCCCTGCCCAGGCTCGCACACGACCCTGCTTCCCTGCGGCTCCCCAGGAGCTCTGCTGCGAGCCCAACCAGAGGAGCAGAGACGGGGCCCACCTGCAGCAGCTGGCATTGCTGCAGAGCAGCAGCTCCTTGCCTTCACAGCAGACGGTGCAGTAGGACTGGTAGCCATCTTCATCGTACATGTAGAAGAGCTCCAGGAATCTATCCTAGCAAAAGGACAGCCGGGAGGAGAGAAGGACAGAGGATCAGGATCCGTGCTCAGAGGGTGAAGAGAGAACACAGCTTTGCTCCATCCCTGGTGCACGCCGAGAGCTCAGAGATGCACATCCTCTGTGCTTCAAGCAGAGAGAACATGCCAAGGGGCAGCCCCGTGGTGGATACAGCATGGCCAGGATCTGGCACAGTCACCCCTCCTGTCCCAACAGTGCTGGCTGCAGCGGGGCTGGACTCTGCACCCCATCCTCCAGCCCCAGGCTCCTGCTCAGCCCCGGCACGGCAGCACTTACCCTGCACGTCTGGCAGAGGCCCCCCTCGAACAGCGGGTGGAAGGTGGCTGGGTTTCTCCTCCCGCAGGACAAACAGCTGTCTGTGTGAGAGAGAGAGCTCTGCTCACCCCGGGGTAGGGAGCCCCATGCAGGAGTGCAGACCCCATGCCTCCGCACCACCGCGGGCTGCAGAGGCTGGAGCCTCTCGTCTGAACCAGTGCAGGTCCAGATGCAGCTGGGAACAGCATGGCCAGGATCATGTTCCTGTCCATCCCCCCCCCCGGTAAAAGGCCCCGTGGGGGGGAGCTGCACAGCA
>NW_008795316.1:990424-991666 GCF_000699145.1 Aptenodytes forsteri
ACTTGCCATGAAATTCTCTTTTTCCCCCCCCCCCCCCCCCGGTAACGCCCCGTGGGGAGGATCTGCACAGCAGTCTGCTCTCCTCAACACAAAGGAAGGCCCAGCAATCTGCAATCACAGCGCTTTCCCCCTTTCTACATGGTGCTGTTAAAAAGGGACCCACGATCTTTGCCTAGTGCTGCCTGCAAGCACCTGCATCAGCCCCACACCTTTTCCCAAGAGAGATAGGGCGATCGATTACCTTCGAGACTCCCACTGTTGTTCGTAACTTCGGAAACCATTTGCTCTTTATAAAATTAAAAACAAAAAAAAGAGATTTATCATTCCTTATGTAACAAACTTTAAACACACTCTACTTACAGATGCCTTACTTCTTGCATTAAAACTGCTACAGCTTTGCTGAGCGTTGCACAGAGAAGGCAGGCCATGGGCATATTAAAAATTTTGGTGCAAAACCCATGTCCTTTCACTACTGGAGATGTTAGAGCTAGAGCTCAAAGTAGCAACACACAGATCATTTCCAAGCTGAGCAATTAACGGAGTCCAGCTTGTGGTGCCATATCTTGCAGTTGGGTTTGCTGGTGTCTTGTAAGGCACAAGTGAGCATCACGAGACCACAAAAGCTTTTGCCTTTGGAAACCAAGCTCATGGCCCCCAGGAAGAGCCGAGCCCTTTCCCAGAGAAGTTTCCCAGTGCTTTTCAGGATGCACGACCCAGGCCATGACACTCCCCAGCTCTTGCTGCTGGTTACCTCGGGTCTGATCCTCTTCCACTCGCTGCTCCTTGCTGTTGTTGCAGAGGTTGGTCTTCAGCCTCTTGGTGGGGGGGCACTGCTCGAGGGACAGCACCTCCTCCGTCCCGTTCCTCAGCGCACCATTCTCTGCAAAGGGAAAGGCGGCTCCCTGGGGACGAGCCTCCAGCCCCAGGAGCTCCCCAGGGCACCGGGGGACACCTCCTGCCGAGCCCTGCCAGGTCCCACCTCAGCCAAAAGCAGAGCCCTTCCTGACCACCCGGACTCCCCACGCATGGCTCGAGGCTCAGCCAGGTCACTGACTTCCAGGAGCAATGGCTTTGAGGGTGCTTTACTCTGGCTTTTTGCAACGCTGCTGTGGGGGACCCCAGTGAGGAGCGAGGAGCCCCAGGGCTACCTCAGGACCGGGCCAGCATGGCCGCGGCAGAGGGCGAGCAGGCTCAGCCGGGGCCGACCGCAGTGGCTGGGCACCAGCGGCTGCCGGCCCTGCC
>NW_008795316.1:991928-1003239 GCF_000699145.1 Aptenodytes forsteri
CCCCACGCCAGCCCCATGCCCAGTTCATGCCACCACCTCACCTGAGGCTTTGGGCGGTCGCAGCCCCTTGAAGCCCAAGGGTTTGAAGCCGGTAAGCGCCCAGTCGATCATGGGCTTCAGCTGCTCCTCCAGGGACTCTCCAGGGGTGGCTGCAAACGTCTTCCCCGACCGGCTCCGGGCAACCTGCCGAGAGAGGAGGGATGGCGTGGGCCAGGGTGACCAGGGCTGGTCCCTGGCCGGGGAGCAGCCCGGCTGCAGCATGCATGGCCCACATGCCTGCCAGGGCCACGGTCCCAGGCCCCCTCCCCACCACACACATGTGTGCAGGGCTCAGCGTCCCCGGCACAGTGGCAGCTGCCAGATTCCTGCGCTGGGTGTGCCCTCAGCCATGCTCCTGTGCCTCCCCTCCCTGCAATGAGCCCATCTGTCCTCCACCAGCCCCAATCTAGCTGGGAGCAGGGACAGCCCAGCCCCAGCTCTCGCCCAGACTCTGCTCCCTGGCAAGCAACAGGAAGCAAAGAAAAGGCAGAAGAGGTGCCTGTGGGTTTGCAGCACCATAACCTGGAACATGATGCATCCCCTGGATGGGGATCAGACCCACAGAGTGCTCAGTGCCAGCCCTGACTGCAAAGGGCATCTGGCACCAGCCCAGGACACCTCCTGCCAGCGTGACACTGCCTTGCAACCGCAATGCTGCCACGCATCAGAGCGCCTGGAGGGAGTCGGGCCCCAGGGGTTTCTGGAGCAGCAGCAGTTACTCCTGAATCCCCCAGGATAAGCAGAGTTTGTCCCCATGGCTGCACTTGGAAATACTCCCAGCACAGAAAGTGTTTTCCTACAGACATCTGTCCACATCACCCCAGCAGATGGGGGAAATGATTAATTCTGGACTGTGGCAGGAGCTCCCTCACTGATCGCTCTCAAGGTGATTCGCAGGCATTATCCAGAACCACCCGCAGATGCAAAGCAGAGCAATGTGCAGGGGCAGAGCCGGGAAGCCCCGGCCCCAACCACCTCCCCACACATTGCCCGAGCTCTGCAGGCGCCTGGGCTGAGCAGACACACAGCTTCCCATCTGGGGCATCTCTTCCTGCCCCAGCGAAGCGTTTCCTTCACTGGCTCAGCTGCATCAGCCACCCCGAGCACAGCCCATCTCTCCCTGCATCCCACCGCCCCCCACAGGGCACGGCCGCTTCACTTGGAACCTTATCCATCCAACCCCAGCTCTGCTCCACGGTTACCTCCAGGGCATGGTATATCGCTCGTCGGTAGGAGACCAGCTTATTAAATGTGGAAGAGTTGAAATGCTGCCGAAAGGCCATCAGTCCCACCAGCTTGTCTGCAGAAACCTGGGAGAGAGCGACAAAAGCTTACCAGCAGGCATGGGCATACCCCACTTCAGCCATCTCCCCCACGGCACCGTGCCCCCCACGCTGCAGACCCAGCCCTGCAGCACAGCGGTTCCCAGCACGGCTCTCACGCCGCAGCCGAGGGCGCTGGGCCGCAGCCGTGCCGCACTGCCGGGGCTTTGTCTGTACTGTGCAGCCACGCGAGGAAGCCCAGCGTCAGCTTTGCAGAGGGCGACAAGCGGCAGAAGGAGGAGGGCAGAGGCGGCGACATCACACTTGCAACTAGGACGGGTGTTTTGCACCCTCTGCTGGCACCGCACCTCTGCCGGCACAGCCAGCATGGCACGAGCACCCAGCACAGTGCTTCTCTCCCTCCTGCCTGCAGCCCAGGGGAGGCGCGGGATGGCAGAGGGGCGATGGGGCTCCAGGAGGGCATCCCTCACCAGGCAGGGAGCAACAGGGGCAGCCCTAGAGACCAGGGCTTGGACAAAACCCTGCGAAGGGGCCACGCAGACGTCCCCGTTGCTGGATCCTGCCACCAACCTACGGTGGCCAGTCATTAGTTATAGACACTAGAGCCACGACAGCATGCCAGAGCCCAACTATGCTGAACACCCGGGTCCCTGCCTGGGGAGGCTGCAGCTGGGCACACACCCCCCAGAGGCAGCCCCAGGAATGGGAGAGATGGCAGAAACGTGCAGGGGAGGGGATTTCAGGCTGGGTGAAGCCGGGCGCAGGCAGGGGCAGGCAGCAGGCTTACCTCGGAGAACTTCCCGTCTCCGAACCACTGCACCCACCGCATGCCTGAGACAGCCTGGCGCTTGGCCGTGGCTCTGTAGGAGACAACGATTGCAGGCCACCAGGAGAAACCTTTGATCTTTCCCCAGACAAGCTCCCCAATTCCAAATTCCTTCCCATCCTGAAAGCAAAAAAGGACAACACAGATCAGCCAGAAGCACAAACTCCACGTTTTATCCGAGCATCCGCACAGGAGAGCCCTGGAGCGTGGGGGAACGGCCACGGAGCACCCTGCAGAGCTGCTCCGCCACGTGTGTCACTCGCTGGAGCGAAGTCACATGCGTGGACCTCTGCGCAATGACCTACAAAAGCTGCACTCCCCTCCCTCAAAAAAATGGCAGAACACATCCCTGGCAGTGCTGGCTCCCAGCCCTGCACCACGCAGGAGCTTGGCGGGAAGGTCTGCGTGTTGCCAGCCCCACACCAAGCCCGTCGCCTGGCACGCACAGCGCAGTGCGTGCTCCGTCCTGCACAGCCCTCCTGGCACCGGCACGCCATGCATGCCCACTCCTGCCTGCCCTCCCAGGGTCTGTGCAAACACCGGGAAGCCTTTTCCTGCCCTCACACAAAAACCAGCAGCAAGAAAGCTCCAGCTGTCACAGGGCTTGCAGCAGCCCCGGTGATGGGAATGGGCAAGGCAGGCGGGCAGCAGCTCCAGGGAATGCAGACGGACTCTCCTGATCCCCTCGCCCACCACAGCCACGTTTGTCTGGGAGAACTCGGCTCACCGCATGCTGCTGCTGAGCCATGAGGCACGGCCCAGGCCGAGGGAAGCACGGCAGGGGATGCTACGTGTCCTGCCTGCTGCAGGGAGGACTTTGCACCGAGGTTGCTCCCTGGGCTCACCGAGCAGACGAGGTTGCTCCTTGGCACAGGGAAGCCCCCTTCACGGGGCTCACAGCTCGGCTCGTCTGGCTGCACCCCAGGGAGAGGGCACCCATGCTCCTCTTGTTCCCACAGGGGAGAGCAGGAAACAGGGCAGAGCAAAAACAGAGAGAAGAAAATGAAGAGCTGGGAATTTTGGTGTGACCATGCCAAGGGCCCCCAACAGGCAGCCTGACGGGGGCCATGCTGGCACAGTGTTGTGTCCAGGGAGGCACCTCGCGCAGGAGCAGTCACCTCCGCCTGCAGAGCCCCCCTTCCCAGCTTTGTTCTGCAATTAGGCACCTAACTATGCAGCAAGATGCAATTGCTCAGTTCCTGCAAGTCTCAGGCCCTGCCCTGACGCCCGCAGGCACTGAATCACGCTCCTCTGCAGCTCCAGCAGCTTCATTCCTCTCCAGCATCCCCCGACAGAAACATTTTCTGCACACGCAACTGCCTGTCTCGGCGAGGCAGGGCACGGCTGCCAGCCCGGCATGTGCTGCACACGCGTCTCTCGGGGGCCCTTGGAGGCTTTTGTGGCAGAGGTGGTGGCTCGGCAGGGCTGGTCCCCGCACACTGCCCGTCTGCAGCAAGGTGTCCCCAGAGCAGCACCGACCCCACTGCCCTGCCACTGCCCGATGGATGGGGACAGCCCGGCACCGTCGCACCCTGGACACACAGGGAAGGGCAGGCAGGGAAGAGGAGGCAGGAGAAGCAGCAGTGAGGTTTCCAGAGGGTCTCCTTGCCTGCAGGCTTGGGACAAGCCAGGAAGGTTCGTCCTCGCCCTGCACCGTCCCAGGCAGAGGATCTCAGTGCAGGAGCAGAGTTTGGCCCCTCCGTACCTGGTACTCCAGCGCCATCCCTGCATCTCTGCTCTCCGGCTCCTCGGCCCCCAGCTCGGCAGAGCCGTTCTGGCCCTCCTGGGAGCTGCTGCCGGAGAGCGTGCTGCTGCTCCGGGATGAGTCCCGGGAGTCCTCCTCCGTCAGGTCGATGGTGGTCACGGGGATGGATGTGGCCAGGCGCCGCTTGGAGCTCTGCGTGGCGGAGGGAGCAGAGCGTGAGTGTGGCAGGAAGGCGGGGAGAGGGGCAGGGAGAGCAGAGACCTGCCCCACGTCACCCCCAGCCCCTCAGCCGGGGACCAGAGAGCAGAGAGCGGAAGCCAGGGAACAGAGGCACCGCCGCAGCCAGGAACGGAGGGGAGGGCCCAGGACTGGGGTGTCTGAGGGAGAACTGCCCTGCTTTTACTTGCAAGACACATAGAAAACGGTGCACCACTTGCTCTCTTCCCTTTTCCTCTCCCCAGTTCACCCCAGGGTGTTCAAAGCACCCAGTTCATAGCAGGGGCAAGCCACAGCACACACACACCCACTTCACAGGGCAAACTGAGGCACGGAGAGGCTGCAACATGCCTGAAGCCACTTGGCCAGGGCACAGCAGAAGTGCAGGTCTCCGGAGCCCCAGGGGGGCCCAGGGAAGCCCTGGCCCCTCAAAGACCCTCACCCGCAGGGGAGCTGGCAGGTCCCTGAGAGTCTCCACGCTGTTCGTTTCCTTGATCTTCATCTCATGCCGGGTCTGCCCTGCCTGGAAGATGAGGCGGACGGGGGGCTTCTGCCTGAGGCTGCTCTCCCAACCGGCGCTGCCCCGGGGCCGCACCTGCAACCAGAACAGAGAGGTGCTGTGGTACAGACACCTTCCCCACACCAGCAGCATGCGGGGACAGGGACAGCCTGCGCTCCTCGGGGCTGGGCACCAGAGCCCTGGGGACGGGGGCACGGGGAAGGCAAGAGGAGCGCAGACGGCTGCAGGAGGCACCTCGGGCTGAGCCCCTTGGTGCAACCGTGCACTTCACAGCATCTCTGCTGGGCTGCACAGCCGTGCTCAGGAGCACCCATTGCTGTAGCCCCCAGCACCCTGCACTGGGGGCAGCGGCCCACCAGCAGCTGCTTACATCAACTGTTGTTTCCAGCTGTCATGTGCATCCTCGACTATACCCTCCTATACCCTCCCTCCTCACAGCTACAGCCACGGCGGTGTAACCGATAGCAGCGGTAGCCAGCAGCCGGCAGGACCGGCCACCGGGAGAGCCACGGGCCCTGGCAGAGCAGCCATCCCAGGCACGGCACCCTGCTCACAGACGCGTGGGTGCGCTCACACAGGTGTGGGTGTGCTCCCTCCCACAGCCCGGCCCTGCAGAGGCACCCAGGGCAGCCCTTCCCCTGTGGTTTCAGCAGCCGCAGTTTACAAACAGTCTAACTCGGGCATGTTTCCTGCATCCGGCATAACAGAGTTTCAAAATGAAATGAGACTTAGCAAGTAAAGAGCCCCTGAACCCAACGTAGTGGGAAAGCAGAATTTTCACCCCAGTTAGATTTATGGCTCTTTCTTTTGGAAGCTGCCTCATCACAGGCAGATCTCCAACTTTGGGGTTTTATTTCAAAGTCAAAACAATAAAGCCAGAAGGCAAAAATGGTTCCGGACCCTGGAGGTTTGTCAACCTAGTCAACAAAAGTGGGGGGGGGGGGGGGAGAAACTCGGGTCAAGGCGGGGTAAAACTGGGATCCAGCCCCAAAGTGTCTAAAAGCAGGCCACCCTGAGAGTGGGAGACACGAGATGCTTCAGTCCATCAATACGGCCAAGACTTTTTAAAGAAAATATCAGCATAATAATTAGACTGCTGCAACACATAGTGGGCATTGCTACATCACACACCACACCCTCCTGCTGCTGCTGACATACTGTAAATCAGGAATTTAAAAATGAAAACAAATACCATGCTTGTAAATGAATATTGCATCTGCCATTGGGCTATTCCTCTGGCACCAAGCATGAGAGCTGCCCCGGAGGGGAACAGGCGAGGGTCCTGGGCACCAGCTGCCCCCCACAGACAGCCCACAAAGCCCCCGGGCAGCAATGTCTTAGAGCAGCCTTGGTGAGCACTTACCTCCTGCGCCCCGGCGAGAGCGAGCGGCCAGGACAGGTCCTCCTTGGAGAGGTCTCCCTTGTTCACCCTCTTGTTGTTCTTCAGGGACGGCAGCCCCAGGCCCCCGGCATCTGCGCAGGGACAAGGCAGAGCAGCCTCAGGCTCCGCGAGCCGTCCTGGCCGTGCCCCCGCACGCCTCCGCCCGCGACTGCTCCGAGCAGCAAGGCATGATTTGAAGAGACCGAAACCTCATCTTGGAGAAATGTGGCCGAGAGTGGAAGACAAGCGGTGTCCCCGAGGCTCCCCATCGCGGTACTGCTGACACCAGCAGTCCCAGATCACCCACCTGCCCCCAAAACTGGAAGGGACTCCAATAGCAAGTGTGGGGACCTTCTTATGTACTTTTTTGTTCCTGAAAGCTCAGAGGCATAAGGAAACCATACGACTGCTATTCAGGGCTTGTCCCAGTTCATTTAAAGCAGGACCACATGAACCCAAGAGGTGGGATTTGGGGACCACAACTGGAGCGTCCTAGGAGCTGTGATGCAGCCCCTCGGGCCGGCAGCACTCCTCAGGTGGGTGGGGGCTCCCCGCCTCCCTTGCTCCCGGGGGGTTAAACCATCAAGGGGCAGAGCCAGCATCCCAGCGTGGCACCCATTTCCACAACCACTTCTGTCGCCATGGCCTGGATGTGCCGCCGGAAAGCAGAAACCAGTGGAGTCACGGAGGGACCCCAGCCACGGCCGCGATGCTGCAGCCCCCAGCAAGCCCTCGGGATGGCGGCTGGGAGATCCCTGGCCCCGTGCATCCCTGCGCATCCCAGGCATGGCACATCCCGGGCACGGTGCGGCGAGAGCTCACCTGGAGCGCTGGGCTTCCCATTCGCCTCCAGAACAAGGGTGGGTGTGTCGTTAGCAGGATCGGTGCAGTCCCCGTTGATGAGGATCAGCTCTGCCCTGCAGTCCGCCTCATCCCGGCCATGGCTCTTGTCCTTTTTCATGGTCGCCTGTGGAAGCCAGAGTGGAAAGGAAATTTAGCAGTGCAGAAAGCCACAGGGAAGGCAAAGCGGACAGCGTAAGCTCTTCAAGCCAGCCACAACTTCTTATGCCCTTAGCAGAGGGGTCTGATGGGAGACGCATCTGGAGTGGCACCGGGAGCTAACGGGCACCTGGACAAAACCTCCCCACAAACATGGTGGCCATGTGGTGGCCAGATCCACCAGCTCCAGCGAACGGAGGCCCCAGATGCAAACCGCCTGCCCTTAGGGAAGGACCGGGGCTTTTCTCCAGGACTGCGCTGGCCCGGCCCCGCCATCCGTACGCCATGGAGCGCTCCTGGGCTCAGCGCTGCCCAGCCCAGGCTGGCTCTGCCGGAGCGGTCCCAGCTGCGGCTCAAGACCCTGTCCAGAGGGGAGCTGCACTTCCCAGCCACCCTGCAGAAACCAGGGGACATCCCACCCCCCCAGGCACCAGCCTCGCTGTGCTCCAGCTGCCCAGAAAACCCAGCACACCCAGCAGTGGGTGGGCTGTTACAGCGGCAGCGGGACACGGCAGACAGCTCGCCATGGGGGGCAAAGTCCTGGTGCCTGCAGTGAGTTAAACTCCCCCAAAGGGAGAAAACTCCTCCTGCCCCCCTCCTGGCCTCTGCTCCCCCACCCCAGGGCTAAGAGGCAGGGCAGGGGTCTGTGCCGGCAGCACTCACGCACCACCACCCCCTGCCCCAGGGGCCGGGGGAAGCGAGTGCCAGCGTCCCCTCGCCCCGGGAGCTGCTGCTGACGCACCACCCCCCCTGCCCCGGGGGCCGGGGGAAGCGAGTGCCAGCATCCCCCCGCCCCGGGAGCTGCTGCTGCACAGATAAAGCCCAGCCAGGCATCCCCCCGGGAGAGGTGGGGCATGCCTCGCCTGCGCCCAGATGCCTCTGCCTTCCCTTGGGTGCCCTCCCTGGATCCTGTTTTTGGAAGTGGAAGCTCCCAGGCTCTCCCAGAGGCACTCGGGACTACGCTAACGAAGCTGCCTCATTGCTGGGCTATGAATCTGTGCTGCAACTTGCCTCTTTGCCAGCACAGTCATTTCAGGAGCACGGAACTCAGCTCAACAAGCGAAGGAGCAAGCAGGGCTTTACCCACCTAAGGCCCTGTTAGGAAGCAAAGACACCCCCCCCCCCCCCCCCCCCCCCATTGAGATTTCTGCTTTGAGATCATCTGTCAGCACCTCTGACAAACAAAGACCAGTCGGGGTTTGATGTTTCAGATGCCAAGGGCAGCGTTAAAACCCTGGTAACATCCAAACACAAAGAAAAACAGGTGTCCGGCACCCACCACCACAGGCAGAGCCCCCGGGTGCACGTCCTGCCTCTCCCCACAGACACATCTCCTCAACAAAGGGATGAGAAGGAGAGGAATGGCACCAGAGGGAGTCTAAAGCTGCGTAAACCCCTACAGCTGTGTGCAGAAATCCCACTGCTGCAGCACATCTGCTCCCAGACCCGGCGAACAATTCCTGGGAGCTGCCCAGACTCGCTGGGCTGCCCCCGGCTGCCCCCAGCCCAGGCGGCCAGTCCCGCATGCCGGCCCCGCAAACACCGGCCCTGGATGCTCTCGGATGCAGCGACACGTCCCAGTGCAGCACAGCCGGGTCAGCTCCTCCAGGGTCTGCTGCCCCTCCCCAGCCTGCGATGCTGCAGAACGGCAGTGACCATAGCCGGCAGTGATACTGCCTCAAAAAACAGCAAATTTAAAAAAAAATAGCGAATCTCACTCAGGAATCCATACAGCGAGGTGTGAGAGGATACGCTGCTCTCTTAGCACGAGGGTGACCCAGAGGAGAGGCTGGGGACAGGGAGATGGGGCAGCGTGAGGCTGTTAATATCCAGGGAGGACAGGAGCAGGCACAGCCACCTCCCAGCCCTGCAAAACATCTGCACTCTCAAAACCCCACCAGGACCCTTCAGAGGACCTTTGCATTCGGTCCTTTGTCAGGAGCCTGTTTGGCAGCCTCAGACGGGAGCCTGAGCCCAGGAGGTTCAAACCTGCACCTCAAAATGGCTTTTCCTTTCTCAGCCCCGGGAGCTGCCCAGTGCTCAGCACGGCCAGCCCGCAGCAGGCGATCGGGCGAGCATGTCCCTGCCAGCCCTGCGCTGGGGAAGGGACACAGCGGCCGAGTCTCTCATCTCACCCCACGGGAAGGGCAGCCCTGCCAGCTGCTCTGGGGGATGTGCAGCCAGGACTGAGCACCCGATGTGCCAAGCTCAGCTTTGCTGAGAGCTCAGGGAACTCCGACATCGTCTTTGTTCCAATTATAAAGTGGGAAAAAAGAGTTCACTTTGGAAGCAACCGCTCCCTGGTAGAGCTGGAGACCCCCACACCAGGGACCCTCCGCAGGTCCACGGGACCCGGCTGCAGGCACCGGCGTAAGCACAGCCATGGGCCGGGGCGGCGGCCCCGGCGTAAGCCCAGCCATTTCAGCTCACCGGGTTCAGGCAGGGTGTACGTGCAGGAGCAAGCAGTGCATACGCAGGAGCATACGCACTGCTTGCTGCTTGCAAGAGCTGAAGACCCCCACGCCAGGGCTCTGCCGGTCCGCGGGACCTGGCTGCAGGCACCGGCGTAAGCACAGCCATTTCAGCTCACCGGGTTCAGGCAGGGCCTGCAGTGTACGTGCAGGAGCAAGCAGTGCATACGCAGGAGCATACGCACTGCTTGCTTGCTCCGTGCACTTCATCAACTGCACCACCCGAGATCACTCGAGGACATCCCGTCACCATCCTCTGATACGCAAGCAGGAAAGGGAACATCACACCATGACCCAAACTGCAAAGCTAGTTAAACTCTTGCTTTCCCACAAACCTACACCGAGGCAGCGGGATTGCAGTACCCATCCCTTCTCCTATTGCTGCTGCCTTTTGCACCAAGCAATAAAGCCGCACGCTCAAGACTGTCCTGCCTGCTGAAGGGGGCCATCCGGCCCGCTGCCCCATCAACTGCCGAGGATCTCCCGCAGGAGCCACCGTCCTCGCAAGCCTCACCACCTCCTGCTCAGGAGGCAGGCTCAGCCCTTTGTCCTCGCCTCCCCTCACAGAAACGCACACCAACATGTGCACACAGGGCATTACGAAAATAATAAGAAACAGAGCACTCCCCTCACATGTTCTGTCTCACGGGAGGAGGAGAAAAACAGCACCGCGGTGTTTGCATTGCTTAACACACTGCAAACATACAGGCATGCATTACAGCCATACGCTTCGCACAAGAATCCATGAAGAATAAAGTAATGCAGAATTCCAGCTCCGATGCTCAACGCTCCCCAAGAGACTGGCGCTAGCGGCAGCCCTGACACTGCCTGGTGACCAGGACATGCCCTGCAGCGATACCCCACCGAGACAATGAACCCGCTGACTCCGGATCCCGCCCTAGTTTTGCAATACCAGTTTCTTTAAGGTTTGCCAAACTGGTTAAAGACCATGCCATGATATTAACTGCTTAGAGAGACTCCCGGTCCCTGCCCAGCCGAGCTCGCCGGCTGCCCCGGAGCGAGCAGAGCAGGCAGAGCGGCTGTGCTCACCTGCGAGGCGTCCCGGCAGGGCCGTGCCTCCGGACCCCGCTGCCCCCAGGACCAGGGCTGCTCCCCCAGCCTGGCTCGGCTGGTTTCAGTTTTCCTTCTTGAGAAAACAGAGTGGCCCTTATCAGGTGCGTTTCCCCAGTAGGTGGAGAGATCGCAGGGGAGACAGCCGGACTTTGCCTCCAGACAGGGGCATGCATATCAAAAGGCTGGAGGGAAGCGTTTTACATGATGGCTGGGATGGCAGCCATCACCCAAGCCCTGTTTGAATAACAAAAAGAAATAAAGGACCCCAATGGCCGGGGCTCGCTCCCTCCAGCCTGGCTCCTGCCGAGGGCTCTGGGCTATCTCTGGGCTATGGCGCACACAAATGGCCTTTAACTCTCCCCAAACTGAACATTTCCCCCTAATCCTGGGAAGAAAAGAGTTGCTGGGTTGGCAGTTTAGTAAGAAAGGGAGCCCATTTTGGCAGATATGCTCATTAAGAAGGGCAGGCTCTCCCCTCCCCTGCCCGTTTCCTGTGCCTGGCCCCTCTCCGGCTCTCGCCACACTCCCGCGCTCCGGCACTTCCCTCCATTTTCCCCCTGTTTCCTCTCCTGCCCCCCCTGCCCCGCTCCGCTCCCCCGCCGGACCGCAGCAGCCCTTTGCAGCCTCCCCCAGGCTCCAGCACGTCGCCCGCTGCCTTTCAGCAAAGCTCGGTTGAAAGAAAAGAAACAAAAAACAAACCGGCCCCTCCTCTCCCAGTGAAGACCAGGCCTGAGAAGTCTCCTGGGCAGCCACCATCACAGCCAGCCGCTGCTCCAGCCGCTCCAGGCTCTTTCACA
>NW_008795316.1:1003491-1004589 GCF_000699145.1 Aptenodytes forsteri
GCCGGCTCTCGCCACACTCCCCCGCGCTCCGACTTCCCTCCATTTTCCCCCTGTTTCCTCTCCTGCCCCCCCTGCCCCGCTCCGCTCCCCCGCCGGACCGCAGCAGCCCTTTGCAGCCTCCCCCAGGCTCCAGCACGTCGCCCGCTGCCTTTCAGCAAAGCTCGGTTGAAAGAAAAGAAACAAAAAACAAACCGGCCCCTCCTCTCCCAGTGAAGACCAGGCCTGAGAAGTCTCCTGGGCAGCCACCATCACAGCCAGCCGCTGCTCCAGCCGCTCTAGGCTCTTTACCATGCTCATCTCGGTCACGTCCCGCTGAGATGAGCCACGCTGGCTCTCCCGAGCCCCCTGCCCAGGGACGTGCCCGGCGTGGAGCAGGCTCCTGGGCCGGTGCTGCCTGCGGGCAGGGCTGGGGGCTGCGGGGGCTCCGCCGTCACGCAGGTGGGTCTCACTCAGCGGTAGCAGGTCCTCCGTCCGGAGCGGTTACTGCTTCATCTTTCCCCTGCACAAGAGGACATAAAGCGATGACAATGACACCTCACTGTCCCCATCTCCCCCGGCCTGACCCGTACAGCAGGGCTCAAGCCTCCAGCTCTCCCCACGGCCAGGGACTGGGACACCCTGGCTCATTCCCCCTCATTTCGTTAGAAATCAGGAAACTGGAAACAGAGGCAGAAAAGGCAAGTCCTGCTGCAGGGGCAGCACGTTTCAGCCCCCTCGCTCCTTCTCCAGCCCCCTTTTCCGAGGGAGATCGGTGCAGCATCAACGAGAGCCCCAGGACCAGCGCTCGCCCCGGGTGTCCACCCGCTGCTCCCCTCTCCCGGACTCCTGGGACTTGCGCCCCACGTTGGGGCCACTCTGGAGTTCATTTCTCTTTCTCCGATGCTCTCCCTCCCCTGCCTCTCCCTCCACCGGAGCTTCTCCCCGGGCTCGGGAGGAGGAGGAGGATGCCGGCAGAGCTCCCCCCGGGTCGGTACCTAAAGCAAGATACTGACAGATCCCTGACCCAGGAACCGAAAACAAAGGTGTTCGGCCCCGGGGCGCGGAGGAGGATGCCGGCAGAGCTCCCCCCGGGTCGGTACCTGCCGGCTGGGGGCTGGG
>NW_008795316.1:1006550-1013081 GCF_000699145.1 Aptenodytes forsteri
TCGGGGGAGAAGGGGCACCCCGGGGCCGGGCAGAGCCCTGGCCCCGCCGAGCCGCCCCTCTGCCCACCGGCTTTCCATCAGCACTGTGCCCCTCGCAGCGCGGCGCGGCGTGGGCAGACAAAGCCTCACAGGTTTTACAGTCACTTTTTGTTTGTCCTTTCCCTCTGCCGTACAGAGGCGAGACCCTTGCGAGGGCTGTGCTGGGGACGAGGAAAACAGTCTGCGCCTCTCCTGCCCAGGACAAAGCATCCAGAGTCCACGTGGGGTATAATCTTCTCTGCTCACTTGCTATTACTTCTAGATCCAGCGGAAAACTGTGTAACAGTAAGACGAAGGAATATGATTATCCCGGTGTGACAGAAATAGGCTTTCAAGGCCAGGAGGAGAAATGAGTTAGTTAGCCAAAGTATCCGAAACCCGCGGGAAGTGCCTGGACCAGCCCACAGGCCTGTACAGCAGGTTCCCCCAGCCCACCCCTCCATCCCTGCAAAACACAAGCATGAAAAATGTGGCTGCACGTGCAAAAAAAGCCCTGCAAGTGAACAAGAGAAAGGGCCGAGAAATCTGGTCTGGATAAGCCTTCAGGAACCCCGGAGATTACAGTTCAAATAAACACACACCGCATAAAACTAAAGCTAATTTGCAACTTGGTTAAAACCAAGCAAATAGATTTTACTCCTGTTTGTTTTTCCAAATTCGGGAAACCAAAATGCTTTTGTGGGTTGTGCTCAGGAGAGTTTCTAGGGCACTGTTAGGGTGGAATTAGTCCTTGCTTCAAGCATCCACAGGCTCCTCTCCCTTTCTACGGAAACCTTCCTGCCTCTGTTGGCCCCGCTGACCTGCCATCAATCTCCCGCCCGGCTGAAACGCCCTCTTTCTCTCTCTTCCCCTCAGTTATCATTTAATTCAGGACAGAACGTCTGTGCATACTGCTTGTGAAAAAGGCCTGGTACCAAACAAAGCAGCTCTGGGCAGATTATGAGCTGAACCCTGACCCTTCTCCCAGTCTCTTGCTACACACAACCACGGAGAGATGCTGCAAGTTTATTTCTTAACAGTCAGGAGAGTTTGTATGACATCTCATGGGGAAAAAAAGGTACCTTTAAAGAGGATTTTATATTTAGGCTCCTGCCAGGCATTTCTGGTAGCCTGCGCCAGGCTCTCAGCCATTCCTGCTGAACAAGGGCTGGCAGCTGGCAGCCTCTGCCAGGCAGGTACCAGCGCAACCCCGCCACCGCTCCCCATCAGCCCTGAGGCTCTCCGGCATGGACAAGCGGTGGGACATGGCCCTGGGACAAAGCTCCTCCGCTCCACCACTGCAGCGGCTGCGAGAAGCCGGGAAGCGTGGCCAGGCACAGGCTTACATGAGCAGGGAGCAGGGGCTGGGGAGAGGTGGGGGGTCCCTCCCCACCCCTGGGCGCAGGCTGCACATCCTCTGCACACCGTGCCACAGCCACGTTCCCTCCCCGTCACGGAGTGATTCTCCCATTGGCAGCACAGCTGGACTGCCCAACACTTCCGCAAAAAATCATTCCAGCGAGAAGAGCCATTTTCACACCTGGCTGGCCTCCCTCGGCCAGCGTTTCAAATCCATGGAGCCGGTGACCGAGCAGCTGAAAGAGCCGCTCTCTGTCACCATCACAACAGAGTCAGATGGGACTGGCAACATCCATTCCCATCAGAAGTGACTCCTCATCTTCCCCTGTGAATGCCTCCCAGTGACCGTGCCAGCCCTTCCACACGTAACTCAGCACTCCCCACCCTGAATCCTCCGACTCACCAAAGGCTGCTCAGCCGTTGCCTCCTCTGCAGTGTCCCCACGTTACGGCACCAGGCCCAGCTCCTCTCTGTCCACCTTACTCTCCCACTTCAAATTTCTTCCTAAAATTCTCCTCCGCCACCCTGACCAGGCAAACCAACACCGTTCCCTGCCCAGAGCTCTGCTCTGGCTCTGATCACCGGCTGTCTCTTGCTTTGCACCCAAATGTTTGAGTCGGGACCTGCCCCATGTTTCATAAGCAGCATGCCTGAAGATCCTAAACAGATAAAGCAGTTGAGCAAATATGTGTCATTACCTTCAGCAGTGCAACCTTGTCATCTCTGGATCTGTGGGTCCCAGATCCCCAGGCCCCAGTAAAGGCTAAGTGTTGTTTAGTCTTCTAGCAGGTAGGGAAAAGCACCAGCACCATTAAATCACCTCGGACAGTTGCGAGCTCCTCTAGCAACCCTGGGGCAGGGAGCAGGAGGAACTTTTCCTTTCGCTGAAGCCAGCGGCGATGCTCCTGCTGCGTTCGGGCCTTGGGGTTTCCCGTGTCGGTGTACGCACAGCACACAGCATGGCAGCTCTTTCCCAGCCTGCAGTAACAACCATTTTCACTGCCTGGCATTCTTCACTGCAAGACCCCATCGGAGCATGTCCCATGGGATGTGTCCTCTTCTTCCACAAGCAGCTCCGTGGCCTGAGCCCTCGTCCCAGCCCTACTCTGACCGCCCACCTCTCTGCCAGCTCCGCTCCATCGCAGCTCCCAGTGACCAGCCGCTCCTCACCACCACTCCCCAGAGAAGCTCTCCTGCCCCTGGCATCTCTCCTGAGCCCGGGGAAGAGCCGTGCTACCCAGCAGCGCAGTGGCAGGGCTCTGGCTACTGAGAGCAAGGTCCGTCCCCGCTGTGGGAAAGCCTCATCCTGCTGCCACATGTGGGGATGCAGCCTCCAGCCTCCCCTACAGCTGGGCTGGCTTTTCCCATCTGGGGGGAATTGCTGTTTACACGGAGATAGGAAGTGTTATCCCTCCTACATGAAGTTTCCAGCCCTTCCTGTGGGCTAGCCAGGACCACATGATACAAACCTCTAATAAAAATAAGGTTAAAAATAAGTGTCATCCGTGTAACCAGAACACGTAGAAAGTCTGCAGCTACCAGCGTGTAAACTTCAAACGCAAAGGCACACAAAGAAAAATCTTCGATGCCTCTCTAACAAAGCTGGCCACAAAATCCTCTTTTTCCTAGAAAACAGGATACGCCTGCTACAGCCTAATCTGAAGTGATGAGGCCTCCCCAAACCGCCCTCCTAAGCATATATACTTTTATCGGGAGAAACGCTGCTCCCAGGGGGCAGCTGCCAGCAGAGCCCCCTCCACTCCAGGTCCAGAGCCGCTCCTGCCCTCCCCGGTAAGGGATTATCACCCAGGCTCACGGGCAGGGGAGCCCCGGCAGAGGAAGGGTTTTGCCCGCGGTCACAAGGCAGGAGCGTACCAGAGCCCAGCGGTGGTGCTTCCAGCCCCGACACAACCTTTGCACGCAATGCTTGCAATAATTTACTCCTGTAGCAACGTTTGCCTGGGAGCAAATGGTGCAGTGTGATGCGGGAGAGGAAGGGGCATTAAACTGCAGGAGAAACCGAAATCCTGGTCTCGAAGTTCTCATTTGTATCAGCCTCCCCTGGGAACAGAACTAACCCCTCCAAAGTTTCAGCTGGGCAATCTCCATCACACCAGCAAGCCAGGAGGAGTTGCAGCATCCCTCAGCCCGTGTAGAGAGATGTTCTCCCTAGTCCACACAGCCCAAGGCAGACACTGCAGACGGTCAGAAAACACAGAAAGCAGGTGGGCTCAGCACCAGCCAGGGCGAATGGCGTCTGGGTTTTACCCCTGGCTCATTCACACACTCTTAGCTTTTCCAGGCCTTTCTCAGGCCAGCAAGTGCAGGCAATACTCCCCCACTTCAGGAAGGTGCTCCAAGGCTGACCTCAGAGTGACTGTAAAGTGCTTTTAGAGCTTTGGATAGAAAGTGGCATCAGAGAACAGGACAGTGACACCCCGGGATTTGATCTCTTGGGAGTATATAACAAGGAGTCTTCCCCAGGTAACACTCTCCAAGTGCTGAGGAAGCTTTTCAAGTCTGACAGGTGAAATGAAACTGAAAAATGCATCTGAAGCAGGGCACGCCGATCCTCTGGCTCGTTTTGGAGTGCACCATTTTCAATACCCTATTTCCCTGTGTCTGTGTGTGTGTCCCATTGCTTTTTGCTGCTGCTTTTACTCCAGTATTTGTGGTGAACAAGGGTGCATATCTGTAACTCCCAACTGCTGTCCTCGGCTTGTCCTCAGCTCTGATGAGTCCATCAGCGACATGTTCTGCATGAGAATGGCCTGGCAGAGGCACCCATCGGGGCTGATGGCTGCCTGGGGACACAGGCTGCCTGCACCAGGCAGGGGCAGCCCTGGGGGCTCTGCCCAGGGCGCTGGGGACCATCCCCCGCCTGGCACCCCTGTAACTAATCCAGACCGTCACCCTGCAACCTTTTATTTGAGTAAATCCTTTTCAAAGATGAGTGCTGGCAGAACCAAGCCTGCCTCCCGCCGCAGAACCGCCAGTGCCGTACCGGGGTTCGTGGCACTTGCATGCCACACTGCAGCCCAACCAGCATCCCCGGAGGTGGGACTGCCGAGTTTCCTGGTGATTGTTTGAACAGGATGTTATGAGCACGTACCTCAACTTAAACTCTTCTTCTTGGATCCTGTCACTCAACTTTCCTCAAGAATTTGGTTTGCTGCCTGGGAAACAACGTTGGCTTCTCCCTCCTGCCGTACCTCCTGCATGCTCACACAAGCACACGCGCATGCACTGAGACCATCCTTAATTAGTTCCTGAAGCATCACCTTAGAAAGACACAGGGAAGTAAAGATCAGTCACAGGCTGCTCCTGCACGGCTAATCCCAGCACGCAAACCAGACAGAAAATTGCCTCTTTCCTTGTTTCAGTTTTTCGGCCACACAGTACAGGTGAATGAATATTGGTGGTTATGAAAATGTGCAATAATTAACTGCAATTATTAATTTACACTTAGGAAGATTTACATAAGGCTGTATGCATCATTTTAACGCCAGGGAGGAATATCGTGTTCACACGCACTGGCATCCCGTGCTACGCAGTCCACACATCTCCCTGAATGAGTTTCAGTTAAGATTAACTATTTTTTTCAGAGACAAGCTAAACATGCTGATGTGGCCAGTTGACCGCAGAACCTGATAAATTGTTCCAACGTGAAAAATCTGCACCTTGTTTTAAGGCGTCCTAAATATTTAGGGTCAAATCCTGCAAGCACCCCCAGATGCAGTTTTTTTCACCTCAACAATCCTATTCAATCGAGGTACACGATTCACTCTGTGTATATGAAATAGAAAATCTCCCAGCTGGACTAGGAGGTAGAGGGAGAAGAAAAGGAAGCGTGAATGCTATTTCCAGCCAGACCACCCATAAATATCTCTTAACTCATCATTAGTGGTACTTTGCTGCTTAACTCCTTGTTTATAAACCACTACTGGGATATCTTCACAATGAAAGGCACTATAAAATTTCCTACGCTCTCATTTGCAATCGAAAGTGTCAGTAATAAAACAGAAGCCTTGTGGGCTGCCGCAGTTTTACCTTCCACAAAGGCTTTTATAGGCTGTCCTGTGCCCGGGGAAGCCAGGGAACACCTTCCCAGATAAAACGGATCAGACACATTCACGCTGATAGTGAAATAACTGCTGGAGAGCTTATTTTCCTGCTCTTGGAAAGCTGCAAAATAGCAGCTTAAGGCGAGGGAGTCTTTAAGCGTGCAATCAACTCCATTGTCCTCGGCGGGAATACATCCAGTTTTCCAGACCGAGGCCTTCCTCCCGAGCACAAACAGAAATGAGACCGTGTAACAGTGGGCGAGGAGGCGATTTTACGACTCACCTGCCTTCATACACGTCTCTGAACCAAGGAGACCTCCTGGTTATGGGTTATGGCGAGAATCGGGTTAAAAATCTCCCTGTGAAACCCTGACCCCTTTGACATCTCGGCACTTTCTGTCCGGGCTGAGCTGCCTGTTCGCCTTCCGTACCCGAAACCTGTCCATCCCACGGAGCCCAGCCGCGGGAGGTGAGCTGCCCTGCCCCCGGGTAGCTGCTCTGCCCCGGGCCACCCGCCACCGTGAGCCTGTGCCAGGCTCAGCAGCGGGCAGTGCTGGGGTGGCATCCGGAGGGGGAAACTCATACCCGAGTTTCGGGTCCTGAGTGGAATTTTCCGGGGAAAAAAAACATTCACCCTATAAACTGTGCTTTTTAAACAATTTATTTGAGGTTTTTGTACAGAAAAACAACTCGCACTGTTCAGCTGTCAGCCAGACCTCCACCCCGCGGGTGAAGTTTAAGCCTCCCGCACACTGTGGGTACCCACAGCCCTCTCCCTTTTTGCCTGTAGTTTGGGCTCCACGCGTCACACGTTTTACTTTCCATGGAAGTGATGAAGTGCATAAAATTAAACATGTGGCTAGATATCTCTAGGATGGAGATCTTAGAGGAAGGAAGAGTAAACATTCATTGGCACAAACACAGGGATATATACGTGCAGCGCAGCTCTAATGTTGGGGTTCTAACGACTAGTTTTGGGTAGGAAAGCAAGAGGCTGCTCCAAACCTTCCCGTCAAAAAGAATGGCTCTATACGACCGATTAATGGCGCACGAAGGTGTGCTGGGAGGCGAACCCGCCTGCGCTCCCCCC
>NW_008795316.1:1013925-1025201 GCF_000699145.1 Aptenodytes forsteri
CAGGCCCCGCACCCCCAGAGCAGCCCCAGTACCGGGCCCGGTCAGGCCTCCAGGCCCCAGTGCCAGGGTCCCCGCTGGGTCTCGGCCCGCTCCAGAAGGGAACCGCGTTTTCTGGTGTCTGCGGGGTTGCAGAGCGTGGCCCCGTGCTCAGCTGCCCAGCCCCGCGCCTGGCCGGCCGAGCCCCGCGCGCCCCGGGAGCTCGTTTTTCAGGCTGCAAGGCGTTCCTGACGAAGGGGCTCACGTCGTGCCCTGTGTGGGCAGTAGGGTCCTGTCGAGCACTGGTTTTTCTCGGTGGGACTGCACAGCGTTCGGGTTGTGATTGCCACCCCACCGCCCTCCTGTCCCGAGTCGGTGCTCCCGGTTGGCGGTACCCGTCTGCCTCCGGGTCGCCGACACGCCGGGTGCGGGGCCGCGTCTCAGAAGCTGGTTCAGCTCATGCTGAAGTTAGTGGGAGAGCTGAGGCTTTTTTAGCTCAGCTTGCCAGAACCGTGGGTAACAGCCCGGTGCCATCTCAGTTACACGGCTGACCAGGAGGGTAGGACAGGATGAGCCACTGCAGCAGCAGGCCAGCCAGCCGTACCCAGAAGGTCATGGCCAGTGCTGGTGCTGGCAGAGGAGGGAGGGAGGGTAGTGGTGCTCTGCCTCACAGTCAGGCTCTCCAGCCCTGCCAGCTGCATGCTCAGAAAACTGAAGGCAGCGACTAGACCTTAACCAGTTCTTTTCCTTTCCCGAGTTAGCCCGGTTACCCCATGGGGTTTGTGAAACATGAGAGTAGATGTTCGCATCTTTTCCAACTCACAGTTTTTGGATTACATGGGATAGAACAGCAGCTTCCGATTAGCCACGAGTCACAAAAGCCCTGTGCAGTGCCAGCTACCAGCTGCACAAACCCTTTGAGAGTCTCTGAAAAGCGTCCATGAGCAAATCCCATCCATAGGCATCTTGTAATGCCGAGGATGGGGGTACCTTACCAGAACGGGAGGTCAAACTCTGGGACCAATGGAGGCAGGTGGAGCTGCGTCAGGATGGTATATCACCACCTAGTCGTGGTGGTGACGGGGCTGGCAAGGTGCTGAGAAATGATGCGTGCTGATGCCCGACTCTGTAACACTGTCCTGTTTCTTCACAGCAATTCTCAGCGCTGACTGAAGTGCTCTTCCGCTTTCTAACGGAGCCCAAGGAGGTAAGGCGTGTGCAGAACACGGAGAAGTGTGTGAATGCAGCTCTCTGGTGAGAAACATGCAGAGATGAGATTGTGTCACTGCTCTTTCTCTTGAGCAGGTAGAAAGGTTTCTGACTCAGCTCTCGGATTTTGCCACCATGAATAAAATCAGCTTGGGCCCCCTGAAAAACATTGTCAAAAGTATTCTTCTGGTACCTAATGGTAAGTGATACATTTGCATATGCTACCCTGAGGCCAAACTGTTGCGTCCGTTTCTGCATGCTGCTGAAGTATGTCTTCAGAACGACAGCGCACTTGGTTTGCCCAGTAAGTGCTAATGGTAGCTAATAAATGCCTTAGCATCTAAGAATCAAAAATTCTCCTGTTGAAATATCCCTGTTTGGTGACTCGGGCTTTGTATTCTTTACGGCCTGCCTGCACACACATTTCACAGGCTTAACTGAACTCACTTAAATATCTGTGCATTAAATGCAGGCACAGCACTGTGACAATGTTGTGCTTGCTTTAACTTGTACCTGTAAATCCCTTTTTGCCAGACCAGTGCAGCCTTATGTTGGCACTAAGTCTTTGTAGGAACTTCCATCCAAGTGACCCAGTACTGCAATTCCTACGAGGACAAGCGCTGTTTGAGACGGATAAGACAGGGTACACACCCCTCTAGAGCGGGCTGGAAACCGGCATAGTTCTAGGCCATGTAAAGGAGACATCTGTCCTTGCAGTCTTGTTTTAGAAAAACACTTACGTGTCCAGCAGTTTCTCATTCATAAATAGTGGGGAAGAGGGGCAGGGGGATTCCCCTTGAATACCTCAGACTCCAGCACTTTATGAGATTACTCTGATGTTGTGGCTGCCATTTGACATGATAATGCATCAAACACCTCCGCTCATGTTCATCCCATTGATCCTTCTTGTTATTAATAGTCCCTCGCTACGATCCTTCAGTCCTGGGTTCCCCGTAGCTTTCTTCACAGCCATGAATCCTTGCACAACGGTTTCCTGCGTTTGGTCTAAACTTTTGTTCTACTACTTCAAGCCATTTCTTCTGTCCAGGAGTGGCAATGAATAATTTCCTTTCCTACAACTGTCTTGGGGGTATTTAATGCGGAATCGGCATTTTCTCCCTTCCTGATTCTGGACTAGGTGCACTCAGTCTCGTCATTCCTCTTTGTGTGCTCTGGCTCCAATCCCGTTGTAACTTTTCGTTAGCTCTGGGATGCCACAGACAGCATCGGAACAGATTACGGCAGATAACTTTGCCTGTGTGCTACGCAGATGGGAAGCCACGTGGGACTGGCAGGCTCTTTGAATTTATGAGATTCCTGCTCTTGGCTTCAGAGAACAGAATCCCCGTAAACTTCCATGTGCTGCCTGTGCCCCAGAACAAAGGAGGCAGGCACAGCAGGGGAAAGTGTTATATGCACACGTTCACACCCATAATCCAAAACACAGCAGGTAGGTCAAATTAGTAGCCTGCCAGCCTTAACAGTTCTCCTTTAACAAGCAAAGCTTCTATAGGAGAGAAAGCAGCAACTTCAAAACACAGCCGCTGCTGCTGTTGCCATGGATACCTGCAATGAAATCTCTCCCCCTCTCTCTCTCGGGCACTCCCATCGCCCTGACTTTTAAAGCACTGGGCATCTGCAAAGATACCGGCAGGCACAGCTGTATTTCCTATCTTGATGAGCTGTGGTTTGTTTCAAAACACAGTCCAAGAACAGAGGCTTTCGATCGCAGGCTCTCCGTCCCTGCATTGATTTGACTCGGTAAAGATTGGTTTGACTCAGTAAAAAGTGATTTTTCTTCTTTGCATTGTTTATTCAGGTGCCCTGAAAAGGAATTTGTCTTCTGAACAAGTCAGAGCAGATTTTATTGCTCTAGGTAGGTCACCTGACTTTCACTAAATAAAAGATAATTAATATTTATCACGTATGGTAATCTCATATGGTTTCTCCCACAGGCCTCAGTGAGGAGAAAGCCAGTTATTTTGCAGAACAGGTATTAATATATTTTTGCTTGTTTCTAAGCTAACAAAATGACAGTCTTTGAGTGGGAACTTGTAAAACTCCCCTGTGATACTGAGATGTGTCAGCACTTTGGGTACTTTCTTCAAAACCAGCTCAGAATTCTGAAGATCCTCGGATAACTGATAAGCAACACTTTGTCTAATGATACTTCTGGTTTGCCCTGGCCTCTGCCTCATCGGTTTAGTGATTCCTGCACTTCTGCGCGGCTTTCGTTTGATTGTTTTTCTGCTTTGCATGCTTTGAGCCCCGGGGTCATGCAGTTACATGAACACATGACTTTTTGGGCAGATATTGTTACACTGAACCAGTGTTAAAACAAAAACAGTCAGTTTCATTTACAGAAGTGACAAAGCGGGTGGAAATCCTAGCAGGACTCAAACATCTTTGAAAGCCCTCCTGACCACATTAGTTTGCCCCTTTATACACCTCCACTTTGGGCTTCTGCCGTCAGTCTGCCTAGTTTCCAATCTATGTTGAAATTACAGGTAACATAAATAGAGGCCTCTCCGAATTGATTGCTTGTGTGTCTCTTGCTCTTGCAGTGGAAGGTGAATTCCCCCGCCCTCACACGCCTGGCTGTTGGTCAGACGCTGATGATTAACCAGCTGATAGATATGGAGTGGAAGTTTGGAGGTAATAGAGCTAAAACATAAACTGAATGGGTTGGGAAACCCAACAGCAGCTCTCGGCTAAATAACTTTTTATTTCACAGTTTAGCTAACAGATTATCTCCCTTCTCTTCTTTTGGACTCACAGTGACTGCTGGGAGCAGTGAACTGGAAAAAGTGGGAAGTATCTTCTTACAGGTAAATCTCCTACATCAGAGAGTTCAGGTTGTAGTGCAGTTGAGGAACAAGCTGCGACCAGGCACGTGGGAAGTACTGGCTGTGAGAGGAACTAGAGGAAAGCTAGATCTCGTAGGAGCAAGCTCTGCAACAGTGCATCTGCTTCAGTCTTCTGAGTGCAGCTGCCAGCAGATAGCAGGCACACTGCTATTTGTTTCTCTTCTGAAGACATCATGTATCACAGAAGTGTAGCTCACTCTGAAAAGCTGTTCAGAAAGCTCAATCTAGCAAAGGTCACGCTATCTTGGGGAGGGAGGGGAAATGTGATCATTTATAAGGACTTCCAGAGATCCTCTCAATGCCGAAGGAATCTATTCCTACAGTGACACTTCCCAAAAAGCCTGTCAAAGATGTGCGTGCTTGGCAGCAGTCTGCCCGTCTGAAACTCACAGCAGACTCCTGTACTTCTGTCTTTTCATGGCGCTCAGAATACGGGTCTCTCTGAATTAAAATACCTCTGCTTTTTCTTCCCCCAAGCTGAAGCTGGTGATTAAAAAAGGGAGCCAAATGGAAAACGTATATATAGGTGAGTTAACAGTTCTGGAAAAGAAGCAAGCATTTGAGTATGTGAAAGCGGAGCGGCAGCTCAGAGCTCCCGGGCGTTGCTGGAGGTGGGGGAGCTTTGGGCGCGGACCCAGCAGGGGTCACTGCGAGAGCATCGCTGGGGGATGCTGCGGCTGCTCCTGCCCTGGCCTCTCCCCGCCGCAGTCGCTCTGGAAGTATTTAGGAACACTGACTGCTGGGGAGTCTTCACATCTTTGCGTAAGTAAATACAGATATGCCATGGAGTCGTGAAAAGCGGTCAGAGCAGCATTGGCAGACAAAGAAAGTAAACAATTCCCAAGTGTCAGCTGCTGTTGGGAGAATCCTAGCCCGGAACCCCGCGCAGCCCAGCCTAGCGTAAAGAAACAGCTGCCGAGAGCCAAAGTGTCTAACCCTGCCTAGCTTAGGTGAACACGAGTTGCTCTGCGGTAGCACCAGAATGGCTTTGCCGGTGTTGGAAGCGTAACCTGAAATCTAAGACTTGATGCCTCTCTTTTTCTGCAGAGTTAACTTTGCCCCAGTTCTACAGTTTTCTGCATGAAATGGAACGGGTCAAAACCAGCCTGGAAAGCTTCAGCTGAAACTGCATGGGCCTGACCCGACATCTGTCCAGGATGTTTAATTTCTCCTTGTGGGCCTGCAGGCCTGCTCTTTCCCAGCTGACTCTAACACCCTGATAAGAGAAGACAAGGCTGTGCAACAAGCAGTGGTGTCACAGCCCAGAAGGACCCATCAGTCCTTCAGAACCTGAAACTTCAGCAACTGTTTCGAAGCAGCTACAAGTCCACTCATCTCTTTTTTTTTTTTTATACTATTATGAGAAATTGTGGTCAGAAATATGTGGATACTTGTATTAAAATAGCAAAGAAATAAACCCATTCCCATCCTGCTCCATTTGTATCAGAATTTGATTTTTTGAGAAAAAGAGAAACAGAAGCAAAGAATCATTTTCAAACTTGGAAGAATTAAGCAGAGAGGACAGGGGAAGCAAGGAGAGCATCTAACCTGGTGAATCACTTAACGCTCACTTGCAAGCCTCTTGCTTCTCTTGTATTGAGAAATGGATCGATTACATCCTTCCCAATCATGCCTCATTATTGAAAAGTATCTCAGTGGTAGATGATTTTAAATCTTAAACAACCAAACATCTGCCTCCATGCGCGGGGGGAAAAACATCTCAGGGGGTGACGAGATAAATCTAGTTTGTGTGTGCTGGGCTCCAGCGAGCGGCTCTTTCATCGGCAGCGTGCGCGACGTTGCACAGTTAGATCCAGCCTGTTCCCTTCTGGACATAGGCCCAAACCCCACGAAGCGCCATTAGCTCGACTCCTCAGTTCTCTAACGGTGAGGATGAGCTCTTCATCGGGAAGCAGAGGGGTGCCCCTGGCCTGACATGGGGGCAGTGGAAGATGTTACGTTCGCCAAGGTTCCTCCTGTGCCGGACTGTTTAATTGTCCAGTGCCTTTTGGCAGCCCGAGCTCGCTGTTGCCTCCTCCCACGGCACAGAGCTGAACGAAGCTGCCTCTCACGGCGTGCTCCGTCCACTGCCGGGACTTCCCGAGGCACCTCCGTGTCCCTGACGAACTCGGCGGTCACAGCAGAGGGAATGAACTGCAGCACCGGGGTAAATACCGGTAAGATCCTCTCCGTTTCCAGCCTACACGTGCAGTAATTCACTGTCCCGTGGCATCCTGCAAGCCTGTTGCGGGACAAGACGCACTGCGGCTCCCTGTGCATGCATCTGCTTCCAGTTAAAGCTGTGCACAAAAAGACAGTTTCCGTGAGAAAGGAGTCGCAAAGCTCCCTGCAACTTATAGAATCATAGAATCATAGAGGTTGGAAAAGACCTCCAAGATCATCGAGTCCAACCGTCGACCCAACCCCACCATGCCCACTAAACCATGTCCCTAAGCGCCTCATCTACACGTCTTTTAAATACCTCCAGGGATGGGGACTCCACCACTTCCCTGGGCAGCCTGTTCCAATGTTTAACCACTCTTTCAGTAAAGAAATTTTTCCTTACATCCAATCTAAACCTCCCCTGGCGCAACTTGAGGCCGTTTCCTCTCGTCCTATCGCTTGTTACTTGGGAGAAGAGACCGACACCCACCTCGCTACAACCTCCTTTCAGGTAGTTGCAGAGAGCGATGAGGTCTCCCCTCAGCCTCCTTTACTTACAGCTTTACACGCAGGTTTTCAGCTTGCAGAAAACCCAGCGATTTTCTGCATTGCATTTCATGCGGTCCTGCATGAGTGCCTAGAACCGATAACGACTATAGGCTGAACCGTGTGCTTGGGAAACAGCTCGGGGAATCCTGCTGGCAAACCCGGGGACAGTATTTGCATATTTATTTTCCCACGTATCAAGCCATTCACAAGCATTTCAAGCTTTGTCACATGATTACAGTAAAAATTTAAAAAAAAATCCTCCGAAATAATGCCCTGCAAAATATTCCATCTCCTTTTGGGTGGCAGGAAAAGCTATTTCAGGGAGGCAGAAAATGTCCGAAGGGCTGCTTTCTCGAGACAAAAGGAATTTTTTTGCTTTATGTTTTCTGCTGCCTCTTCCTATTATTTCTCCTTGCCCTCCCGGTGCCAGGGCGGCACCACTCAACCCTACCCAGTTACGGCGGGAGGTGGACCACGGCGGTGCCGGAGAAGATGCCAGGCTCGGTTGTGGGTCAGGAATCTGCCACCCCCCCGCGCTCCTCCCCCTGCCCGGTTGGGATTAAGCTGCTCTGGGCTGACGCATGCCGCGGCCTGCTGACCCCAAGCGCAGGGGTCACCTCCATGCTGCTCCGCAATCCCCACGGGCATCTCTGATCAGCAGCATTAGAGAGCGCTGCCGCCGCGCCGCTGGGACGCGGCGTGACCTTCATGCTGCCACCAGCGCTCCCCAGTACCCCGGGAGCACCCTTTCATCCTGCGCACTTGGCTGAGCATGAGCCGAGCTGGCAGCCCCGGCAGGGAAGAGGGGCGGGGAGGGAGCCGGCTCTGGCAGCACCAGCACGGGGCGACGCCGGCTGCGGGAGAACCGGGTTGCCTTCCTGATTGTGCCGATCAGGGGCAAGCACGGCGCTGGGACCCCCAGCCCGCCAGCCATGCCTTTCCTGTGCAGCACGGCCCCGGCTTTGCCACCTTGCCACCAGCACGTGGGGTGACAGCGAATGCCCAGACCCCTGCTCTGGGGCTTGGCAGGCGGCGAGCGCAGCCATGGGGAGGGTTGAGCGGGGACCGAGCCGCAGCAGGGAGGGAAGGGGCTGCCGCGGTGCCCGTTTTGCCCGGGTTTCCGGGCGGACCCCATGGTGCTCGCTGCGCTGCCTCTTCCGGCTGCCTGTCAAGCCCAGCCAGCCGAGAGCTAATCTCCGCGGGACAGCGGGCGCAGGGGAAACAGGGGCCCCTTACAGCTTGGGGTGAAGCTAACTGTGCTCCTGCGGCGGTTTGCCTCCCCGAGGCCTTTCTCGTCCCATTTCCTCTGAGGGCGGCCGTGCTGCAGCCCCCCCCGTTCCTGCCCAGGCCCCTGATGCAGGGGTGGGAGTCAGGGGGGACACGTGGGCCCTCCCAGATGCAGCGCGGCCCCGAGTGCAGGGGCTGCAGTGGGGCAGGGGTGGCTCTGCCATGCCGAATGTGCAGCACAGTTACCCCCTCACACGCTTAGATGCTCATGCGGCCCCACTTGCTGCAGTGGGGACCCTCTGCCGCCTTGGGGACCACCTTATTGCACCCCAGGCTCCCAGGCAGTGTCTCCTGAACCCAGGGGAGACGGCAGAGTGGTCCCCAGGAGCCAGGCTGCAATGGGTCCTGTGCTCCCAGGCATCCCACACACTCATCCCTGCCAGCCTCCTGTGAAACCGCACCAGAGCAGCTGGGAGGTGGGGGCTGCGCTCGCAGGGTCTGTTGCTTCCCGGCACCAATTCAATGCAGTTGTGATTCTCAGCCGTGGCAGATGCTAATGACCGAGGGAACCGGGATGTTTTTGGATGCGGCATCTTTTCCCCACTGGAAACGCCGATGCCATTCCCTTCATGTGTGAAGGAGCCATCCAAGCCCCGAGAACAAAAGCCTCAGCGGCGCCCGCTGCCCTCCCCCTGCTCAGAGGTGGCGGAGCAGACGCAGGCTCCACTTCCGCCTCGAGCCCGCGGGGAAGGAAGGAACCAGGGCTCGCTGCCTGCTCTGCCTGACCTTGAGCAGGTCGCATGGGAACCGGCAGAGCTCCCGTGGGACCCCCCCAACTTTCGCAGACCTCACTGGGGGCCGCTCCATGCCAAGGGCTTTGCAAGCTTGGTCTTTATCCCCGTCCCAGCTTTCCTGTTTGCAAAATAGGGCAACAAATCTCGGGGTTGGCCAACAGCTGGGAATGAGCTGTGGCAGGTGAGACAAGCTGGGGAGAAGAACCAGCAGGCAATGGCCCTAACAGCAGCCTGGAGGTGAGCCCCACACCAGGCAAAGCCCACAGCTTGCAGTGAGGGCACAGCGACGTGTGCAAGTGCTCAGACCTGGCCCAGCTGAACACCAGCCCTGGGGGAAAGGAAAAGGCGTTGCCTCCATGGTGGCATTAATCCTGCACAGAGCAGCATGGCTGATGAAGCCAGTCCTGCCCCTCCTCATCCCATGCCATTCCCCTCCCTGATTCCTCCAGATTTTGGGATGATGCAGCACCCAGGCTGTCACCCGGTGAAAACACCAGCTGCAAACTGCAGCTCCCAAAATTGCTTTGTCTGCCTGGGAACAGCAGTCCTGAGCACACGGGAGGCCCCAGGGCAGTGCCACCACCCTGCGGTGCCACGTGAGTCCCTGGGGACAGGGACCCGCAGGGGGTGCCTGGGGCTACCTGGGGCTCCCATGGCCCATGCTCTGGGGAGAGGCCCTCGGCATCTGCCTCCCTTACTGTGTCGCTGCCGAGGACACGCTCCCCAGGAACAAGCCCTCAGCCTGCCTTAGGACAGGCAGGGAGGCATCCGACCCTGCCTGTGAAACTGAGCTGCCGTCTCCCGTTCTTGCAGGAGTGTGTGGGGGAAACTGGTGGTGTTCAAGGCAGTGGAAATATTTGTAGCGCATCCTCTTCTCCTAAGCCTTGCCATCTCTCTAGGCACTTCTTTGTCCAGGCACACTGGGAACAATTGGGGTGGCTCAGCCAGACCGCAGGCTGTCGATCAGCAGAGCAAATGAATGTTCAGGCATAAGGAACCCATCTTCTCCTGCAGCAAGGGGAGGTGGCCACCAGAAACAGGGCCTGTGGCACAATGGCACAGGCAGCAAACAATTCCTGGGCACCAGCACCAGCTCCGAGAAGGATGGTGGGAGCTCACCAGCCTATCTGAGAAATGGCAGACTGGGAGGGGATCACCGGGCTTCCCCAGACCCCACTGTGGGGCTGGGTGCTGCGTGGTTGGCACAACACAGGTGCCCTCACAGCCGGTGCCGAGGTCCCTGTGTGCACCCGCATTGCCATCCCTGACCCCAGCCCTGAGCGCCCGCTCTGCAGGCGGCCAAGGAGGAGCTGAGTCTCAGGGGCCATTTCGGAGCCCAGCCCAGAGAAGAGCCCCCCGAGCAGCGGGATCAGGGCTGGGCTGGCCCCTCACAGCACCCAGCACCCTCAGGGCAGCCCTATCCAGGACTGATTGCAACTGCTTCCCTTGCAGGCACAGCTTCGTTACCAGCACCCAGACCCACTGTGACAAACCTGCCCCATCCCCAAAAGCCCACTCCAGCCGCTCCCCTCAGTGACACCCCGAGTGGCCGTGGGCTTGTGCATGGCGGGGGCAGCACCCTGCCAGCTGCCTGCCAAGGCGGCTCAGCTACCATTTCCCAGCGCTCCCCCGAAACACACAGCTCCATTTTATAGGGCTGCTCTGTCCCAGGGGCATCGCTGCCGCAGCGCAGCCGCTAACGAGGTTATCCCCAACCACGCCACCGAGTTCACCATGGAAAGAGAGGGAAAGCAGGGTTAACCCTTGTGCTGCTGACACATCTCACAGCACCAGGGAATATCTTTGTTTGAAAGCACGCTCTTAACAAGTCCCAGTGGTGATCGGCTGCTGCAAAACACCAGGCAAGGAGCCCCTGTGCCATCCTCATGCCGGCAGAGCATCGCCCACATCCATAACAGCAGTGCTGAGCCCCGAGGCAGAGCCAGCCCTTGTGCACGGTGCCCTCGGGCCAGGTTTTGGGGCAGCAGCTCAAGGAAGGACTGCGCGTGTCCCCATCGGCAGCCGAGCCCAACTCCTTCCCTAAGCTTTGTTTCACACCAGCGGGTGGGATGATGAATAACGAGCGGGACGCTGCCAGCCTGCGGACAGGAGGCATTGCTTGACCGAGGCCGCTGGGAGCACTGCTACCCACAGGAACCACGGCACTGCCCGCGTTTCCGCGTGAAAATTTGGGGGGGCCCTTCTCTTGCTGGGACCCTGCTTCACACCACCACCGGGCTGGCCAGACCCACCGTCTCCCGGGGCTGGGGACTGTCCCTGCGCATTCCCCCCACAGCTCCTGGCAGGGCCGGCTTCAGGGCCCCCGTGGGACGAGGGGCGGGTGGGCGAGCACAGGCAGCGTGCTCCAGCCGGGGCATCTCCGTTTTCCCGGCTCAGCAGCCCCGCGAGGCAGGGTTTGGGGCGGGGGTCCCCAGGCAGGGCCCCCCGGTTTCCTCCACGCGTCACACCGCTGCTGAGCCCGTGCAAACTC
>NW_008795316.1:1025847-1027905 GCF_000699145.1 Aptenodytes forsteri
TGTCACGGCACACCCCCTCCTCGCTTTCCAGATTTATTCAAAATGCAACAAAACTGAAACCCGACTGTCCCCGTTCCCCGCCGTCACCACCCCACGCACCCCGCGATGTGCTGGATCGGGGCAGCGCATCGGTCGGGTTGGCTTTGCTAAAAGCAGATTAGTAAAAATAATAGGGAGAAACACTGCCTTGCTAAGGGCCACCTCATGGCATCTGGTTACCCAGCCAGGCTGGTATTTTTAGCTTCCACTACTGAGGAACTGGAGAGAGAGATATATATACACACACACGTAAAAGTTACCAACCCACCATCTATGTGGGGTGTGTGGGACGCTGGCGGGTGCCCGCGCCCCCCAGCTGCGAGTGGCCTCTGCAGGGCCAGGCCCCGAGGAAGGCAGCAGGAGTGCGGGACGAGGGGGAGGCTGGGTGCCTGCGGGATGCTGGACCCTTCGCAGGCACCCGTGGCGTGGAGTGGGGGACCCCTGGGGTCAGGCAGAGCCCCACAGGCTGGCCCGGCCGAGGGCCTGCTGCGTGGGGAGGGACACAAGGCCCACGGGGCTGGAGCCCACGGAGCGTGGCTGGAGCCCCTCCACTGAGCGGCTTTAGCAGAGCACTGCCAGAGCAGGTTAGAGAGAGGGGGAGCACACGCCTTTTCATCAGCTTTTCTACTTGATCCATCTCGTATATAAGTGAATTCTGAGCACACAATGCAGTTATTGAATAAAATTATGCTTTTTTTAGTACTTGTATGCATGTCGTTTTTAAGGCTCTGCCTAGAAACCAACCTTACAGCCAGGAGCAGAGAGATCGGAGGGAAAAGCCAGGCCAACCCCAGACCCCGCACTGGACTCGGAGGGTTGCGAGACACATGGATGCAAGCACAGCACCACCGACAAGAGCAGCTTGCAGGTGGCACGTCCATCTCTCGCGGGTGGCCAACGCTCCTTCCACCCCGAGGAAGGAGGAAAAAGCACTCCTGGCTGGGGCAGGGATGGCAGACGCCGCAGCCAGCCTCCTCTCCCTGTCACCATCTCCATCCCCCATGGCGTTAGCTCTGTCCCCCTCCTGCAGAGCTCTGCCTCACCCGTGAGGACGAGTCCTGCCTTCCCCTCCGCCATCTCATTCACCCTCCAGGCAGCAAAGCCAAGGCACAGGCAGCTCCATCTGCACAATGCAGCGAGCACCGGGCCAAGGGGCAGGACCCGACAATCACGCTTTCTTGGAGCACATTGTGCTCCCGCCTCGCCAAGGGTGTTAGAAATGGGTGGCTGTAATAACAGCGCTGTGAATAATTGCAGCTCACTCACCATGGTCTCCCAGCCCGCTGTGTGCTCCTGCTCTGCCTCCAGCTTCACCCCCTGCCGAGGCCGTTCCCTGCCATGACGTGCCCTGGTTTCCAACCTGCCTTATAGCCTCCTGCCTGCAGCCCTGCCCCGGCCCAGGTGCCCACAGTCCCCAATCCCTCCCACCCAAGGGCTCACCCATTAACGCTTCTCCCTCTTGCAGCTGGTTTGGCTTTGATCTATCACTCTCCTCCCAGCAGGACTCCCATGAGCTGGGGGCACAAAAAAACCCAAATGGGGGATCTGCTGCCCTGTGATAGACAGCATTACCTAAACATGGTGCAACACAAAGGGCTTGCGGAGCTGTTATTGCTGCTGATCCCTGCGCTGCTACCCCAGAGCTGCCTGGAGCAGAGTCTGCCCTTGTAGCTGGCATTCTGCAAACAGCCCTCCCGAGGGCCCCTCAGAAGGGCCAGGGTGCAGCTCCCCGCTCCCAGCCGTGACAGATCGGCCGGAGGGCAGCAGGTACTCCTCTGTCACCAAAACCGGCTGCAGCAGCGCTGGCTGCGGTGGTGCCATCTGTTCGGCAGGCACAGCCCTGTGTCACGCTGTGCTGCAGGAGCGATGCCAAAGTGCCCGGACCCTGCTGGGGCGCCTGCACGGGAACCAGGGTTTGAGTGCGGCGACCGATGCGATTTTCAGCCCTGGTGAAAAGATGAGGGCATGGATGCCAGCGGTGCCTTCCTCCGCTCTGTAGATGAGCTCTGTGGGGTGGGG
>NW_008795316.1:1027917-1029343 GCF_000699145.1 Aptenodytes forsteri
GGTGGGGGTGCCGGGGCTCTGGTGGGGGCAGCTCACCAGCCCACCCACGGCTTGGGAAGGTGGGCACCTTGTGGGGTCGCAGTGGCAACCAAACCGCCAGCGCATCCCAGCAAGGACACAGCGGTCGCCAGGCTGGAGCAGCGCTGGAAAGCCTTGTGCCGGGCTCCGTCCCGCTCCGCTTGCTCGCGAGTGAAAGGATTTGTCAACAGGGAGCTGATGAGTCCCACGGGGCTGCCAGCTCGCCCGCCTCCCAGCACCTCCTGCCTGGCGGGCGGCCTCCTGACGGCACACGGCCGGCGCAGGCACCGGAGAGCAGGCTGGCCCCGAGCAGCCGACTGTGCCAGAGAGTCTGCACCCGCTGCCCCACCAAACACCCCGATGTGGGGTCCCTGACCCCGCTGCCTGGGCAGCACGGCAGCT
This sequence comes from Aptenodytes forsteri, assembly GCF_000699145.1. NCBI lineage: Eukaryota > Metazoa > Chordata > Aves > Sphenisciformes > Spheniscidae > Aptenodytes > Aptenodytes forsteri. The sequence continues at coordinate 1,028,338 of NW_008795316.1, forward strand.
CCGGAGGTGCTGACCCCATAAGGTGTTTCTGAAAGATGCTCGGTGTAACCCGGGCAGTGCTTGGCACACAGAGCAGCCACACGCCGCTGAGAGAGGAATATTCTTTCACTGGGAGAAGAAGAGCCCTCTGATGGCTGCCTTGTCCCTTGTAAACACCAACTTTGAGAGCATCAAATTACAGCCGCTGCAGCGGCTCCAAACAAGATGGTAATCAGGAGCGCGGGAGGCACTGTGCCTGCACAGCGGGTGCTGCCGGGCAGCGGGGAGCGCCGGGGGCCCGGCCCGGTGGCACCGCTGACGCGGGGAGTGCCGGGGGCCCGGCCCGGTGGCACCGCTGAGGCCATGACACTCACTCCTGCACCGCAGGACTGCCAGGGCCCAGTGCAAGCGATGGCCCCACTGCCACCCCGACCCCACGCAGCGTAGCGGCTCAGTCGAGCCCTGGGGCGTGTGGGAGCTCCCCTGCCCTCTGCCCCCGGCCCAGCTGCCGGCCCTGGCAGGACCGTTGCCTGCATACGTGTGCCAGGGTGCAGATGCAGAGGAGAGACCTGGTGGGCACAGGGTTCCCGTGGCAGGGAAAGCACCACAGCTTGGCTGCAGCCCCGTGAGGGTATGCCGCAGCCCGGCCCGCTGCAGCCCTCGGCAGCCGTGGGTGTGCGGCACAGATGGCTCCCACGGCAAGGGCCAGGGCAGACCAAGCCCCCGTGGGACAAGGCTTGGTGTGCTGCTGCCGCCTTCCCTCCCGGCATCACGGCTCAGGAGATGCACTGTCCCTGCAGCCTGGGGCTTCTCCCCAGGCCCCACCTGCAGCAGGGCCGGTGCCCCGGGTGCAGCCCTTGCGCCATGGAGAGCTTGCTGCCGAGCAGACCCTTTGCAGGCAGGCACAGCCTGGCAGAGCGGAGGCCCGGCACCGTGCAGCTGGCAGAGCTGAAGGCAGCTGCCTGCAGCGCAGGGCTCCCCCCTCACCTCTGCCCCGCGGCCCCCCCCCGCCGGGCAGGAGCCAGCC
>NW_008795316.1:1030125-1041907 GCF_000699145.1 Aptenodytes forsteri
GCGCCCCGGCGGGGCGGGGGCGCGCCCCCGCCGGTCGGAGGGGCCGGGGAACCACACGGCAGGAAGGGGAGAGATGCTCTCCGGCGATGATTATCCGGCCGAACCCTCCCCGCATATTGCAGCCATAGCAACAGCGATGGGCTGTCCCAGCCGGAGTCTGCAGTGCAATAAAGGGAGAGAGAGGGACGCAGGGAAAGAAAGAGCCGCGCGTTGCACTGGGCAATCTCCTAAGGGGTTGGCACAAACAAACAGCAACTGGAAGCAACTGGAGCCAATCCCCCAGCTCCCTTTGTAATGCTTTCTGACACAGATTCCCTCTCCATGGCTGACTTTGCAAGTTTCCCCATCCTCTCCCCTCCTCGCACGGCTTCTTTTCATGCGACTGAATTATACACGAGAGGAGGGACATGCTGGAAATTCTAGTTGAAAAATAAAAATGTGCAGGTTTGTGCAGGCGGCTGCAGCCTGGTCGCCTCCAGGACTCCTCCTGCGAGCGAAGAGGGACAGGACCTGGTCCCAGGTCAGTAGCATTAAAGCCCGTGAATTTTGAAACCAAAAAAAAAAGGTTTTCCTGCGGGGAACAGGAGAGCAGCAGTGTGCAGACCGGGGCTGTGCCTGCGGCGAGCCTGCGGTGGGTGCCAGGACCACAACCCCTCCATGAGCGGCGGCTGCTGTCCCAGGACGCAGCACCCTCAGGGACGGAAGACGATGCATTCACTTCCCCTGAGAAATGTCTTGTTTAGGGGCCAGTAAAAAATATGCAAATCTGGCAGGGCTGGGCCTCTGAGCCTCTAAGACAGCTTTCCTCCCCCGGTCTCTGTGGTTCAGTGGGAGCGAGCTGAGCCCTGAGCAGCAGAGGGAAGGGAAAGGCAGGGCCGGAGGGAGCATGGGGGCGGCGGGGGTGGCTGTAGGCTGAGATTTGGGATGTCACGGAGCGGGACGGGGAGATGTGTGTGGGATAGCGGCTCCTCCAGACAGCGGGCATGCGGAGAAGGCTCCTGCTCCCCACAAGCCCAGGTGGGTGGAGCGTGCTGTCACTTTTTGGTGCTGGGCAAGCCCGGCATCGCTGTCGCAGAATTGCTGCCTGTGCTCTGATGAGTCAGTAACAGCGCTGCCACATTTTCCTCCTACCAGGCAGTGTCCCGTTGTGGGTCGGTCGTGCTCTGCACCGGGACGCTCCCGCACACACGGTGCTGGTTCAGCTCCGGAGCCACGTGGGTGGGTGAATCTCCGGCAGCGACTCTCTGAGAAGCCCCTCTGGAGCAAAGGGCTGCGCGGGGATGAGGACACTGACCCGCAACTCGGGCGAGACACGGAGCGCCTGGCTCAGGCAGCGATCCCACGGGACACGGGCATGTTCCTGTGCCTGCATCCCACCTCCTCTGCCAGACAATGAAACACTGCCCTCCTTCCCAAGTCGCAGCAGAACAAATAAAGCAAGTGCCATATGGTGCCAAGACACGTTGGAAATGGGGCCAAGCCCAGGAGGTAGGGGAGATGGCAAGCCTCCATCCCCACGCCAGTCCCCATCTCGAGCTCCAGGCCAGGACTGGCCTTGGGGGAGCACTGCTCCTCCTCCCCCCGCAGCCACTGCCCCACTCCCCAGGCTGCCGGGCACAGCTCTGCATTTCAGCCGTGGCTTTGTAGTGACTCACTTGCCCTCCTCCCTGCCTGCAGTCTTGGGGAGCATGGAAACCAACGCTGATCGCAAGAGCCCTTCTTCCTGTAAGGGCTGGGCTGGGACATGGGAATCACCACTGGACCAGCACTGGGGCACTGTCAGGAGATAACACCTTGCACCCTGCCACAGGACAGCACATGTCCTCCTACCCTTCCCCCAGAATTACAAATAGGAGCATAAGCCGCAGACAGCTTGTCCCCTAGAGCCCCTGCAGCCCTGGGGCCGGAGGAGAAGCTTCTCCACAGCTCCAGGACACCATGGATACAGGACCGTCCTGTGAGCAGAAAGTAGCATCGTCTTTCCACCTGCCACAGTGATCCTCCCGCCTGGACACGCTCCTGAAGACCTGCAGCTCATGGATGCCCTGTGTGTTTTCAGGCAAGTCACCTCCAAGCACAGGCACCTAGAAGTGAGATACCTCCAAGCAGAGCTGAGCATCCTGACTGCTGGGCTTTCAGAGGTGCTGAGCGCCTGCCGTTCCCCTGCAGCCAGCTCCCTGGAGCAGATTCGCATCCCCCCAAGCACCCAGCCTGCCCTGGCTGCCTGAGGCTAGGGCCCGACCCAGGACAGCAGATCCCAGAGCTTCCTCGGGGACTGGATGTGATGAGCTCCTGAGGGAAGAGGGGCTCTGGGAGCCCCCCAAACTCTAACAGACCTTCTGCAGGTTTAGCAAGCAGATGCCAGCCTTGGCCATGGCTGGGAGCCCCCTTCGCACAGCCAGCGTGGTACATGCCCGCCCTGCCACCCTCATTTGCCCCATTCCCTCTGCAAGGGCCTCAAAGAGGGAAGCACTTGGCTCTGCCCTCCAGGCCGACTGAATCAAAATTAGGATCTCTTGAAGGTTTTGTAGCCATGGGGCTCAACTCTATCACTTGCTAATGTGAGCGGATCATTTGCACCTGAGTCATGCCGATGAGAATCAAGTAAGTTGTGCAAGCAAAGGAGCTTATTGAATCATACACAAAAATGTAGGGATGATAAGGATCAAACAGGACCGGGAGCAGCCCACAGTTCTCTCCCTGCCATCCTCCTTCCTCGTTTAAAGAGGCAGCTTTGCCTGGTGGAGAGTCCCACCGACCTGGCCCCGGTCCCTACCTGCCACCGGCCTCCAGCAAGGCACTCATCCTCTGGAAATGCTCCGCACCGACTAGTGCTTTTGCAGGGTGCTCTGCAGATGCGAAGTGCTGTATGAAAATGTTCTGCGTTATTATTTATTGCCAGTGTTACAAATAACGGTAAAAGCAAGGGGCAGCCTTGTCCTGCACCTAGGCTCCTGTGGAGGGAACATGGCCCCGGTGGAGGGTCCCGGCTGTGATGCTGTTTGTTGGCTGGCGGCTGCGGAGGTCTGCGCTCATCGTGGTCCCAGCTCCATTCAGACTTCCTACCCCACCACGTCTTGATAAACAGAAAAAAATGTACAATGGATGCATTGAAGTTCATAGTTAAGCAGAGTACAGCAGTATCTGGTCAGAAGGGGAACTTCTGCATTGTTTTTTGCTCTGTCAATTCAGAGGTGAGAACTGGCTGAAACAGGGACAATCCACAGGACGCAGGGCTGGATCTGGATTTTTGAACACCCCCGGGGTTAGATCCAGGGCAGGGTTAAATGCCAGTAGGCAAAAGAACAGCAGCAACACCAGCAACAAAAGGGACGTGGGTGTTTTGGGCAGTCTAAGGGGCAGGCTGACTCCTAGGAGCAGATGAAGGAGTTGCCAGGAGGCACGGGGTTAGGGCACGCCGCGTCCCTGGAGACGGGCACCGCTGGGAAAGCATGTGCAGCCGCAAGGTGAGGCCAGGGATCCCGGGTGGATCACCAGCCAGCGGCTGGCAGCGGGCTCCGGGGACCAGCGAGGAGACTCACCCTGCAGAGCAACTGCCCACCTTTCCCAGTGGTGCCTGTACCTGGGGGACGTACCGGCCGGTCACAGCGCTGGCACCGTGGCTGCATGCAAAGGATGGTGCCCGGGTGCTGCAGGGGCGAGCAGCGTGCACAGCGTGACCCCAGCAACTCACCGAGCTGCAGGCGGTGGCAGCGCAGGCAGGGAGTCCAGGCAGCACTGCTGGCAGCAGCCACGGCTGCAGGCAGCAACCTACCCGGGGGGGGAGAAGCCAGGGAAGCCCTGGGTCCATGTCATGACACCGGACCTTGCAGCTTTCAAGGTCCCCCACCAGTGCAGACGGCCCCGAAGGCAACGGGGGTTTGCACCAAGGGATGCGTATGCCCCAACGCCGCGCCGGCCGGATCCTGCTCATCAGCAGGCAGGCCTGGGGCCTGCGCCTGGCAGGAGGTATCGCAGGATTGGGCCCAGAGCAATCTGTTCAGATAGAAGTGGGTGGTAAATTAATGGAAATGGGAGAACAACTCCCCTGTAGCTCCAAAGTGGGGCGTTATCAGCGAGCAGAGCTCTAACGAGCCACGGTGAAGGCTGGAGCCCTCTGTGCCATTTCATCGCTGCTGCTCTGCGTCGGATTTCCCAGGAGCCCTGCAGCCTCGGCCTCATTAATTATGCAAATGAAAAGGTGTTGCCAACCCTAGGTAGGATCCCTGTGACTGAAGTTGAGCCCTGAACAGCGGCCGCTCCCCCTGCGTTTGGGCAGGGAGGGTCCGGGAGCACATCAGGCAGGATGGATGTTTGCAATAATTATCCAGTCATCCCCTTCAAGTGTACTGCAGCCATAGCAACAGACAGATGTTCTGTCCCAGCCAGAGTCCGCAGCGAGCTGGGGAGAGAAGCACAAAAATTAACCCGTTCAGCCCCAGGACGACACAGAATCCGCTTTATTCTGGGACCAGACCAGACTTCAACATCCCTGAGAAAATTCTAGGAAATCAGGCAAAAAACCAACCACGCACCCCCCCAAATAAAATCAACAGAAATTGCCCCAGTGCTCGCTCAGCCACTGTCTGACACAAAAAGTTGAATGAAAGAAGCAGCATCCTGCAGGCTGGTGGCCTGGCTCTGCCGAGCGCCCCAGTGCCTCTCGTCCCATTATGGGTAACGAGCCCTGCTCGTGCTCAGCGTCCCCCGGGGGTAATGCTGCAGGCGAGGCTCTCCAGGTCTGGTGGTAACGAGCCCTTGGAGACTTACGGCACCAGGGAACCTGTTCAGGGACGGCCACGAGCAGCACGCTCTCTGCGGTCAGCACCCACACAGCAGCCACAGCATGCTGGGCACCCAGCCAGGCAGGGAAGGGGACAGATGAGCCACATGGACGAGCGTCCAGCGCTAAGTTAACAGCTGTGTCAAAGTGTTTAAAGTATTCGGAGGTGGCATGCAGCCAGACCGAAGAATAGCCAGCATTTTGTTATCCCGCTGCTGCACAGGTTTCCAGGATTCGGCCCGAGTCCATTAAATCCCACCCAGAAATATCATCACAAGAGCCCTCGTGCCCACCAGCACACCGAAAATTTAAACCCAGGTTCTCCTGAGGGTCCTGATGAGCAGGCAGCCCTCCCCAGGCACAAGGTCTCTGCTGCCTCCTCCCTTCCCCACCAGCCAGCGATTCCTTTAAGCACTAGCATTTAAATGTTTTAAGCTAAAGGCCAGACCCCCACCTCGCAGTTCCCTTCTGAAAGGATCGGAGCTGCCCACCCCGGCCAGGACTCGCCTCTGCCCCTCCCGTGCCAGCCATGCCCAGAGGTCCCGCAGAGGCAGCGGGGATTCCTCAGAGCCCAGAGCAATCCCCTGACCTCAGAGCAGCGTAAACGGGCTCATGGAAAAGCCCTGTCCAGATGTTTGCAGCTGCAGATGCTGCTGGAGTGCACCCATGGCAAGGATTTCAAAGGAGGACGATGGGACCGACGGAGGACAGCCCAAGCGGATGTGCCTGGAGGAAGGGATTACACCTGGAGGAAAGGAGAGAACCCTCCTCTCGGCTGGCAGAGCACGACAACCCACTGCCCTGCACATAAGCACAAGTGTGAGAGGTCACAGGCACACAGTTTCACTTCCCAAACTGTAAGACTATTTTTGGTTCATATTACTTCCCTTCTTGTCCTCTGCCACACAGACAATGAGAACTCCAGCTTGCAGAGGGCATCCCGTCTCCTCAAGGCTTGCCTGGTGACAGCTTGTACCGCGCTAGCACAGCCTACCCTGGAAACCTGCGGTCTCCTGGTTGGGTTTTTTCTTCTTTCTCCTGAAGAAAAAAAGCAGAGAAGGGTAAATTTGCTGATCTTGAAACTGAGGGAGATGTGGCATCATGTGCAGTCGCAGAGGATGTGGGCAGGTGCCATCAGACTTCACCACGCAGCTCTGGAAATGTAGCTCAGTCCTGATCTGCAGCTCCCTGGCTGTTCCTGTCCCGGGCTCCCACACAGCCCTGGCAGCTGGTGGGTATTTCGGTCCTCACCACAGCACTCAGGCTATTGCACTCCTTCTGTGGTTTTTCCCCCAAGCACATCAATTGAGCATCCACGTGGTTTCATTCCCAGCCCTCTGAAGCCACGCTGGAGACAGAATAAGGAGGTGGGAAAAATGTCTATTATTTCCACAAATCCCCATCTAATTTGTAACTCCAGCTCCTCCGCTTGTGTCAGTCCCAGGCCTCTCCCGAGCGAAAGCCACACCAAATAATGTTTTGGTGCTGTGACATGGACAGAAATCCAATAGGCTCCAGAAGGAATTCATGCTCTTTGCTGACTACCCTTAGCTGCTTTGACTTATTATCTGACCTGGATCTAAATTAGGTTTTGATTAAAGTCAAGAATAATTCTACTTGGAAAAATCTCATTGTTTGGGTTCAGAGTTAGCAAAAACTACAGGAGAATTAAAACTGGTTTCTCACTTTGGGGACAGAGACCCCGGAGGGACCTTAGACGGTGCCCAGTCCCCCGCTGCGAGAGGCAGCCACACTGTGCCATGTCATTCATAACCTGACCAAGCTCTGTTTTCGCAGCGGCCAGGCTCTCTCCCCAGCTCTCCTCTGAGATCGCTCCTGTAGAGACTGATGGCTCCGATGCTTGGTCAGCATCTCCTCATTTCAAGCGTGGTTTTATACATAGTCCGTTTATTCCTACTCATTCTTGTGGTGCTGGGGTTTAGTCCATGTCCCTCCCTGGTGTCTCTCTCTTGATTGTCCAGAAATGCATCTTCTCTCAGCATTTGTTTTGCTGAGATCAGTGAGCCGAGTCTTCTCTGTAAGACACTCTCCTTTGTCCTGAACAATCCAGCAAACTCTCTTTGCACTAGTTTCAGGCTAAATTCTCCCAGTATGGCTAACCAGAACCAGACAGCAGTCCGGAGCTTCACCAGAGCCTTTATACTTCTCTGTACCTCTCTCGAAATGACTCTCCCAAGACAACTTGGGATCGTTCCCCTTTTTCTTGACTGCATCCCGTTGGTGGATCGCAGCTCTCCCGTTGGCGGATCGTAGCTCTCCCACCAAGCCTCAGGTAGGTGAACGTCTCAGACGCAGCCTGTGTGAGACACACGGGCTCCCTTTGTGTTTGATGGAAAGAATAAGGGAGCTCCAGCGAGCGATTCATCTCACTCCACGATAAGCATTTAAAGCACCGGGATGAATGGTTTCTGAAGGTGCTCATCGTCGCGCATTGACTGTAGAGGCAGTTGAGACACCCAAGTAACACTGGCTGTCCGGCTTTGAAAGACTGAAGTTACGAGAGCCAAACACTCATCTGTAGTGATCCCGTAAGTACCTCAACGTTTCTCCGTCCTTTCCCAAGGAAGCACTCCCAGCTGCCAGCAGAAGTGATGGTTATTAACTCCTGAGCTCACTTTGCGCTGCTCGGTACCAGGCTGTGTCCACTGATGGGTTCGGTTCCCCCTGTACCCACCCCTCTGCCTGCCTCTCTTATCCCACCCAGCAGCACTCAGGATTATTTGGTAAATGGTTCCAGTTTGGGTCCTATTCAAGTGCGAATCCAGATGCTGACGAACAAAACCGGCGTAGCTGGGGACACTGCAGGGCACCCGCTGGCACGGCGCCTTCTCCAGCTGGGATCTGTGGGGCACTTGCTGCTGGCCTGCTGTACCCGGCTTTTTACGCAGCATTTGGCTGCCCTCGTTTCCAGCTGATAAATTGCACTTAAAACAGCTTCGAGGAGAAGGGTACTTTCCAGTTATCACTTTCCCATGTAAACTGTAAGTGTAACTGTGGGGGTGTCTGGGGTGATGACTGGGAAGTGTCCACCACTGCCACCCCCCCATCAGCAGGCAGCCGCTATCAGGGTGGACTGGGGAGTCCCGGGCACGGTCCTGCACGGCTGGCGGGGGTCACCGCTCCCACTCAGCCCAGACCCAGCTCTCCCACCACCCTGCCCCACCGAGGCATGAGCCAGGCTCTTGCAGAAGGAGCGGGAGCCCGGAGCAGAGGCTTGGAGCAGAGGCTGAGGGCTCGCTGTGCTCGTGGTGCTGGGCGCACGGCGAGGATTGACTGCTGTCAGGGCTGTGGGAAATACAGGGAACGCGGGAATATGGCTGAGCTGAATCAGTCCCTCCAGACTGCTGTGCTGCCCCTGCCCTGATAAGCATCAGACACTTCAAAGGAAGGCCTGGGTGCTACGGCGAAAAACTGGGGAAGGAAATATCCTCAAAGGAAGCATCTTTCTCACTCGTGACCATCAGTTTTAGACTTATCCCCTAAAGCATGAGTGCTTATCTCTCCCTTCTCTTTCTTAAATCTGTACCTTCCCAGGTGTTTCTCCTCCAAAGAGGCACCCAGTCCTTTTGCATACACAAACACTCTCTGTGGTGATAAATTCCACCGGCTAGCTAGAAGATGGATAAAAAATTATCTGGTTTTATCAGTCTGGATGACTCATACTTCTGTTGGTCATCCCTTTTTCTTGTACCTTGAGAAGGGACCTCTAAGCACACACCATGTAACTTCTTTGGACACTCACCATGCTGCAGAGGCACCGCAGCTTTCCCTCGCCAGCTCCCACCTCGGCTAAACTCCCCTGATATTTCCAGTGAAGCATTTGCTAGGTATTACGATCGCTAATTCCCGATTTCCTTGTTTTTATGTATGTGAAAGAATGATCACAAGCCAAAACAATAGTCCAGGATCTGGGGTACCCCTACCTGAAAAAATGTTACAAAGAGAACGAATGTCTAGTTTATATTTGTTGGAAGTTACTAAGAACAACTTTTATTTATATAGTATAACTAGGAATGGACCTGGAGTTACCACGTGTTCATCTATAAAAAAGCCTGCAGCAGATACCCTGCGCTGTACGCCACCCAGTATCTGCCATCCAGAAGCGACGGTTGAAGGTCCAGTGCCACAAAACACTTCCACTATTTTTTTCCCCCCTATCTTTAAGGACAAGAGTGGCCTCAATATCATGCATTATAATCTGGCATATCATGAGATTGCTCATGCGGTGCAAGTTAAACCCTTGCTGAATCTGTGCCGGATTGGGACCTAAAATATTGACCTGAACGCTCAGTCCCTGTGTAAGTGGTCTTCCCAAAATCCTTATTCAGAGGATAACAGTTCTTGGTTTGTCTGGCCTTGCCTTCCCAAACTGGGGAAACTCCTGTCCGTGCTCTCCAGAGAGTGACCCTCTGTATCGCCCCAAACCTTCTTAACAGAAACACTAGACAGATTCAGCTACTGACATTAAAGAGCAGACAAGATATTTAACTGCAACTATTAACGAACCAAACCAAGTGGAAGACAGGAGAGACCAGTCAAAGGAGAGGCTAGCAGGACATAGCTCGCCACATCTAGAGGACCAGGAAGCAAAGACATCAAGCCCAGTGAGTGCTGTACGCCAGACTGAGGTCATTCACTGGAAGTACTGCAGTTTCCAGCAATTTTCTACAGAGCACAGTCACTGCCAGAGAGAAGACCGCTAAAGTCCTTCCCTTCCATCAGCCATGCCTACCATGTGGCTGGAGCAGCTGGCTCACCCCATGCCAAGTACGTGTCCACCCAAACAAACTGCTGCCTGTGAGCAGGCTCAGGGAGTCTGTGACCGACAGACTACCACGCGCGGCCCCTCACTCCTCCCTGAGCCCCCCTCCGCCAGTTCCTTCCCCTTTTCTGGGACAGACTCAGGCCCTTCAGCTGATGTCTTACTCTGCAAAGTGTCGTTCATGCCAAGGAGGGGTGTCTATTAATCATTAAGGAAAATATAATTCTTATCACTCTGCTCTGCGCCGATGGAGCTAACATTTGATGGTCATCATGATTTGGCAGTGATAAAACCCAAATTGGTGCTGTTTGTGTGAAAATATCCAGGTTCGATGGACATGCAGTCTCCTACCTCAGCTTCAAATGGGTGGGGCTGAGGCAGGAGAAGACTTCTGTCCATGCCTACGGTGGTGCGAGAGGACGTTCCCTTTTCCCTTGGCTCCTGAGTGGTTGAACTGCAAGGTGGGGAATCCAGTGATTACCTCAGCCAGGAGGTCCGATCACGGTGAAGAAGGCAGCACCACCCCTGGCTAGAGCAACTCCTCAGCAAAAGCTAAGTGTCCTTTTACTCTCTTCCTCACTCAGCATCTCCTGCAAAGCAGCTGGACTCCGGCGCCAAGTGATTCCCTGGCACTCCTGGACAGCCAACTGCCACCACACCTCCTACAAAGCCTATTCACAGAGTTCTCACAGGAAATCCCACCCACCCCTACGGCCACCCCAGTGCCAGCCGGTTCTGGACACTGAGTTCAGCAGGTCACTGCTTCGTGCCGTGCAGGCGGGATGCCCATGTGCTGTAGCAGGCTAAGAGCTGAGCCTGACTTCATCCACAAAATCTTTGCGAGGAAGTTGCCCACCGAGCCCCGACTGTGCAGAATATCCTTCTCTTTTCTGCCATTTCCATCCCCCCAGCTGCTCCTTGCAGCAGTCCCCCGAGAAAGCTGTGCTTCCATGGCTGACTGAGGCTTGAAAGGATGTCCATCTTCTTTTTAGTGGTCAGCAAAAATACTGCAGTGCACTAGCGAGTTCCTGTAGGCATCCTATATTATGTGGTAGAAAACCCAAACCGAGAAGACCTTGTGCACTCCACAAGTCCCTCTCCAACAGCATCATGTTGGGCCCGGTGCAAACTGGATGGTGACACTGGGAATTTTTTGAGAAGTGTCCAGAGATCCAGTGGGGTAGAAAGGGTCAACATGATTTACAATGGTGTATTTCAATAATTAATTTCAATGCTCCAGTGTCAGAGACATGCCCTGTTTTCACCATACCCCCTCTGGCATGGCTAACCCATGGCTCAGCTCCTGCAGCATTCAATTCCCACCTCTGGGATCTGTCGGACGGGCACAGTGCGGCTGGCACAGGATGAGGGGCAGTGAAGAAAACAGCCCTTCAGCCAGTGAAGTGCCCTCACCTTCCCCCCTGCCTCCAGCCCCGGGCGTGCGGCACTGCGGCAGCCTGTGCACTGGCTGGCTCTGCCACCACTGCGCCCTGCACCTCCAGCACCAGCCTCAGACAACTCCCTGACACATCAAATTCCTTTTCCAGGTTCCCACAGGCTCCCGGCTCCTGCAACTACGTCCTCACGCCAGCCCTACTGCTGCTGACAGCGCAGGCAGCCCTCGGTACGCACCACTGCCGTGCCCCCAACCGGCACGGAGCAGGCGCGTGGCACTGCCAGGTGGGCATGGAGCACATGCATGGCACTGCTGGGAAGGCACGGAGCACACGTGTGCCACCACTGGGAGGGCATGGAACAGACGCGTGGCACCGATGGACAGACTGGGACCACATGCATGGCACCGACGGACAGACCGGGAGCACACACGTGGCACTGCTGGGCGGGCGTGAAGCACATGCGTGGCACCGATGGACAGACCAGGAGCACACGCGTGGCACCGATGGACAGACTGGGGCCACATGCATGGCATTGATGGGACAGACCAGGAGCACACGCATGGCACTGCCGGGTGGGCACAGAGCACATACATGGCACTGATGGAGAGGGACCACATGCGTGGCACCCATGGACAAGCCGGGAGCACACACGTGGCACCACCAGAAACACGGCACATGCGTGTGGCTGCCGGGGAGGCACAGAGCCACAGCTGCCGACCGGGACGGGCGGCCCCATCTCGCCCCCCCGGGCCAGCTGTGACCGCCCACCACCAGAGACCCCTCGGAGACAGAGGAGCGGGACCGTGGCCCGAGGCCTCC
>NW_008795316.1:1044465-1048327 GCF_000699145.1 Aptenodytes forsteri
CGCCCCGCCGGGGACGGCTCCGGGCCAGCGGGCACAGAAGGGCTCCGGGACAGCGGGCACAGAAGGGCTCCGGGAGGGAGATTTTTCTTCCCCCCCCCGTCCCTCCCCTCCTCTCCCCGCTGCTGCTGCTGCTGCTGCCGCTGCTCTAAAGGGTGCAGTGTTTTCTGTGCACACACAGACTCCAGCATTGATGTGGCTGGAGGATGCTTCCATTGAGGGCAGCCCATCTGTGGCAAATGCTTCTAAACGCACTATTTACCTCCCATCTGGTCTGCCTTATTATTGGGGGGAGGGGGAAGGGTCATTATTTCTCCCTTTCCCTTCGTGGTGCTCAGAGGCGCCTTTCTTTCTCCCCTTGCAGCCCCCCTCCCCCATGCCATGCCCCAAAAAAATTCTTTGCAATTTTTTTTGAGACCTCTTTGCGGCCCTCCTCTCCCGCTTCCCCCCCCGCCACCAAAGAGACCCTGCCGAGGGCGGATTAGGAGCGGTACCCCCTTCCGCAGATATAGCACTTCCCCCGGGTCCTCTCCATCTAGCCGGCGACTCTATCCCAGATCTTCCAAATGCTGCAGAGTCATGGTACCCCAGAGAGGCCGAGCCAGACTCCCTCGACCCTGCTGCTAGCTAGACGCCCCCTCCCCTTTGTCCGTGAGGGAGTCCCCAGGGTCAGCAGCTCAACGAGGCCGGCGCAAGCCCGCGTATTCCCAAAGGGCTTCTGCACAGATGAAGTTTCAGCAAGGAGCGTGTCTAGGCCCCCGCATCTTCCGTGGCAGAGTCCCTGCAGGCTACAGATAGGAGATACACCCAGGCTCCCGTAAACCAACAAACAAAAAGCAGGCATGCCCCCGGGGGACAACTGAATTTTCCGAGGGGCAATACCACTTATTTCCCAGAGCCTGCCGGACGTTAGGGCTGGGAGCGCTTTACAGAGCCACTGGCTGTAGGGAAGACCAGTCATTGTGCTCCCCCAAATCCTCCGGCTCTGGGTCTGTAGAAGTTGTTGCCTCCTGGCCCCTCTGACCCGGCCCTCCCCAGCCCTGCCGTGCCCCTCTCTGCCGGGAATCCCGTGGACCATTTCAGACGGATGCAGTTGCTGCGTTTCGGTTTTGCCTGAAGTGGCTCTCAAATTTAGAGATAACTTGACAGGGATTTTCTTCAGGTCCTGATAATTCAGTACTCTCCTCGTCCTTGGAGGTTTGGGCTGGGTTTGTGGGTTTATTTCATTTCTCTCATGCATGCAGTCAAATAATTCATGAAGCTGATACGAGCCTTTTGCTCGACAGTAAAGCGTGTATTCTGGTTTAATGCCTGTTCAGCTGCTTTTCCCAAATACTTCTGGAGCGGCGTTTTGGTTGCTTTCTCCTGGCTGTGCTCCTCAGCAACCTGATACGGCTCGTCCTGTCTGCTCGTCCTTCTCTGAGCACATCTGCCGGAGAAGCACCGTGCTCGGGACTGTGCCACGGCTGAAGAGAGGCGAAACACACACAGCCCGGGTGCAGCGGAGGGGGAGGCGGGGGGTGTGTGTGCACACCGCTGTGCTGTATCTGCAGGTCGCTACAGGAAATCTGAGGTACCAGGAGTGAAAGCTAGAAGAGAGGTGGTAAAGAGCGCGTAGAGGGCAGCAGTGGGGATGAGATGTTTCCTTCCCCTGACAGGGCTGGGGCCACTCCTCCTCTGGAAAAAAAAAAAAAAAAAAAATCCCAAACCCAATCAATAATAACCCCCCAGCAGCAATTCGGTAGAGCTGTTCCTTCTGGCTTACACATCCTGAGCTGGTTTGTGTATTTTCTGCGCATCTGTAGCGAAAACATAATTAACATGTGGTTATTATTTTCTCTCCTGAGTAACTTTCCCTTGCCCTCCTCCAGGCCTCTCATCAGAACAGGCCTAATCAGATTTGGGTGGCTTGAGAGCTGGGACTGTGCACTGAGAAGGGGGCATCTGCCTTAGGTGGTGGTCAGAGCAGATGGTGGTCTTCTCAAAGAATGCACTGGGAATAGGAACAGCAGTGCGGACGGATGTCTGGCATAGAGACTGTGCAGATTTCTTTTTCCCAGATGAACGTCCCAAAGATGCTGGACATTTAACACACACACACAATTAAAAAAACCCTACACAGATAAACACGCGAGGTTTAGCAGTGTAGGACATCGTTGTCTGACAGCCCTATTCACGTACGGGCTGGATGCTGCATCCTTCAGGTCAGGGAGTTGAAAAAAAACACGTTTAGACTGTACTGAGGAGGAGGAGGGTATCTTTGTGTGCTACTGCAGCACAGACAATGGCTACAGCCCAAAGTGCCCAGATCTGCCCTTCCTTCATGTGGCTAATGCGTGCTAAGGTGTAAAACACCTTGTTATCTGTGGACTGGACCGAACCCCGGTGCTGGATGCGCAGCGCTCTCCCTTCTCCCCAGATTTGCTAAGAACTGTGGGAGAATTTGTTCATGACAAGGTGCTAAGATGCAGTTCATTATAATCTCGTGTCCCTCTTGTCCTAAGCGTTTAGCATCATTTAGACAGTCTTTCTCATACAGATGTAGAGTGAGATGGAGACAGGGCGCAGGGAAACAGGCAGCGCTTTGGTGACAACCGGCGATGCAGATGGGTTTGGCTGTAGCAGCAGGGTGTGCAGGGGAGGGTTCGCCTCAGACTTGGGTTCGGGCATTAGCTGCGGGAGCGGTTACGCACACTGTAAATCAGTGCTGTACTTCGCTGTGCGTGGTGGGAGCTTGTCACAACTCCGGAGTGGTGGCCAGCCTCGCAGGACAGATTCATCCTGGCAGCCCGTGATGCAGGCTGGAGCACTGTGGGATGAGGCAGGGGAAGCCTGGCGTCAGACCGGCCCTTCGGGGACTGTGCAGGGCTCGGGGATTGGGTAGGCTCCGCAGCGCTGCCCACATTTGATTTTGCTTTCCTGCTCTCTCCCTGTCCCCGGCGGAGCTGACACGAGGTTCTGGGGTTCTTGTAGGCATTACTAAAAGGCTGAGGACATTTGTGCGGGTGGGTTGCTGTTGTTGTAGAAGTACAGTTCACCTGTGCTGGCTCCCCTGGAGCCAGATGTTCAAAATTATTTCACAGTCGTGCCTGGTGAAACTCACCCGAGGAAAGGTACTATACTGGGGGGAGCGCTATAAAGAGAATTGATGAGACCAAAAAGCAAAATGGATGGAGGCCTTTCACCGACAGCAGGAAAAACATCACATGGGACACCGGATAAATCTCACAATACAGCCTATCCCAAATACGTTTTAGCTCCAGAGACAGGGAGCGTTGTGATGTGAAAGCCGCAGTGCCAGGCCTTGGGACAGCACAGCACGGTGGCAGAACGCTTGAGCTGAGAAGCCGGGCATGTCGGAAAGATGCTGCTCCAACAGCTAATAGAGGCTACATTTTTCCTGGTACAAGTACCCTTCAATGCCCATATTCAGTGCCCCAAAAAGCTGCACATCTATAACCTCTAAGAACATTAGTCAACAGAAGGTTTTCACTATGTGAATAACCACTTAGACTTTCTGTGGACTTCAAGTGATAAAAAAAAATAAATCAAGACCATTCAGAAGAGCCTTAGACAAGGCAAATGGGCCTGAGGGTATTATCTGAGAAATTGTCTATTACTTCTATAGCACCAGCCTTACTTAGAGCATACAGAGCCTTCACCTGCCATGAAATAGCCTACCTCTCAGCACGCAGGGCAGCGCTGGCTTTTCCAAGGAGCTGAACCGATGGCAGGTTTACATTTAAATGTGCACTTAGGAGACTGGCACAACGCTGGCCCGGGTGCGTGGTCCCATCCAACCCAGTTGTTGTGGTTTAACCCGGCAGGCAGCTAAACGCCACACAGCCGTTGGCTCACTCCCCCC
>NW_008795316.1:1048718-1057527 GCF_000699145.1 Aptenodytes forsteri
AAATCCAAAACACAGCACTGTACCAGCTACTAGGAAGAAAATTAACTCTATTCCAGCTGAAACCTGGAAGACCTGGAAGTCCTGTAGACCAGGACACTGGTCTACAGAAAATCTCCTACATCAACGTCCCTTCCAGATTCAGCTCCAAGTTTGCACAACATGAGTCACAGTTTTTACTTCTGAAGCTGCTCGTGGTAAGGGTCACAGCAGTGATACCCCGTCCTCTGGGCCTGAAAGCTGGCTTAAGCTCACCAGGCAGCAGCAAAAACCTCCAGTACCTTTGCAAGGTGAATTTAAAGAGCTCTGACAATCTGCAGTTACGCAGACTGGCAGAATGAAGTTCCTCGCCGAGCCGGCAGCAGGAGATCTAGCAGCAGAGCCCATTTCCAGCTCCATGTCCCACCCCTCCGGGACAGCCTGCTGAAGCCGCTTCTAGGGATAAGGGGGGAAACCAGCATCTAATTCAGTCCTTGCTTTTTTTCTGCCAAGACTACAAGCCTGATTATAAGGCAGCCCCACCGTGGCCGTTAGTATTGCGGTATGGCACACGTGGTGCAGCTCCAACGGGAGATACCACCATCCCCAGACAGCCTCAGCCTCGGGGACTGGCTTTGGTCACTGGCGCTTGTGAGACCTGGAGTCGCATCAGCAAAGGTCCCGCATCCCACTGCTCCTCCCGGTCCCAGTCCCCTGATCCATGTCTGACTGAACAGTCTCTAAAAGAATAATCTCTCTACCATCTACACTGTACGTCCTACGTGATTCCAGAAACATTGACGGCATTGCTGATCCAAGAGGAACAGCATTTTTCAGATAACTTTAATCCAGAAGTTATCTCCCTCACCCCACAATTGCTTTCAGATTTGTGGTTCTTGGTGGGTATTGCTCTGAAGAAGGTAAAAAAGCAAACAAACAAAGCACAGCTCTGCAAGGCCTTGTTAAAGGAAGCTAAAATGGAAAGGGAAGAAATCCAGGTCTGATGAGGTCCTGTTGTTCTGACCCTTCAGTTACGTCCCGCCTCTGCAAAGGCAGAGGGGTCCAAGCACTCAGGGCCCCGAATTAACGAGGAGCTGAGAGGACTGTCTGTAAGAGCGGTATGGAGGCTGTTCTCTCACCTCTCCTCATGGGCCGTGACTCAGAGGGGCTTGCTCTGACCACGAGCAGGCAGGGGAATTCGGTCGCTGACTAAGGACAGCAGCAGAGCCCCGGAGAGGTGGCCACACTCCTTTCAGTGAGAACTTTCTCAAGAATATCTTTGTCCAAACCATTCTCAGCAATAGTCTCCTGCTAATATAATTTCTTCAGTTTTGTTTTTGCTGTTACGTTAGGCCCGATATGAGCAGTCTATGAACTTAGGCTGTGGACAAACAAATGGCAGGAAAACCACAGAGGCGTGGAGGGGCATCGATGGGGTGTCCATTCACCCGGCCCACGCGGATGCTCTGGCTTCACAAAACCTTGTCTGCATTGCCGTGACAGAGGAATGCATATTCATATATCTTTCTTTAGTGCAAATTAGCAATTACCTTCCCCTGATCTCATATTAGCTGTGCCCACCTCTAAAGAATTGCATCAAGATGGGCCAAAGCCACCACTGAGTTTCGGTGTCTGGTTTAATTAGCTGATTGTAGCGAGGGCAGGTACCTGTTGGCCAAAATCATCGTCTTTGTTGGAATGCTGCTGACTCCCACTTTTATGACTGGTGCCAAAGAGTAGCAATTTATTTGAGGAGAAATAGCTGCAGACTGTATGTGCGTGTATATGGGAGCAGACAGTAAGAGCAGAGGTTTGGCGTAACGGTTTCTTTCCTGCGTGTCTGAGATTAAGGCAGCGGTCATTGAAAGTTAAGCGGAGGCTGGTCGTGTCTTACCAGCGTGGTACAGGGCCTTTTACAGAATGACAGTCAGGAAACCGAGACGCTGTGTGAATAGTTTCTCTCTGTCCTTGCTTTGCTTCGGCTCGGCAGCCCAGAAGGATGCGTCCCCCTTCCGACACACAGGCAGAGGCAATGCTAGCGGCTCAGATGGACCCGTTCCTCACCGAGAGGGAGGGGGGTTGTTCTGGGGAAGACGGGGTAACTCAGTCTCTGTGGCTCAGAGTTTGGGCTTTCCAGTTGCCAGATATGGTGATGGGTTTCTGTAATGGGAGCCTCTGGGCTAAAAATGAATTCAGACTCATCAGGCACCCCCCCAAAAAAAAAGGAGAATAACGTTTGGGACTCCTTTCTTTGCTTGCATTTGAAGGAGGGATCTCAAAGCAGACCCTGAGTCATCCACTCCTCCACGCTGTCGAGACATCCAAAACCTTCAGGGTTTTGGTGCTACGAGTACCACCCGCGCTGGTGCCCAGTTACTGACAGGGTGTTCCGGTTTGCAGTCTCACAGCGCTGGGACAAGCAGCCGGCCCAGGGGAGCTGGTCCCCTGGGGACGCTTTCGGGTTTGTCACTCCCATCACCAGTTTGGATGCTGGTCGTGCGGCTCCCCGAGCCGAGACCAGGCGCCTCTGCCGGGCTGGGAGGAGGCCTGCCTGCTCCCGCTTACCTGCATCGGGCGTTTTGATCCAGCAGAAAGCCCTTGAGCTGGTGACAAAGGTCTGGATGTGGGCTGGAAAGTACAGTCCTGTCTCTTAGCAACTGGTTCCTACCTCTGAGCTCTTGGAGCCGTGTGTGGGACAGAGAGCATCAGTCACGCTCCTGCTGCAGCAGCAATGCGCCGAGGAGGGGATGGGGGATCAGGCCGGCTCCAGCCACCGCCAAGACGCTTAAAGAAGCTCAGGCATTTCTAACACAAGCAGTCATCTGTGAGTCCTAATCAAAGCTTCGGTTTAATTGCTTTCCTCGTGCCCTTCTCTGCACGGCGAACGGAGCGCCGATTGGCTGGCTGCGGAGGCTGCCTGCCAGCTACCTCGAGAGGCTGCTCCGCACTGCCCCGGCTTTTTTGGTCACAGGGGTGGGGACCAGGGAGGGAGGAGGGAGAGGGAGGACACGGCCCATGTATTTCTAGAAAAATTAGATGTCATAGGGTCCTTCCCTGAACTCCTCTGCACTGCACTTGGGAATCCCCCGTTCCCTCTTACGGACATTTGCATTGCTATTTTCTCTCTCGGTGCTCGGTTCTGCTGTTTCACCCACATGTTTCCTCCTCCTAACCAAAAGCAACTCCTCTCTGGTGAGCGTTTCTCAGAGGCTCCCTTGCCAAGCACTGCTTCATAAACATTTTCACAAATCCTCCGCTTTGTCCTCCTAATTAACCATCCAATTGGCCCCCAATGGAGCCTTCACCTCTCCTGTGAAGATCCTGCTTGCACAGATTATAACCTGTCAGCTGCCAATTTATTCCTCACGCAGAGGGCAGGTTATATTAATTGTCTGTCTTCCCTGCCCCGTTTGGTTTGCCCTCCCTTTCTCCTGTTCCCAGTAGTATCCCTGTTTGACGACACAGACTCACAGAAAACCAAGGGGACCCAGATGTGAGGCCGCTCCGTATGACCCATGTGTCCAACCTGCGGTGATGTGGCAGTTAGACTAGATGTGATGGGATGTTGCTGGCCTGTGTCAGACCTGGGAGAGGGGTCTCTGTGGATGGATTATCATGACAGAGCGTTAAAGAACATACTTGACTTCTGCTCCCCTCACGTGTAGTCTCAGTCAAGAGCTGAAAAAAATCCACTTGGTCGTCCCAGGTTAACGGGGAATCCTTTCTGGGCATTATTTACAAGTCAGAGCTCGGATTTTGGAGGGTTGGAGGTCCACCTTGTGTTGTTACGTTGGAAACATCCAGAATACAGAGGGGGTTTACCTGAATGCAGGGAGAGACCTAACAGATTTCCATCAACATCTCTCCCCCATGCCCCCCCAATTCCCTGTATAGGACCCCCCACCCTTGCAGAGCCGCGTGTACAGCCCGGAATAAATGCGCACGGTGACAACGGTAGGCGCCTGCTCTCACCGAGGGTAGCTGCCGTGTGTTTTGCTGGGTTCCCGTGTTGGGAAAGGGGGTGATGGGGTCCGGCATGACCGTCATGGTTCAGCACCGTCCGCATTTAAGGCGCAGTGTTCTTGAACCCAGCGTGCGCTCACGGGGAGCAGCAGCAAGTGACGTGGTGGTGCTCGGGTGTAAAGCGGGAGTTCGGCATTTCCAGTCTCCAGCGCCAGGGACGGGCTGTGCTGAAGCCACCGCGGCACGACACAGCTCAAGTCCTGCAGCGCCCTTACCTGGCGAGGAGGCTGGGTTTTGGGAGGGGAGGGTGTGCAGGCGTTTTACCCCCCACGAACGGCTCTGAGCTGTCAGCATTTTCCTAGAGGCACATCTTGCTGTTCCTGTGGGAGTCTCCGGCTGTGGCCCACATACTCTGAATTGCCAAGGAACAGGGAGCTGACACCAGGATGCCATGCATCGAGGGCTCAGCCTCAGCCCGGCCTGACCTTGATTCACTGTAGCATCATTTGTAACTTATTTTACATAATTTTGCTTGCCACTGATGAGCTGAACTGCCACTGCTGCTCTGTGCCTCCTCCTACTTAGTTTCATTTTGACATCACCGTGTCCTCGCTGTAGGTATGATGATGTCGCACGGCTGCCCTGACACTGCTGGGTCTATTCCCAGAAAGAGAGGAGTCACCTTGCTGTGACGGGTAACCTCATCACTTGTTACAATGCCTTGTCCCCCTCCAACTTGAAAGGTTTTGCTTTGGTAGTGATCTTTAGTAGATTAGTGCCTCGGTGCTGTGGAGATTGCTCACAGTGATAAGTTACTTCAAGAAAGAGCCAGCGCTAAACATGTTCTGAGTTTGTGTTACAGCTATGTATTTTCAATATTTTTTAGATTTCTAGTTTTATACTTCTTTCAGGATGCTATGGAATATAAACGCTCTTCTAATTATAAATGCAGTCTACCATTTTGCCCCCTTTTTCCCACCCCTGCAGCATGCCCCCCCCAAATCACCTAAAACAAGATCCAAATGACATTAAGCAATTGCTAGTCATCTTTACAGATTTATTAAAAAAAAAACCCACTCACATTTTAACTCTACCTATTTCAAAATAGTAAAAAATACCGCAACATTATAATAATCCCCAAATAATTATGGCTGTGATACCTTCCCTGTTAGCAAGCCACCGCGCGACACTTCTCCCGCACAGGTCACAGCACGCCGCAGAGCCGAGCAGTGCAATGGTCCCCAGTTGACGGGTGGGAAGACCGCGGCCCTGGGGGAGCAGTTTCCTGGGCAGGTCAGTCGGGTGCTCTGCTCACGAGGTCGCAGCAGCGTTTCTCACCAAAACCAAGAGAAACAGCGCTCCGACGGCGGCTTAGGCTGCACCACGGCACCCAGTATTTTGTTACCCTTGAAACAGCCTGCTCGCCTGCCCTGTAACCCTGCCTGCAGGCAGCACAGTGCAGGCAGGGCAGCGCCGGCTCCCCGCTCATTCCTGGCAGGCGGGCACGGGGTCACGTTTATTGGGGAGCGCTGCGCTTACCTCTTCGTGCCAGATCCAGCTGCTCCTCCGGCTTCCCCTGCCGGCACGCAGCCCGGTGCTCGCAGGGAGGCAGCTCTGCTCTCCTGCGCAGTGCAAAATGTCCTCTGCCTCCCAGGCAGAGCAGGCATCCGAGCAAGCCTCTGAGCAAGGCATCCGAGCAAGCCGCTCTGCCTGCCGGACTTCTCCTCCCTCCTCCGGGCAGGCCCGGGATGGAGGGCAGCCCCGTTCCCCGGGGGAGCAGCCATCCACCAGACCCTGCACCCACCCACCTCCCCTTGGCACCGGCCAGCAAGGCGCCCCGCAGCAAAGCCTGCAGCCCACCCGGGCCCTCTCCGCAGCTGGAGGCAGGGCTGCCATTTCCAGGCTCACCCCTCCCAGGCCGCCGTGTTTTCATTCCCAGGCCTGGGAGCGGGGAGAGGAATAAGCCAAGGTCAGAGCAAAGGCCTGGACCCATCTCGACAACTCAGCTGCGGCTGCTGAAAGAGCAGCTTGCAAGTAAGAGGCGCCTGTCCCCCACTGAAAGACATACACCTCAGCTTTGTTTGCCGTCTAAAAATAATGCGCCCGGCTCCACCTCACAAGGAAGTATTTACTTTGGGGAAAAAAAAGTATTGTGTACAGTTCTGGGTAGAGAAACAATGCGAATGCACCCAGTGCAGGCTGGCGGCCGGGGCCTCGGGCACGCCGGTCCGCCGGCTCCTGGCCTGAGTCAACGCGTAGCTTTGGGAAAATGATTTATTCTTTGTGCCTTGCTTTCCCCTGGAGAAATGAACTCTCCTGGGCTGGAGTGAAGCTCAGCTGATCTGCAGAGCCAGGGCTGTTTTTACTGCAGTAAGTAGGACTGTAGCTGTAAGTGCAGGATGGGGCTTCATGTTTGCTTGGTGGTTCGTGCAAAATGACATAACTGCTTAGCACAGAGGAACATCATCAACATTTCAGCAACCGCTTTTCCCTCATTTTTCAACCAGAAATGATCAGAAAAATTTCCCAGCAAAATACTTCCAGGAGAAAAAAGAGCAAAATCTGTAAGTGAGAGCGTTTCCCATATTCTTCTGATGGGTTCTTTTTATTATGAGCAATACAGCTGATATTGTTCTCAGCCTAGCATTTCCCCAGTGCCTATTTCTAAGGCACGCACTGTGCCCGTGGCATGAGGGACAAGAGGAAGAGGGAAGTTCGAGGAATCTAGCTCTTCTTTCTCCTCGCAGCATTAGCAGAGGGAGCCTGCTGTGGTTTAACATATCCCCCGCAAAAGCTGCTTTCATCCTACACCTAAATACCATGAGGAGTGAACTTCCTAAAGCCCTGGAGAAGTCTAAATATAGAAGCCAATCAAGGGCTGACTTCCCAGAGATGAGAAGTACCAAGAACAGTTTCTTGATCAAAAGTTGTAAGAGTCCATATTGAAATAAAATGTCTGTTTTGGTACTGAAGCCTGTGCAGAAGGAGTAATTGCAGAGGTGGGCTGCGCTCCGTGCGCTTGCCGCTCCGTCTGCCAGTGGTACCCGCGGCGCCGGGCGCGGGAGGCAGCCGGGGAGGCGGTGGGCTGTCCAGGGAGATGGACGCGAGGTATCATCTCTGGAGCACCTGACGGGGATGTCTCTGGCGGCACGGCAGGATTTCATCCCTTGCTGTATGTCGCAGTTTCTGTCCTCTGTAGGTGCCAACTGCTTTTTCCTGTACACGTCCGCTCCCCATTACAGCTGATCATTTTTTTCTGAAGAACAGAAATTTCCTTAGAACAAAACACAACTTGTAGAAAATTAGAAAGGCACCTTAAAGAGAAAAGAGCAGCAGAGTGCTCAGGTAAAACACAGACCCAAGTTTGCTAATCTCAGAACAGGTATGTGACGGCAGCTTTGCACATGCAGCAGAAGGAACCACCAAGGGCTTACAGTAAGGGTGAGAGACAGCTGATTGCTGCAGAGATAGCGCTGCCGGGCATGGGCTGGGGAACCTGTGGTCGCGCCGTGGGGTGGCTCGCTCCAGCGCAGGACCGGGGAACCCTGATCCTGACCTGGCTGGGGGACGGTGGCTGTGCCCCGCTGCCGGTGGGCAGCAGGAACGCAGGCAGAGCAAACGACGCTGCCTCTCTCCTGCGTGCAAGGGAGGTGACCTTGAGGGGCAGCTCAATACAGCTGGCCCCAAACCTCCCATTTGGGTGTCCCGGGGATGAGAGTGACAGCGACCCTTCTACAGACAGCAGTGGGAAATTAGAGTGTAACATGCCCGGCGACTCTGTACTGCAGGCGGGAGATGCTGTGGCTGGGAGATATGGAGACGAGTGCTTTCATGTGGGAAGTGCGAGAAGAGGTGAGGGCAGAGGGTCTGCTCCCCGGCCAGAGAACAGAGTGCAGCCATTATCAGGCAGGGCTCTGCCGGCAGGAAGCGGCTTTTGACTCACAGGAAGCTGAATTCGGCTGGTATCAGCCCCTTGCGTGAAGGCCAGGGCAGCATTTTATCTGCTGTTGAGCACAGCAGATGGGGAAGCAGTCAGCCCTCCCTCCCATCCCACTCCTGCTCCAGCACTCCCTGCCCGATGGCCCTCCCGCGTACCCTCCTCTGAAAAGGGATGCTTCCCTGCGGAGCAGTGAAGCGGGGGCAGCTTCCCGGGCCCCAGGAGAGCTGCCAGCCCTGCTGGAGGAGGCAGAGATTACCCCTGCCAGCCGGTGCCAGGGCAGAGCCAGGACCTTCCAGGCTTTTGAGCCCAGCCCAGGCAGGCACCAGGTCCTCCAGCAGTTGCCCCCACCAGTCGGTCTGAAGAGGAGTTGGGAGCATTCAGGCTTTGGAGAGCTGGCTCCCTGCCTTGCAGCTCAGATTAATTCCTCCCAGATTCTCCGAAATCAGAGAGTCCGAGGTGGGGAAGGGCTTGCAGGGACGGGGAGCTCTTTGCATGGAGCCTGCTGCTCATCCCTTGGCCTCTCTGTGGAGCTGCCCCGGGCTGGGCCCTGCGGCGCAGGGAAGGGGGAGTCTGGTTTCGCACGGGGCCGTGGCGGTGCGCAGGGGCTCCGGGTGGAGGTCACCGCAGGGCAGCGCAGAGGGGATCAGATGGCAGCTGCCGGCCTTAGACCCGCTGCCCCGCAGAAAACCCAGTTTGCTCGTCAATGCTGTAGTTGTAGCTGCGAATCCCTCCGATGATGACAGTTTTCACACACACACCGGGCAGCTGAGGAATGGCTGCAGGGGCCTGCAGAGACCCAGCGGGTCGCTGGGAGCAGGAAGGAGCCGGCTGGGTGGGGGAGGCTGGCCATGGACGCGTGTGGATGCCGCTGTTGTGTCCTAAGGCAGGGCAGGTCCATGTGGAAGATATGGCAGGGCCGCCATAGGGGGG
>NW_008795316.1:1058837-1080669 GCF_000699145.1 Aptenodytes forsteri
TCGTGAGGTGTGAGGAGGAGGCAAGCGAAGAAATGCGGGACTAGAGGAGATGGGGAAAACAAAGGACACCGGGGAGGAAAGAGACCTGATGGGGAACCTGGAGGAGAGGAGGTGAGAGGAGAGAACGAGCGTTAAGGATGCTGGGCAGGTGGGGAGGAGGCAGCAGAAAGGGGGGGAGACCTGCGGGACGGGGTACGCAGGGACGGAAAGGGAGGAGAGACCAGGAAGGGGGAGAGACAAACGAGCGTTGGGCAAATGTAGGGAATGGTGGGGTGCCTGTAAGGTGGCAGAGGGACTTCCTCTCCTCAGCACCTGAAACGCCGCCCGCTTCCAAGCGCTTATCTCAAGGCTGAGCTTTGCTCCTGAAATCTTTTATGTGTTTTGTGGGCAGGTGACTTCCAAATAAAGCCCCAACACCAGGAGGGGGTAGAAGCATCCCTTATTCCCATCCTTCTTCCCAACTGAAATTTTATTGCTTTTTAAACCTAAGGGTTTTTAAGCTGTTCTGAGATATTATGGGCTCTGACTCATGCCTTGAATACTTGTGAGCAATACTGGGTGTGGAAGGAGGAACCAGAGGGGCGTGGGCACTCTGAGAGGTCTATAGCGCACGTGTGTCCTCTTAAATCCTAGGTCAATTTGGTTATATTGCCAGATACAAACCTCTGTAATCCTAGAAGCACTGACTTGATACAGCTTCTTATATCCAGTGGCTTTGATACCGCATGCATCTCACCTGCTTCCCAGAGCTAAATAAGCATCACGGGGAGAGAAGTCACATGGCTGACGAGGGGATGGAGAGACGCGAGGAGTCAGGGGAGGGTCGCTGCAGGGAATGGGATGTCGAGGAGGCAGCTCAAGCATCTGGCATCCAGCCGGGGTGGGGAGGAAGGCAGCGCTGGATGAGCAGAGAGGCTGTAGCGATGCCCAGACCCTGAGGTTACCTTAACTGCATTCATTCTGAAACGGAGGAGGAAATAGGGAACCGCTGGCCGTGTAGGGAGGAGAGTATTAGTTGGTTGGGATGGCCCTGGAAATAGTGATTTGCGTAGGGGGTTGGTTACAACCTTAATTTTGAGGGCTCTGCTTGTTTCATCTGACTGTGCTTTTCTCCTGATGCATTTTCCTTTGTCCTGTTTCTGTAATTATCCTCATTTCAACCCTGCTCTGAGGATTATTGGTCAGTAGGAAGCCTCCTAATGCCCGCTCCTCCTTGGCAGGGGAATACCCATGCCCTCGATTAAAGTGAAACTCCCCAAATGGTGACAGAAGAAATTAGATCTATATTCCTCAAAGACACTCCCTCGGGCGAAGTTTCCCGACCCCCACCACAGCAGCACTGCCACCCTGCCCCTTGTGTTCGTTCTCAATATTGTCTTTGTTACAGCCACCTTTATATACGGCTCAGGGCTCCCTGGGGAAGGCAGAGGTGGTTTGTGTTGGAAAATCCTCGTGCCCGTGTCCCGGGTGAGCACAGCGGCCCATCCCACTGCAGTCCGTGCCCAGTACAGGCAGTCTCTGTTCCGAAATTGGGGTGAGGAGCCAACTTTAATAGGCAGCACTTTACATTAAAAGACTGCTTCCCCAAGACGTTGGGTAGTCTTTAGCTGAAGGCGGTCCCTCTAAATGCTTGATATTTGAGAGTCCCTTGACTGGTAGCTTAAGAAGAGCATTTATTCAGTCTATACACCGTATAAGATTCACAGAGCCCAACCACTAATAACAACAAAAAATAAAGGTTAGGAGATGGGGTGTTCCCTTTGCAAGGAGACTTCTGCCAGCCTCTGCCTGCACTCACAGATGCGTAAATGCATGTGAAAAAGATAGTTTGCAGGTCATTTAGATGTGCAGGTTGCTGCTCACCAGCCTGGTGTATACCAGCTGGATGGCATCCATGCATAGCTTTTTGGAAAGCAGGCCTCAAAGGGACGTGGTATATGTATATATAATATGTATTTTTTTATATATAGACAGCTATCTATGCAACAATGGCATTTTTTCAAGGAAAAAGCTAAGCGACCTCCCGAAGCCTGGCCCTTTTTCAGTACCCCCAGCCATTAGAGCAGCCACCGACTACCTCCTATTAGCACTCCCCGCTCCGGTGCTTTGTGCCGGAGCGCCGTTAGCAGCTGCCGGGTACCAAAGGCTGCCTCCCCTTCCCGCGG
Source organism: Aptenodytes forsteri (assembly GCF_000699145.1). Lineage (NCBI taxonomy): Eukaryota > Metazoa > Chordata > Aves > Sphenisciformes > Spheniscidae > Aptenodytes > Aptenodytes forsteri. Next base: position 1,061,003 of record NW_008795316.1, read on the forward strand.
CGCACCCTGCCAGTGTGAGCTGACACCGTTGGTGCCAGTCAGCTCGGAGGAGCACTGCTCCCCACACTTCCCACTCCCACCAGTCTGTCACCACTGCCGTGTGGCAGAATTACTGCCTCCTGCTCTCCAGCACATCCTCACACACAAAGAGCTGTGCTGCTGCTGCCAGCGCTCAGCTGCTCTGCGTATGCGAGAGAGGGAGGGTGCCTTGGAAAGGTCAGTGCAGGGAAGGAGGGCGATTCTGTCTCCTTCCTTTAGGGGCCGTATCCTGGCATCGCAGTGGAACCTTGTCTTGCCGGCTGATCCGTGTCCATGGGGACTGCAGCCAGAGCGAGGGTGCCCCACGTTGTGGGGCTTCCCAGGATGGTTTAGTACCATGTGCAGGTCCAAAGAGCTTCCTCTGCCTGTTTCCCTCCTAGCGAAATCATCCCAAATTATGAAAATTGAATTTCTCAATTGGTTGTGACTCCACTCTGGACTGTTCCCTTGTTTTTGTTCCTGGCCCAATTTCACTGGCAGCTTTGCAGCACAACAGCAGCAGCCACCACTGCCCTGGCTACAGCAGGATCCTCCCTGGAGCACTGTTTAATTTATCCCCCACATCCCCCGTGCCCACAGCAGCCCGGGGCTGGAGCACCACGACTCTGGCCCCTCCAACCGCATTAGCCCCGGGCCGATCTTGTCACCCCCGTCACCCATTGCTGACACTAACTCAACTTGCCTGCACTGTTGTAGGGGGCAGATGGACTGTCGGAGCCCGAGGGCATCTCTCTGAAACGCGTGGCTGTGGTGGAAGATTTCTTTGACATCATATACTCGATGCATGTGGAGAGCTCGTCGGAGCCGGGCAAAGCACCCAAACATGCCGGGCAGAAGAAAACCTACCGAGCGGTGAGACTCCCCCTTCGCGTGCCCTGGGCAGCGAGGGGACGGGAGCGAAGGGGAAGAGGGGCCATGGGAGTGGGCATCCCGCGGGGATGGGGATGGGAGGGCAGGTAGAAGCAGAGCCGCTGGCGGGAGGCAGAGGCAAAGGAGAGTCCTGTTTGCCTGTGCGGGGAGGCGTGAGAAAGGAGCTGTTTAAAGGCAGAGCAGCTGTGCTCGGGCAACGGGAAACTGGGCTGCAGGGGCAGCACAACGGTACAGCACAACGGTATGGCTGCTTGGAGAGGAAGGACAAAGTGAATCATACAAAGACAACTGTACATGTCTGGGGGGAAAAAAAAGAAAAAGAGACATACTCAGTATTACTGACGGGCGAGGGGATGTTTGCCCAGTCCCCTGTGCACTCTGCTCCGTGCCATCTGCCTCCCTGTCTCCCTTGGCCGGAGGGAAATGTCTCGCGTGGGCCTTGAAGGGCAGGAGCAGCCGGAAAGGGGACTGGAGCACGGCCGGAGCCTGCCCCTCTTCCCTGGCCGAGTTGATCCTCTCACCAGCCCATCCTGGGTTTCCTCTGTTACAAAATGGAGGCAGGCACCGAGCTAAGTCTCGTCAGGTGCTCCATGGATGTGAGAACCAGCTCTATCCATCCTGAAACCACTCTAGTTAGGTCAGGAATAATTTAGCTTGAAGTGTGCTTCTCCAGGGAGCTTGCTGTTTCTCCTGACTCTGCACAGCCCTTCGATGCAAACATTTGGGCTCTCGCTCTTACAAGAAGAGCTGAATTTACTGTCCAAAACCGAGCTACTCCCTTGAATCGCACAGCCCTGAGGACCAGGTCGCTTAGAGACAGAAGTGGCTGGCTGGCAGCTCGTGTCTCTGGTGTATACATCATCTTGGAGAGGTCTGTGCAGGCTGCCCTGGTCTCTGCGATGATGCCTGAGATTACGCTGGGCTCAGTGTGCTGCTGGAGCCGGCTCAGGGGTGGAGTCTGTCCTGCCTGTCCTGCCTGCCTATGTCCCCAGCCCATCAGTAGCTCTGCGCACTGGTGCCGGAGGGGCAGCCCAGTGCCCTGCAGCCCCCCTTGTGCGGTGGGAGCCCCCGGGGAGCAGGGCTCTGTGCTCACCGCTCGTGGCATCGCTCCGTGCCCTGCATGCTCAACTCCAGCCCCTGCGGCAGAGCACGGGGCCGGGGCACACGCTGACCCTCCCTGGCCAGGGGCAGGTGACCTCTTTATAGTCGGGGGGGGGCAGCCCCAGCAGCATGACCACAATTTAAAAACTTTCCACTCATTTCCCCAGCAGACCACTCCGACCCTCCCCTAATTCCTTCAATTCAGCTCTCTGGAGGACTAATCTGTGCCCTGCACAGCCTCGGGGGAGCAGGCTGGATCCGTCTGTTTTGCCAGGCCTGCTCGCAGCAGTCAGAGAGCTTCACGCTCCACCCCTCCGTCTCCCTCTTGAGCTGAGATCATCACATTAGCAGTGTGTATCCCCTCCTGACCTGGCAGGACGCTGCTGGCTGGGCTGGCTGGCCTTGCTCATGCCCTGTCTCCCTGGAGCGCCTTTGCAGCCGGGTCTGGAAGGTGAAATGCTGCATAGCGCACCCCGCGCCGTGGCTCGGGTGCACAAAGGGACGCTGCTGGGCAGTCAGCTCGGGAGGCTTCAGTGTCCCCTGCTGTTTCTCTCCCTCTCCCTTTCCCCACCGTTTCTGATTAGAGGCACTGGAGAGTTTGCCCTTGTCTGTGACCTCCGGAGGGAGGCAATCAGAAAGGGAGTTTGGATGGGAGATAACTCATCAAGGAAGCTGTCTGCTCTGCAGAGCATCAAATCAGCTGAGAAATAACAACTGTATCACTAAAATTAGCTGAACATTTGCAGCGGAGACCATGGGCTTGCTGGAGCAAAAGAGGCAGGGAAACTGGGCTCAGCCCCGCGGGCAGCATGAAGGGACAGTTCCCTGCCTGCACCACAATACCACGTTTGCCACCAGCAATTTTCAGGCCCCTAATTTCAGTGTTTCTGTGGGAGTCCCTAGTGCTTGTGCATTGATAAATACCGCACAGAGGCAAAGGCTGAGCTGGGCAGCCGCTTAGTCACAACAGAGCTCGATGGGGCTGTAGCTAAATAGGAGAATCCCATGAGGACCAGGCACTGCATCCTCCATTTGAACGGCTGGGACAAGGTCCCTTGCCTGAACTTTCCACCCATCTGGCATTAGCGTGCATGCAAAACCTCGGGCTCTGCTGCCGCTCAGTGGAGATAAATGTCTTTCCCTCCCACTGCAACGTCGGGTCACGGGGCTGCTTTAGCCATGATCAAGCAAACCCTCTGCCCTCTGCCCCATTGCACTTCTTCTATATTGTTATTTTATTCCAAGCTTAAGCATCACCCTTTCCTGTAGGATAGAAAAATGCTTGGCATTTAGGTGTTTTTAATTTTTATTAACAAAATAAGGTGGGAGGGTGATGCCCACTGGCCAGAGGAGGGGGATCAGGACATCCTGGGCTGCCCTCCTGGCTCGGCCCCCGTCACCAGCCGTCGCTCGCGAGGTGTCTGGTTGCAGCCCTGCTTCCCGTTATGAGCCCCACTTCTGCCGGGCTCACAGCCCTGAGGACTGGCACAAACAATTGAATTTCTGTCTGCTTTATGACCCCACTTGTAAGTGCTGTGACCCCTGCTGGGGTCACGGCCCCTGGTTTGGGAACCGCCGTGCTAGGACAAGTCACTTAGACCAAACAGGATGGGTGATTAACCGTAGGAACCAACCCCAAAGTAAGAGTTGGGCTCTCCACCTCTTAATGCCTTCCAATTAAGACCAGATGTCTTCCTGGAAGATGTTTTAGGCAAACCACAGGCTACTGGGCTGCAGGAGAACCTGGGTGAAGTTCCCTGACTTGTGCTACACAGAGGGTCAGACTCCATGATTTGATGGTCTCTTACAGCCTTAAAGAAATCTACATTAAAATTGCCTCATTCCTTCTCCAAACAACCTAGTCTTGATCTTTAGAAACACTGAAAAATTGCTGCCGGCAGGGATTAATTGGAATAATAGGACTCTATGATAGCCAGGCACCTTCTGTGGGTGCTTAGGTCTGGATACAGTGTTTAACTTCAGGCATCCAAGTTTTAAATATTTATCCTTAGCTTTTCCTCATCTGTAAAATACAAATATCCCACAAAGGTTCAGGAGACTTAATTCATTACTGTTTGTAAAAATGTTTTCAATTCCCTAGATAAAATATGTCACAGAAGTGCAAAGTATTAACAGTAATTGATTGTCATTGTGGGAAAAAGTGACCTGCCCTTACAAAAGATTAATGGATTCTTCAGGTTACTGGTGTGATGATAATTAACAATGCAAACAGAGCTGACGAGACCTTACTTTCTCGTTTGATTCTTACACATTCGTAGTTTCGCTCTTCCCAGACTCCGAGGGAGAATGGAAGGGAGTTTCTGGGAAGGAGTGGCTACGCAGGGAGTCCAAAGGTCTGTTCGTTTGCATCTCGGTGCCTCTCTGACACACGAATTACCCTCCAAAAATGTTCCTCCATCAACAGTTGCTCTGGAGGGAGGGATTCAGGGATCCCAGGACCAGGCTGACAGAAACGGTGTGTTGCTGTGAGTCGTTGATGTTCTTGGCTAGGCTGAGCCGGCGAGGTGGGAGGGTGCCTGTGGTCTCCCGCGCCCTCCGCCCGGCTCTCCGTTAGGCATTCTCGCTCGCCCAGGACATACAGCCGTCTTTGTTCTTTTCCCAGATTGCAGAGACCTATGCTTTTCTTCCGAGAGAAGCTGTGACCAGGTTCCTGATGAGTTGCACTGAGTGCCAGAAGAGGATGCATTTCAACTCCAACGGACTGGAGCCCAAAGGTAAAGGTGAATGAATTCTGCCAGCAGAGCTGACACAGCATTTCGCACCAGCATGGTATCACTGATAGCTGTCAGGATACTGCCCCGCCGATGGGATACTTCTTTACCAAATGCTTTTCCTAACCTGTGTTATTTTTCATGCATTTTTATAGCCAAGCTGAAAGAATTGCTTAAATCTGGTTTGTCCATCACTGTTTTTAGCTTAGAGAACAGAAGCAGCCTAGCTTTCTTTCCGAGCAGGCAGGCAGTTTCACTTCTCAGTCCACCTTTCCCAGTGCAACCGTACAAAACTTGGGTCAGAAATACTTCAGATATGTCTGCAATCAACCCATAATTGTGTGTGGGTGGAAACTTAGATTTCTGAAAAAACGTGACCTAAAGTTTTTCCTTTAAACTATTAAATTTGTAATGAAAGACACTGAATAGGTCTGAATAACTGAAGTTTCTGATAAAGAAGTAATCTGCAGTAATTAATAGATATGCGCGTCATGATCCTATTTTTGATAATGGAAAGTGTTTTGATAATCAAAGTTATATTATGCCTATGTATACAACCAATTAGCGTGGCCATTGTGGTGGTTGGCTCATTATGGTTCTTTTGTAAACGGAACCAATCTGCAGCTCCCAGGCCTAAAAGATATAAGCAGAGCATAAGATGGGACCAGGTTTTCTTCCAGAGTAAATGGTTAAAGTTGATGTTTCTGTGTTTTTTTCTGAATTACAAACTTGTTTTCATGATCAAGTGCAAAGCATCAAACTGACTCTGAGAGGTTTCACCCAACAAAATCGGTTCTTTGAAAAAACATAAGCAAACTGCAGAGTTAGACTATTTCAAAACTGTTAAGGCAAACAGGCTCATTTGGCAGCTCTTATCAAGCAGAGAAGCAGAATTAAATGAACAAAGGACCCAACAACAGAAAATTTCTAGTATTAAATACTGATTTCTGGCTGTTTACTGCTACAAACAGAGCTGTGGACAGCCCAGAGGTTCCGTTTAAGTGGATTATGTGTGCCAGCTATCCAAAGCTAGTGACTGAAGTGCTTGTTATATTTTTTAGAAACTCTTCCAAATAATCCTCTGTGACATTTATTAGCCTAAGCTCCATTACTGCGGCACTTGCCACCCTGCCGGCTAAGGGCCCGATCCCTCTTTTCAATTAGGTCAAGAGAAGTTTTGGTCTTTGGCCTCACTGGGAGCAAACCTGACCTTTACAGTGGTTGCGCCGCATCCATCACCAGTGACGTTCCAAGTACTGTGGCTGCAGCAGTCGGCTCAGTGGGCGGGAAGGGCGATGGGATGAGAGTCAGGCCAACAAGGACATCACCTGTTGGCTTGACCCAAAATGGGACACTTTACTAAACGCCTGGCACTAGCCGAGCAGTCTGCCCCAGAGCTCGAGATCCCTTTTCAGGAGGCAGCTGATGAAAAGGGTCATTGTTCCTTCAGGGGCTCCCTCTTGCCCACCCACCATCCCCGCGTCTCCCGTGCCTCCCCCAGTGACACGGCACCCGTCCCGGCTCAGAGGCAGCTCAGAGAACACCAAGTGCTGAGTATCCTCCCCAGAGCAGTCCTAGCTGTGGAAACCATGATCAGGGCTGAGATCTGGCTGTCCTGAGCAAATTTCTAATTTAATATAAATTATAAGTTATTTTCATAAAGCTTTCCCCCTTACCAGTTCTCTTAAAAATTAATCAAACGGGAAAACAAAGGATCCCGCACATAAAAAGTCCTGCTCGTACCCACCAGGAATGGAAGGACAGAAGTGCCTTTTTGCTCTGAATAGTACCTAAATAGTGACTAAGTACCTGTGAAAATGCATGGAGTAGATTAGATAAGGTAACTTTTACCGGGGAAGAGTGTCTGATTTCACTAATACATATTCAGGCATTTATCGGGAGCAAATCACCTAAAAAACCATTGGGGTCATAGAAGAATTACCTAGGTGTATGCACATGCATACACATATACAAGCATATATAGGTAAAGTTTAACTCAGTAGGATGAAAAAATTTGAGTCATTCCCATCTCTTCCTACTTCTCTTGTCTGTTAAACAAATCTCAACACATTTCATTTGTGATCATAAAAATCCCTAATTAAACGTATCTGACATCAAACCCTGCAGGGCACCCACATAATTCATCAAAGCAAATTGTCTTGCTCATGGGAAACTTTGAACATCACTGGACTTCGCTGTGGTCTCTTTACACTGTTACTAAATTAGGACTAATTCCAGTGGAGTTATACAAGAGTGGAATTAGGATTGAAACCATTTTACTTTAAACCATTCTGCCTGTTCCATCTGTGTGTCAAACACATGGGGCATGTGATACAGATAACTTTTTGAAAAATGAGCTAAAGGATTCCAGTAGCCCCCTCTTGTGACGTAGGATATGAGGATTGTTCCCGTGGAGTCCCCCAGGCCTTTTAAAACAAAGGTTTTCTTTCTTTTCCAGTTAGCTTAAAAAAAAAGGTTTTGGTTTCTTAGGCTCAAGCTCTTATCTGTTGCAGTTGCACAAATTCACAGTAAATTTGTGGCTGCTAATGGGATTATTCCAGATTTACATCAGGATGGTTTCAGGCAGAATCTAAGCACCAAAGATCATCTACCTCCCTCTTCCTCCCCCTGTGAGGATGCTGAGCTTCTGTTGAGCCTCATTCATTTCTGCAGCGCTGAACTATTAAGCAGGGGGGGTGGCAGGAGAGCGACATATCATCCTCAGAGGACTGAAAGACTCACCTCATCCACACCTGTGCTTCAAGGAAAGAGCAGCTCTATCTTTGTTACTCTTAGCAAATGCTTTCCTAAACTCTTCTTAAAGACTCAGATACTGATGACTCCAGCCAACCTGGGTAGGTGGCGGATTTTGTTCCTGGGAGCTGTTTCTCCTTTCACTGCAGAACCGGACTGCGAGAAGCACCCCTTGCACTGGGATTTTAGCATCTTTTTATCACAAGATAACAACCTTGCACAGTAGAATAATGGGTTATTTTGGGTGCTTAATATATAGAGGCATAGAAGTGCTCTTAATTAATCTATAGGTCGAAGCATGACAGAGACCAGTGATATACAGCCATGAGAAAAGAAAGGAGGAATTAGTTTACAAGGTTCCTAAAAGCTTTGCACCTTCATATTTGAGGGAGGTGATGGCCTGAGTAGCTCTGGCCACCTTTTACCGCATCCACAGGCAGGAATGCTTCAGCTGCCTGGGGATGAATTGGATGGACCTGGGAAAAAATCATTGTATTTCCATGGACCCTAAGTAGGCTGTTGATACAGAGGATTTGCAAAACCTATGTGACGTTTAAGTCAGTTACAGACAGTTTTGGGGTCAGGTCATTTCTTAATCAGACATGATAGATCTGATATTTCCGGAGGTGTGAAGCATCTTCAGGTCTGCTGAGTTTCACTGGGATTTTTTGATATTCAGCATTTCTGAAAAGCAGGCCCATTATGTTTGGGTTGATGGGTTTTCTAAGGTGCTGTAAAACATTTTGTGAAGGCTCTTTTTTCAAGGGGCTGTGTCAGAGGTGCCTGTGAAACCAGTGACCCCAGAAAATGCAAGCCAGCCAGGGAGGTGCAGAGACAGGAATGCAAACCTCCCACCATCGGTTCACCTTCAGCTCCTGGAAATCCTTCTTCCCCGTCCGTTGTTGCTTAAGCTCACTTTCCAGGTGATGGCAGAGCTGACAAATATTTGAGAATTCAGAAAAATCATTGAGAATTTGTTTTATGGGGACTTTTCTGGTCTGGCTAGACAAAATGATCTGGAGGAGCGGTCTGAAACTAGAGTGATCTCTAGAGCTCAATATGATGCAGCCAGAGGAATCAACAGGAACAATTTAAATTAAAGATTTTTAAAATTAAGTTTGTGTTTTAATGAGGGTGTTAAAAATAATCTTCATCACCAGATAGAAATACTTAATAAGTTGCCTTAACGTTAACTCCTACCTGAGGGAATCCCAGCAAAATTGGCAAGACTTTGCAATGCTAAAGCAAGCTGCAAATATAGTCTTGTTCATCAACCTCTGCATAAATCCCATTTGCATGGAAGTGCTTCTGAGGCATCGGCAAGACTTGGTTTCTTCCTCTGCTACACTCTAGTTTGGTAGACTGAAAAATTATATATTATGTGTGGTCTTTTCTGCAGGTGACAGCAATGCTTTTTTTTTTTGCAAAACAACATCTGTTCTGTAATTATGTTCTTGGTGGGGTCATGTTCTTATAGGAACCTTAGCTCAGCGGGCACCAGCTCTCGCTAGGGATTTGAAGTGCTTCTAAATACCTATGTTTAACGATTATGAGAACACATCATAGGTTTGTGCTTCCACATCCCTGTATCTAAATAAAGTTTTTCCTCTGTTCTTCAGAGAGCGAACCACCTTCCTCTTTGGTTTCTGGGATCATTGACTACAACATGCCCCTCACCTCTACTTATCTGAAGCAAATGAAGCTGCGGGTAATGAATTCACAGGAACAGGTGAGTTGCGCTCCGGGCGCAGGGCAGTGCGAGGTGCAGAGCGGGTTTCTGCCCGTGCTGAAGGGGTGAAGGGGGTGACTGGTGCGTGGCACATCAATTTTTGGAGGATGCTTTCGGAAATGGCCGGTTTGTCCAGGTGGGTCAGGCTCTGACCGAGTACAGTGAGTGTCGGTGCATGGAAGCTGGGAGGGCAGCGCGCCTCTGATCTTCTGTCTCAGGGAAAGCAAACAGGGCTACTTCAGCACCGTGTCAGTGGAGAGGAGCAGAGATGGAGTTGATGCAGTTATTGCTTATAACAGTCTGCTTGTTCTTTAGACCTACAGTTCTTCTAAGAAATTGTCTTAAAAATAAATATGGCAAATAGGAATTTGTTTCTTTACCTCCTCCTAATTGCCTGGGAGCTTTAGCAGACAGAGGCTGAAACCCAGACCCTGCTTCGTTTGCTCAGGTGCTCTCTTAAACTGATCGGCAACTTGAGGAAGTTCCACTGCAGCCACTCCGCTCTCGTGTCCAAGTGGGAGAAGGCTCAGTTGTTTGATGAGAGTGTTAAGCCACTGGATTTTGATTTGGGAATGGATGGGGCAGACTGCCACAACATTACACCCAGGCTGTGCAATTTTCTGAAGTTCTGCAGCTGCAGAATTAGCTATGGGAACCTCTGTGCACCATGGAAACAGTCTATAAAAAGAAAAGTGTGTTTTACTTGCTCCCCACAATCTGCACTGGAAGCCAGTGCTGGATTTTCTTTCCAGCACACTGAAACCTGAATCTGATCTCATACATTACTGCCAGTCGCAAGAAGTGAAAGGGTTTGCATTGTGCAGAGGTGGAAAACGTTGCTGATAGCTTGAACTGTGAAGTTGTGCCCAGCGGGTACTCTTACCTAGCAGCACCCTAACGGGACATTGGTTAGAGCATCCATTGCCAGTGTGTAAAACTCCAGATGTGGGTTTGCTGTCAGGAGCTGAAGAGATACAGAGCTCCACCATCGCTTCAGCAGTGAAGCCTTCTTGCTGGAGGACAAAATGGCATCTGACAGGAAGCACTTCTGTGTTTTGGAGCTTTTTTCCTTTGTGCATGTTGGACGCTTGAGCGGGTTTAAGGTTTTGTTTGCAATAGGTTATGTTACAGCTTTTGAAACGTGAAAGGCTGCGATGTGCCAGGTTTTGCGCTCGGGCTGGGTCAGGCGGTAGAACTATGGACAGCTCCGGGGGCGGCTGGGCTGGGCTGGGCTGGACTGGGCTGGGCTGGGCTGGGCTGGGCTGGGCTGGGCTGGGCTGTGAGGGTTTGGGAGTGAGCAGGCACGCAGGGCAGGGCAGGGCAGAGCTGGGCTGGGCTGGGCTGGGCTGAGCTGGGCTGGGCTGGGCTGGGCTGGGCTGAGCTGAGCTGAGCTGGGCTGGGTTGGGCTGAGCTGAGCTGGGCTGGGCTGGGCTGAGCTGAGCTGAGCTGGGCTGGGTTGGGCTGAGCTGAGCTGGGCTGGGCTGGGCTGAGCTGAACTGAGCTGAGCTGGGCTCATTTGGGCTGAGCTGGTCTGGGCTGGTCTGGGCTGGGGACATGGAGTGGATGGATGCGCTGCTTTGTGGCATCTGATGGCTGCTTCAAGACCACTTTTGGATAAATAGGATCGAAAGCTGACATATTCCAACTGCCTTTGGCTTGTGCAAAGTGTTTGCTGGGTCTCGGTGCAACTCCTAGCAGAGAGGCGTTGAGATTGCAGACCCTACCCTTGTCCGTACCAGTGACTACCAACCTGTTCTTCACCAAGGTTAAGGACTCAGTGGGCCATGAAGGCTAACCGTGCTTTTCAGCATTTGAGGCGGTTCTTTCAAGTTAAGTTTGATGTATACAAAGGGACGGTCTAAGAGGTTTGTCTAGTTACCATTTATACATTTTCTACCAATTCCTCTTGGCTCCAAAGCTCTGTTCAAGAGAAGTGTGTTATGAAGCTTCATTAAACTCCTGTACCCTGTTTCTACAGGTAGAAAACTGGACTTGAGGTTTGATCTTATTTTCATAATAAAAAATACCCCAGAAGCTGGCAGGCTTTAGTACTGAATCTTGAGTTTTGAAGCTGCATGCTTAGGGATGCTTGTTTTGACAATTTTGGTTGGTAATTTAGAGATTTGAGAAGTGTATACCCTGAATTTCGGCTTAGCAGTTTGCATTGGAGCTATCACTAGATAGATAGATATAATGTGCTGCTAACAGGAATACTCTTGAAGCTTGCTAAGATCGCAATAGAAGCATATGTTATACGGGAACAAAAAAGGGACCAGCTGAGGCAACCAGCAGTTGTTGGTTTAGATCATAAATCAAATGGCTTGATGTTATTCCCTGCCTCTAAAGTTTTTCTTTTCCTGAGCTCTCATCGGTATGTTGCAGTGCAGCTTTCTAAGCTTTTCAAACTGTAGCAGCCAAGGGAAAAAACTATTTGGAAGAAGTAAAATTTGCCGTTCAGTGTGTTACTGAAACCGATTCCTGAGAGCAAAATAACAAAAGATCAGTCTTGTTGCTCAGACTCCTGAAGCATTAAAGCTTTCCATCAGATCTGGAGGTAACAACAGTCTGGAGAGGATACAGGTAGCTGGACCCGGTGGGGAAAATCCAGCGGGGCTTGGGTGCCGTCCGTTCCGAGATAACGGGATACTCCCCGGCTTCCCTTGGGGAAACAAGCGCCACGCTCCTAATGCAGCCCTGGCTGTTCCTGAGCTGCTAATGCTGAAGTCTATGTGAAGAAAATGTGTGTAATAATATCAATACTAGGCTTCAGTTCCCTCCACCAAGCATTCCCCTGCTATTTTTTTCCTTCTTCACACTTTGCACTGGAAACACGACAGTACCGTCCTTTTTTCCTGGAGGATCCTGGCAGTCTTTGTGGAACATGGGCTGTGAAACATGGGCTGCTGCTCTCCCTCCCCCAGGGAGGGAGCTTTAGGGTTAGGGAGTTGCAGCTGTTGGGGTTCCAGGTGTTTACAAACTGCAAAAGTCCTCTAAAGATGATAGAAATAATCCTGACTTTGCTACAAATGGAAAACAGGAAGAAAATACAACCAGCTTTTAAAATTTGTTTGCACTACACAAATATATGCTGCATGGTTTTCATATATCCACATTTACAAAACGGTATTGGTCCCTCTAGTTTGGCTTTGCTGCCATGCCACCTTACTGCCTTGCACTCACTAACATTTGATGGGGATAATAGAAATAAATTAAGCAACGGACTTGTGTTCAACTTGGCTTTTGCCAAAAGCAATTATTTGTATGCAGCAGCACCAGGAGGAACTTGCTTCACTTGGAGTAACAATGAATGAATTTATGCCAAAGTGGCCTTTTAACTTCATTATTCAGGAAAAAAAAGTGTGCATGTAACTGTAATTTATTAGTGCTGTTAGGCACGTCAGTATTAGGGCAGCAGTGTCTCCACAAGGAAGCACAGCCAGAAGAACCTTAGAGAAGGCATTTTATCTCCGCTTAGGGACAAAAAACAGTCAGGAGAGGAGCTCTTTACATGGTTGCTCACAAAATGAAGAGTTCCTGCAGAATATATTTCAATGTATTTCTTGGAGTCAGTACATTTATTCTGGCATGACGGAAAACAAATGTGACCCACATTGCGTAAATTTGGTTCACTAGAACATGCAGGAGCTTCTGGTGTGTGAGTCTTCCTTCATTCCCATTTTATACCAATTCTCACACGTGTGACAAAAATCAGGCCCCTTACCCTTTCCACCGAGTGCCGAATTAGCCACATTTCAGGGTATCTACTGAGGCATTAAAGCGTCTCTGAACTTCTGACCTTCCCAATCTAGCAGCAAAAAGGAATGAAGATATTTGATATTTATCTATAATGATCCTTCCACCTCATTTTCAAATGATAAATACTAGCATTGTTAAATGATTGGTTATTCGAGTTTATTGCAGTCATTTTCCAGACAATCTTTCCTGTCTTATTGAAACTCAGCCTTGGATTTATTTTTCATGCCACACTGTTGGGCATGATTTCCACTGCTGGCCGGTGGAATATGAAGATTTTAAAAGAGGAAATCCATGAAATGCCAAACTCGCTCTCTGCTCTGGAGATGTTGCTGCTACCTTGGCAGACGCAGTCCAGGGCCGAGTAACCAGGTTTAAACGATACAGAAACATTTTCAAAGGTTGCTTCAATGACTGCTGACAGAGGGTCATGCAATCAGTGAATGGCAGGAGCTGCTCTTGGATGGGAAATAACACGAGCGCTTTTCTTGTTGCTATGGCTTTGCTACACTGACCTGTAAGTGTTTGAGAGGGACAGAGCCTTGTCCTGCACCGTCACACACTCCATCTGTCCAGTAATTTCCCTGTAAACCTGGAGCGTGTGACGGTGCGTGGATGTGAAGTGGTTTTCAAAACACGATTTCAAGCAATGCTTTAACCCAAACAGCAGGGTAATCCTGGAAGGGGGGACGCAGGGGTTCAAATCCCACGGATGTACAGGGAGTTGGCTTCCTCTAATGCTGGTGAGGGTCGAGCCTCCTCTGTGGGATTTGGGAGCTCACGGAGCCTCGTGACCAGAGGCTGGTTTGCAATGTTAAGTCCTCCTCCTTCCACTCTGCCTTCTCCCTGGTCCACACGTTGCTGTGTTTGCTAACTTCAGCATCTCAGAAGGCTCCGATATTACCAGAACAGCTAAGAGCATCTTCCCCTGGCAGCTTGCTTGCTTCCTTCTGCTTCGGATCCATCTCCATGCTAATCCTGGGGGTGCAGAACTGGCACGGGGGAGGCAGCAGAGGCAGGGAGGGGAGCGAGTGGCTGCAGAAGAGGGCACGCTAGATTTTCATTTTCAGTCTTTCAGTTCACTGGTGAGAATTGCAGACATCTCATTTCACATAGTCCAGAGACCAGAACCAAATCTGGCAGAGCTGGCAGCTGCTGTGCGAGATCCGGGACCTGGGTTTGTCTGTTCGAGTGCTTAGTGAAGGGATCCCAAAGAAACACTGTATGTGTTCATAGATATGCCGAGAAGGCAGAAGCATGCAGTCGGTATTTGGAAGGAAGTGGGATGATGCGTTTGCATCACATGAGGATGATAAGGTACTTCCCAGTCCATTAAAGAGGGTGTTAAACATCTTCAGGAATAAATACCTCTAAATCAACTTGATGAGATAACTCTCATTCAAGAGGCCTTTCCTTGGCTTGGGAAGATCTTTGTTCCCTGATGTTAATTTTTAAGACGTTTTGGAGCACTAGAGAAGTTCCCTAAATGCACCCTTACACACAGAAGAAAAGGAAATGTTGGCTGTACCCACAGTGAGGCACCGTGACCATAGCTGTTTGAAATACAGATTTAATCTACACGATAAAGGCTTGCTTGTAGATCTGCATCAGCAAAGCCCTCTAGTGGAGATGCAGCTTCTGCTGGCAGAAGCGGGCTTTGCCTGATAAATTTAAATTCTGCCCTAAATGACAGATTTTGTCCAGGCAAAAGCCAGGGAGGCAGATCTGGCCGTCATAACAGCGTTCTTTACTAGCAAAGATAGTTTAGCAAAACTTTCATCCTTGGCCTTAATGGCTTATGAAATGCAGGAGGTCAGATGATCAAACCGTTTAGCCTGGTTTCAGACTCGTGTGAATGGCTTGCTTTCAGTAAAGGTCAACTCATTTTTGATATTGGAATTAACTCTGAGGTTCCCAGCTAGTAAAAACTTAAGAGCTTGTATTTCTCATGTAGATCTTTCAGTATTTTTCCCCGCATAGCTGCATTACAAGTGAGCTTTGTGTTTGTTTGATGCAACGCTCAATGCAAGCAAACAATTTGACACCCCGACTTGGGCTGGCTGGGGTAAATCCTGCCACTGCAGCTTTCATCTTCATATGAGATGTGATGCCAAGGCCCTGGCTCTTTGCAGTTTTGGGGAAAATCGCGTTATTTTCTGTAAGAAAGGAGGTGGCATTGCCCGATTCCGGTGATGCTAGGCACAATTCATGCTCCTGAACTGCTCGGGTGTATTTAGTTGCTGCGTGAGACTGGTCCGGTCGGTTTTCCTCATTGGTAGCTGTGCACCGCTGGAGAGAAGCTGGTGCCTTTCCCACTCTCTGTTCCCTTCCCTGTGATGTTGTGCAGCTTGGCTAAGGTCCTGGAGAAGTGGCTGGGGAATGTTTAGAAGTTTATCTCACTCTCAGTGGAGCTGTGGTTGTCGTGCTAGTGATGGGGCAGTAGAAGTGCCTGGGAGGAAGGACGGGTCGGTGGCACTTGGCTGGGGAGCGTGGAGTCCCCTGTGCCGGTGACAGTGACTCCACGGAGCTCAGCACTGCACGGACGTGGCTATCGGGTCCCGCGCTGGCTGGCCGACACAAAGCCCGTGTGGGTTCCCTGCTCGCTCTGCAGCAAGGCTCTTCTGCACTGGGGCTGATCCACCCAAGGGTAATCAGGACTGATTGCACTCCACCACGCACACCTACCCCCGGTGCACGTTATCCCGCGGTGCAGTCCGAGTAGCCTACTAAAGCTGAGCTGCTTTAGCCTGTTTCTGGGAACACTGAATGAGTGGGGCCAGAAACCACATTATCTTTAATTCATCATTTCTTCCAAGTACCTCCCGTATTTGGTGAGGAGAGATGCTGCCCATTCCCTGTGCAGTAACCAGCGTCAAAGGCAGCTGTTCCCAGTAGAACTGGAAACAAAGTTCTGGTTCAGGTCCTGTAAAGTGGGGCTAGGAAACATTCCCAGGGGAAAATGTAAAGACCCATACCGCACGCTGAATGAAAGCATTTAACATCCATGGAATAGTCTCATGGATCCAGTTAAATTTATCCTGTACTGTGGAAAGCTTTGCACGGTGAGGTTTTCTGCATCGTCTCCCAAGCTCGGGTGCTGACGTGCTGTATGTTGACTTTGATCAAGTCACACAAATGGCTGTTTCTTAATTGCCTTCTCCCTTTAAAAAGGGGTAATACCTTAGAGAGACTTCTGAGGTCTCGCTCACTAATAAAGCTCTTCAAGAGCTTGGATGGCAACTACTTTGAGAGCGCGAACTATTATTAATGATTTCCGTTATTATAGAAGATGAAGCTGTGTGGTTCAGCTTTTTAACCTTGAATCGTGTACTTGCTTTTGTTTCCGCTGCTGTTAAACCTGCGCAGGCAGGCTTGCACCTTGCCTGGTTGCACAGACTCCTAAGACGCACATCATGAGCCTTGTGTGTGCCAAGGGAGTGTGTGTATCTCTGAGGAGTCAGTTTTACTCACAAAGATGGATTCTGAAACACGCGGTATGGCTTGAGAATGGCCAAAAATGGGTTTAATGGTGGTTCTGTTTATGTTGACTCGATTCTGATTTGGGTGGCCAAGAGATAAGCTGTGAGGGCCATCCTCAATGTATAACGCAATGCAGACATTCCTGCCGATGCTGTGGGTTCAGGCTTTGGCAAGAAATGTTAGGGGATATTTGACCACGATTGACCCCTCCCTTGAAACACCCATTCCCTGTACTCCAGAGGAAGGCAAATTCCATCCACAGAAACAACTCCTTTCCTGCTCCTTTACTTGGCAGTGACTGGTGTACCCCGTGAAGTACAGAGCTGTATTTCCTTTCCATCTCTTGGTCTTGGCTCCTGGGGAAAAAAACCACCACCTTTTATTCATGCATATGCCAGATGCTAACAACTGCTACTTTTACAGAAGGAGCGACCAAGATGAAGTGGGAATACAGCCCTCAGCCTACAACAAATCTGCTCTATAATAAAGTTTCCCAAATCTTTACTCTCCTTTTTTTTCCTGACTCTGCTCTGGCTGCCAGATACATTAAAAGATGTTGTTGATAAAAGCTGTATATCCCCCTCGTGCCATGCAACTGGGGCCCTCCTTCAGCAACTCTTCTGCAGCGCCGTCCCTCTTGCCCCCCTTTCCTTACTGGCCTCACCCCCGAGAGATTCGCATTTTAATGCTTATTACCCAGTAGGGTTTGATGGTCACGGAGGACCCAATGCAGGAG
The DNA here is from genome assembly GCF_000699145.1 of Aptenodytes forsteri. Classification (NCBI taxonomy): domain Eukaryota; kingdom Metazoa; phylum Chordata; class Aves; order Sphenisciformes; family Spheniscidae; genus Aptenodytes; species Aptenodytes forsteri. The sequence goes on from NW_008795316.1 coordinate 1,078,197, forward strand.
GTCCCATTTGTTATTTAACCTACTTTTCAGAGGCACAAGAACATCAAGTGACTCGCACAAGGTTGCGCATGAGTCAGTGACTCCTCTGGCATGATGGCCAGATCCTGCTGTCCTGCAGTCCCCTGCTCTCACCACTAGATCACTGTGCCCACACTCATCAACACCACAACTATGCAATTAAGCTCCTACAAAAGTGCCTTAAATGTAGTTTATTCCTGGGTTTGACAGCAGCCCTGGTATTCTTGCAGAGCCTTGCCTTAGGAAATTACGACAGATGAGGTCAGGGCATTGTTAGCGGTGCCCTTGGAAGCGTCACTGCCTGGTACGCAGGCAGGCTGCGGTGCAGGGGCCGTCACAGCCAGGGCATGGCTTTTCTCCGGACCTGCAGCTCAGGCTCTGGTGGCACCCGACGGGACCCTGTCCGGCCAAGCACAGCCTGGCAGGGAGCCCCAGGTTTTCTGCGTGGGCAGATCTGTGTTCGTGTGAAGGGGTTTGCAAGGACCAGAAGTAATGAACACGTTGCGAGGAGAGAGGGAAGGAAGCAACTTATAAATAATATATTTGATGTATATTATATATATAATGTAATAACAGTAGTACTGGTTTATTATGGTGGGGTTTTTTTAACATGTAATCCCATAAGGCACTTACCTCTGTTCCTGACAACTTGATAAATTATTATCGCCAATTCTATACCTAATTGCCAGTTATTTCCCCCTAGAAATTTGAATCTGAAAAATACCCACTAGAAAGGAGCTTGGCGTGCCGTTTCCCAAAGCTTCCCTAGCTGTTTCTGGAGGCAGCCCCTCTTCCGCCGGTGAGCCCCACTTCTGCCAGCCTCGTGACCCCGAGCGCTGGCACAAACAATTGCATTTCTGACGGGCTCATGACCCCACTTGTAACGGCACTGACCCCCCTTGGGGTCAGGACCCCTCCCCTGCACCGGGAAAAGCTCCTGCCCAGCAGCTATTGCTGAACTGCTGTTCCTCCCTCGCTCCCTGTGTGGACGCGGCTGTTCGGCACTAAGTTTGCCGATGTGAAATTTAGGTTAATCCATTTCCAAAGTGGATTAACCTAACCCACACAAAGGCACTTAGTATAAAATAAGAGTGTCCACATGGTGAGGCAGCACAGAATAGTGACTGTGCTTTAAACTCGCACCCTGGCTGGTTTGTGTCCCCTGCGAGCTCTCCAAACAGAGGGGCAGGCGCCTTGCTCCCAGGGGGATGTGCTCTCCTAAATGGCTTTAAGCCGGTCTAGCTCGAAGCCAAAGGGAGCGCAAGGAGTAAACAAAGCCCAGCAATGGGAAGGGGTTAAAAGCCCGCTCCACTGAGGTCCACAGCAAGTCTCCTGTTCACCTTAAATGGTCAGGATTTTATTTTAGCTTCAGGGAGGAGCAGCAGCCATTGAGCTGGAAGTGAGCGCAGAGCAGGCCCCCGCGGCTGGGGGCTCGCAGCCTGCTGCCCTCCCAGCTGGCCGCTTCCTGCAGGAGCGCGGGAGGCCCCCGGGGCTCCACTCTCGCCCTGCAGCCTCTGGCTCCATAGATCAACCTGGAGGAGATGGAAATGCAACACCAAGGGATGCCCATTTTCACCTCCGGCCTCGGATCTTCCCGAGCCGCCCCTCCTCCCTTGCACGCTTTCCCTGGCAGTGAAGTGGTTAACGCTGGAGTAGAAAGCATCATAATTGGACATCCGCACTAACAAGCCATAAACACAAATGTGGCAGTTCCCATCCTTGGCTCCGGCACCGGCCTACCACAGGCTCCGCCGCTGAATCCGTTACACTTGGTTTATTTCGTAAAAATTTCCTTCATAACCATTAAACAGCGAGAGACGTGAAATGGGCTGGGGAGAGGGATGCTGAGACGCCGGCGCCCATCGCGGAGATCCCCAGCCAGGCGGGAGGTCACTGACCCGCTGCGCTCGGGGCCCTGCCTGGGAGCGGGTACCATCCTGGGGGATGCCAGGACACCACGCGCTGCCCGCCTGGAGCCAGATCGCAGCATCCCCAGCCCGGAGCTGGGTCGCAGCGTCCCCATCCCTCCCAGGGACCTGGCGGCACGGTGCCCTGCACAGGGCTGTGCCGGGGGCACGGCCGAGCTCGGTGGGCAGCCTTGCTGTCAAGGAGCTGCCCTGAAGAGCCGCTGATTTAACAACAGCCGAGATCCAACGTTCAGACAGAGGCTGCAGCGTTGAGTGATGCTGCTGCTGGCAGAGTAGGGTCCTCTTCTGCTCCCACGGTGCGATAGGGAGAATCATCTGAAACAAAAGGATTCAGCAGAGGAGGCAGCGCGGGGCCTGGGCACCGCTGCACCCACCGAGCGCAGGGGAAGGGGGCTGCAGGGCGCCCACCCCGCTCCCTGGGGACTTGCTGCTGGGGTCCCGTAACTTGCGCCCCGTGGCACGGCCAAACCCCGGCGCTGCCCGGCCCTGAGCTCCCGGGGCCGTGCCCAGCCGGGTGTCTCCGGGTG
>NW_008795316.1:1082578-1094527 GCF_000699145.1 Aptenodytes forsteri
GGGTTCCCAGAAGAAGAGCTCTTAGAAGGGGGGGGAGGGGGGAGGAGGTGATGATCTTCCCTTCCTCTTCCATTTGCCGTTTGCCTTTTAAATTAACTCTTTTGCCCGGTTTTGGGAACTAACAAATGCTCGTTTTTGCCACGTCCCGTAGAAATCAGGAGAAATTGCAGTAAATAAGGATGTAAGTGACCTGACAAAGAGCGCTGGGGATGTTGATCTTCCCTTCCTCTTCCATTTGCCGTTTGCCTTTTAAATTAACTCTTTTGCCCGGTTTTGGGAACTAACAAATGCTCGTTTTTGCCACGTCCCGTAGAAATCAGGAGAAATTGCAGTAAATAAGGATGTAAGTGACCTGACAAAGAGCGCTGGGGATGTTCTGTTTGGTGTGTGGATTGCACACACGAGTAGGCAGCACAGTCACAGCTCGCTGCCACCACAGCCAGCGTACACCCTTGTGCTTTAAGGCTTCTCGGGCTCTTTGAAGCAATGACCACCACAGTATTTGTGGCTGCAGTATCAATCTTTGACCTGGAGTGTTTTATCTTCCATTAGTAAGCCTTTCTCTGCGCTGAACTGGTTAAGTTAGGGTCAAATCTGGTTCAATACCTTCTTGGCATGCTCAGAGGGCTGGGTTTAAACAGTTGCTGAGACGGAGATGAGGCTGCCTTCCTGAGAGCTCGTCCCCAAGCGCCGTGCTGCTGCTGCAGCTGGCAGTGCTCTGCCCCGGCCGGGGCTGGCAGGTCTGGGGGCCGCCTGTGCCGGGCAGGTCGCGGCTGGCACGGCGGTGGAGCAGCTCCGGGGGCTGGCGGTCACGCGTTGCCTTTTGTTGACTCTAAAAACACGGCTGCTTCTGGTGGGAAGCTGAGCGTGGCTGCGTGCTGGGGAGGTTGCATGGCGCACAGCCTCGGTTCCTGCTCCACGGAAGGAAATCCCATCGGGATAGTAGGCTGTGGCGTGAAAGGACACGTTTTAAAATAAAAGGACTCAAAGAGAGAAAATAAACCATCCTGAGACTCAGAGCCTGGAATATTAAGTGTGAGGCACAGCGTGTAAATGACTGGAGAGAGACTTGCAAGGCAGTCCCCGAGAAACTGAGCCTGGCTGTAAAATAAGCAGGTTACCGATAGCCTTGCATATATTTACGAGATACGGTTATAAGAGTAGCTTCCCCCCCTGCCCTGCTCCAGCACCTATGGGAGGTGGTTCTCCAGGAAGGAGAGCCGCCGGTGAAGAAACATTGTCTAGCAGTTAAAGCCTTGCAGTCCGGAGGTCTTGATTGCGTTCCTGGATCTGCCAGCGACTCGCTGTGTTCTTGGACCAGCCAGGGCGGCTGTCAGTACCCGGGGTTTCCAGCTCTATAATAGGAAGAATGCTTTCCTAACTCGGAGGGAAGTTGAGAGACTCAGCAGACGTGTGCACGCGCGGTGCTCGAAGATTGGTGAATGGAAAGTGGGACAGAAACGCAGAGTGTGAGTTCCGCACATGTGAGTGTCTGCCCTTGCCGGTTAGAAAATATTGGCTGCAAAGCAGCTGTGAATGTTGGACTGTAGATAAGGAGAGGAGCAAGGATGTTGTTTTCCAAACCCTGCGCGGTGCCGGGAGCCCTGCTCCGATGTTTGGGTGTGGCCTGTGAATGCACCAGCAGGATCCGACTTCCCCTTGCAGAAGAGGAGCTGCACGCACGTTGCCTGACCCTTGATCGCTCAATCCCTTGAACGTTGGAAACAAAGTGATGGGACTTTACTGTGGGGTGAGGAGATCTCTCCGGAGAGCTGGGAAAGGCAGGAAGGAGGAGGGCGGCAGCAGCGGTGCTGGGGTTCGGGGTTCAGTTCTGGGCTGGCTGGTTGGGACAGCCACCGTCACTTCCATCTGTGCCACGAGTGGCGTGGAACTGGGGAAAAGGCGGCCGGTCCTGAGACAGGCACTGGTAATGGATTGCGTTCTGTTTTCTAATGAAAGTTTCATTTGAAGTTTGTTTACAGGAAAGAAGAAATTAGCAGAGAGAATTCTCCTGAGAACTCAGAGAGGAAAAAGAATGAGCTGCCTGACTTGCAAGCCAAAAGAGGGTGGAAGGGTAGATTAGATTTACCGTATTGCTCCGAGTCGTAGCTGTTGCTGCTGTTGAGAAACGCTTCCTTGTTTGGCTGGACGGTGGAGCCTGCTTCAAGGCTCAGCCTTCAGCCAGGTTCCTGGCATCCAGGGGAAATTCAGAGCTGCCCATCCAGCCAGAAATTTTGATCCCGCTCTGGTGTCCTGTGTTTTGATGCCGGGACATGTGCTGTGCTGCCGTCCCACCGCTCCAGCAGACTGAAATGGGGCTGCTCCTGGGCTGGGGCTGGGCAGTCAGGGCTCTGGGTGTCACTGCCGGGGCCTCCTGTCCCTGGGACTGTCCCTGGCGTGAGGGGGACAGTGCCAGGAGTCACTGCTGGCGTTGATGGGCAGCGCGAGGAGGTCACAGCACTCAGCCTTTGGTCTCCAAGGGGTGTCCTGAGGAGGGAGCTTGCTGGTGGCCTCTGGTGTCCCAGCGAGCAGTGAGGGATGCAGACAAGGGGCAGCGGAGGCTGCCAGAGCCACAGTGATGGGGATGGCCAGAGCAGCTCTCGAGGTCGGGGCCTTCCTCTTGTTCTGGGGATGAGGCGCAAAGGTGTGAGGAGCTCCCAGGGCACCACGGCATGGGCAGAGCTGCGGGGGCTGCCCCAAGCCCGCAGGCAGCAGAGATGCTCTCTCAGCCGTTCCCACCGCTGGCTTTGGCTGCTCCCCGCTGCCATGAAGGGATCACCCTGATGCCACCTGCACGGTTGGCTTTGCATTCCCTTGGGGTGGGCTGTGCTGCGGGAGCTATATGCTGCTGGGAAGTTTGTCCTGTTGGCATTTTGGCCAAGAGTATTAGTGCTGGAAAGCAGGAGGCCCTGGCTGGAAAGCAGGGGGTGACACTGGGGACGCGGGAATGGGACCGCCTGGCAGGGTCCCACGGCAGCAGCCTGCGCTTTCTGCTGGTGGCTGGATCCTGGACTCGTGAACGTGCAACGGCCTTGTTTGACTTGAGTCATTTATAGCTTATCAGTTTCTGGTTTGATACGCAGAGTATTTCTAATAATAGGCAAATGTTATTGCACCTCGAGAGAATTGTACATGTTTATAAAGCACTTCACATAGCATGTGCATGCGAGGCATCCTTCATGTCACCACTTTTCCACCATGCGTGCGTGCATGGAGAGCGTGATGCCTCCCGGGTTGTGGTTTGGGTGCTGAGGCTGGGCGTCCTCCACAGCTGAGCCCCTCAGACACTACACCTGAGCCAGATGCTTTCCGAAAACATTGTGGGTCGCTCTCAGGGCTCCTCCTCCTCACCGGACAGGTGAGAGACTGTGGGCAGCAAGGACCTTGGCATTTGCGTTTGTCTCTTAAGCTCTGACAGTAATCTTGAGTAAGCCTTGTGAAGAAGGCCAGATATTAGGGTGGCTGCGTCCCTGCAAATGCTTACAATAAAGAGACTATTTATAGTTTGCAACAGGGAGACCTTTGCAGTTCTGTTCCTGTACGTACAAGATGGAGTTTCTGGAGAGGCAGGATTGCATTGTGGCTGGCGTGGCAGCGGTGCTGTGCTGAGCCGGGGGATGCCGTGCCTCCCCCCTGCCTCCCACCTCTCCTGCTCTGCCTGACCTGGGCATGGTGGGCTGCAGGGGGCACCTGGCTGGCAGTGCAGGCGGGTCTGGGGGTCGGGGCGTCCCCATCCCGGTGGTGAGCGGGCGTGGGGGCTGCTGAGCCCCGTCCGTCCGTGCGTGCGGGGTTTCACAAGCTGTAAATTCCAGGAAACTCCCCGGGAGGCACATCGAGGGAGTGGGCTGGGGGCGGGCGCGAGCCCTGAGCCAGCAGATGTGTCTGCAGGGATGAGGAGCGGGGAGGAAAAGCACAAACCTGTCTTTAAAGACATTTGTTTGTTCACAATAAAAACTGTCAGCCAGTGGCGGCCAGACAGGGCAGTTTTTATGAGGCGCAAGCGTAGGTTTGGAGGGGTGCTTGCCAATTGCTTCTTACAAGGAAAGGGAGCAGGGATTGTATTTTATCTCAGGACCAGGGGGAAAAAAAAAATAAGAGCAGAGACTTTACAAGCCTTTGAAATGTTTCAATCAAAGGAAAGTGCAGTTGAAAGCGGTTCTGGAAACATTTTTGGTGTTCCCCTGCACCCCAGGGCTCTGCATACGGTGTCTGCCCGTTGCTTTGGGAGGGGAGCAGGGAGAGGAAGGCAGATAAAGGGATCACCAGTGGGACTGTGTTCATACGGGGACACGTATCTGCTTCCTCCCGAGCTGCGTGTTGGGAGAGTTCAGCCCGGGGAGGTCCCACAGCCCCTCCTCTCATTCAGGATCTCAGTGCTGCCTTTATGATGATGGTTTTGAAATCCTGTGGCTGACCTTTCCGGCGCTGGAAGCGATCCAAGGGCTGTGTCTCGAAGTACTGTAAAGGTTAGCGAGAAGGGAGAGAGAGGGAGAGAGAAAATGTCCTTTCAGCTGCAGCAGTGGGAGAGAGGAATGTCATCTATGCCGTCGGGGAGCGGGTGGCTGGCCAGGCTCCCCAGCCCGAGCTGGGGCATCCCTGCCTTGCTGGGGACCTCGCTCCCCCAGCCCCTTCCTAAGGCGCAAATCGTCATTGCCACATTTGAGGCAATATCCCTTTGGAGAGGGCTGGAGGAGCAGTCCCTCGGGGCTGTGCTCCAGGAGCCTCCTCTGCAGCATCAGGCAGTGCAGGTCTATGGGGATCGGCGCCGCTATCCAGATCTGCCCCACGGGCCCCTCCCTGCCGGTGCCAGTCCTCTGGTGATTCCTGTTGCAGCAGATGATTTGATTTCAAAAAAGTCCGAGATGTTTTACAGAGCCGTTTCAATGGAGTTGCACCCCGTCCTCAGCTCCCACATGCCGCTGCCTTGCCAGAAACACGCTGGGGTGGATGGAGATTAAAGGGTAAACTCCAGGGCTCAGCCATCCGCTCCTACAGGATGCGAGCTCTTTCTAATTGTCCTCAATTAGAGACAGTGCCATTGCTCAGGCACGTCTTCAGGCAGGAAGCAGAGCCCGGCCATCCCCGCTGGGGCAGCCACCTAGCCCGGCCGGAGGGAAGGGCTGCTCGCTGCGGCCTCAGGGAGCGCCAAGGGGTCAGCAAGCGTTCTTGGGGGGCAGGAGCTGCCGGCTGAATTGTTTTTAGGAAGGAGTGCAGTGAGGAGATGTTAAAGCCAGAGAAAGGAGGAAAGAAAATAGCTCAGCGAGTTAACCCTTTCCTGCTTGCCTCCAGGATGAGACATCGGTGAGCAGCGAGGACTTTGATATGAACGACTCCACATGGATCTCAGCTGACCAGCACCTGAACTCCAGCCTGAGCCCCAGCCAGGACGAGAGCATGCGCAGCCCGCAGAACCTGCACAGCCAGGAGGACGGTGAGTGCCCCAGCGGGAGGGAAGCGCTCTGCGCCTCTACCACAGGATGTTTTTGTGACTTATTAAACATTAACCAGTCCTTTCTGATCAGGTATCCCACCTGTAGGATGGATTTCATATCAGGACAGGCTTCGAAGCAGTGCCGTCTCCCAGTCCTTCCCCTTTAGCCTCTGGGTTCCCGCTCAGCCAGGGCCCTCTCCAGCTCGGAGCTGATGGTCCTTGTGCAGGGACCCGGCTCCCAGCTCCTCCAGAAAAAGGTCACCAAATTCTCTCCCAAGGCATCAGGTTGTAGTTCCCGGGGTGTGACGAGGAGAGCCCCGTTAGTGCTGAACCGTGGGCTGCGTGCTGCCCCGCCGCAGGAAGGATGCCAAGGCTTTGCAATACAGGTTGCAGCTTTCCGTGCTTGGAAAGCTGCACCTTAGACAGCGTCTTGGATCCCCCAGGCAAGAAACGTGTAATCTGCAATAGCCGACAGCGATGAGACCACGGGGTGGACTTGGGTGTCTCCTTGCTCAGGGCAGGCGGTTGGAAGGGGCTGAAGGTGGCACTCATGAGATGGGTGGGAGGAGGTGTTTGGTGAAGAGAGGTGGTGTGTTTAAGCATGCTAGTTCAAAATAAAAGAGCAAGTAAATAAATGGTAGAAGTACGAGTTCAGGTCAGAGTTCATCTCCGTGATGCTTGGAAGGATTCGGTGGTTGGACTGTTACCGGCTTTTGCTCAAGAGGTTGAATCCCTCATTGTCCCCAGCCCAGCCACTTCTGGGAGAGCGGGAAGGGAGCGGAGGAGTCAAGGGATAACCCAGGCTGGGTTGGTGCTGCTTTAAGAAAGGGGACTGGAAACCCACCCCGGAGGAAAGAAAGGGCTTTTGTGCTGGCAGATCTCCCTGGGGTGGCTTGTAGCTGTTTGTGTGGCCAGCAGCAGGGACAGCAGGGGCAGCAGGGACACTGCTCTCACCAGTCCAGCGTGTTGTGGCACATCAGTTTCTATTGCAAATCTGCAGTTTTGAGAAACTGCTGTTTTTAACTAATAAGCACCAGCCCCGGAGTCAGGCAGCCTTGGTGAGGATGTGAAACCTGCCTGCGCTGCACCACATCCCTGTCCGGCGGGACGGGCAGCGGCACTTCTGCTTGTACAGGGCCCGGCACTGGGGCTGTGCCCGTGGCAGGAGGAAGGGTGTTTCAGTGGTAATGCAGCTGCTCACATCAGAAGCGTTCGGCTCTTTGGGACCAGGCTGCAACCTCCGCCCCAAGCGAGCGCTGCCTCTCATACCTGTGGCCTGGCCGGGTCTCTCCGTACCCCCTGAACTTTGCCATTCTCCCATCGTGACATTTCGGGCTTGTGGCTTATCCCTCACCACTGAATTCCCAAGTCTCATTTACAATCTAGAATGACACAGTTTTGATCCCTTTGCTGAACACTATTATTCAACAGGACAGTAATTTAATAAGGGACTCGTATTTAGGCAAATCAAGATGTTCTCACTAAAGCTAAATCCTCTCTCTCTGTCTCTGCCCTCTTAGGAAATGCTTCCAATTTTTCATGCCCTGTGGTTTTTCTTCAGAAGCAGGTGTCCTCTTTGGGGCCCTTCTTGGCTCCTTTAATTTCTTTTGTAAGGTTCAGTGGTGAGCAATAAAGCACAAATAGTCCCTTCATTTTTGTGAGGAATGTGAGTCTCCCAGGCTGTCCCCGGTGTCGGCAGAAGGCTAAACCAGGTAGACTTTGGCAGATCAGAAGTGATGGAGTCGAAGAGTAAGCAAGCCAAGCCCAGGGTTACTAATGAGACCCATCAAGAAGGGATTGGGATTTCCATCAGGCTGTCATACTTCAGGGGGCATTTTATGGGACTGAAAGGAGGTTTTGTCACTGTGGTGAATGTCCGTGTCCTGTATTGGAACTCTAAAATACAGGCTAATGCCGCTGGGGTGAAAGGCCTCGTGTCAGTCCTTCTGCCAAACCAACGCTCCCACCCAGGACTGAAGCATGCGTGAGGCTGAGAAGGGAAGAAGGACGATGGAGCGGCCCAGGTGACCCAGGAGGGCAGCGGGCGGTTAGAGGAAAGGAGCATGGAGCAGAGAAGGAGCACGTCACGAGAGGAAAGGCAAATTACTGGCGCGGGGAAGGGAATGTGCATGAATCAAAGTGTCAAGCACTCTTCAGTTTCCTCTTCTCTTGACCCATGAAAGATCTTTTTTTTGGAAGTAAATGTGTTTTACCGGGTTCACGCTGGCTTGCTAAGGCTGTGCACATGCAAGACTTTCCCAGGGAAATCAACTTGATGTGTGTAACCAGCCCGTGTGAACTGCGTGCCCCTTGGAGCCCAGCTGGTCAAGGTGCCCCTCGCAGAGCGCCCGCACCAGGGCAGCCCAAGGGCTCTGGTCAAAGTACTCCATGCCAAAACTGGATGTTTATCCACGCCTCCTGCGCTCAGCTGTCCACCGTGCCCCGCAGCAGCCCCGCAGAGCCCCAGCCTTCTCCACCAGTTGTAGGAAACGCAGCCAGTGCCGCAGCAAGCCCCGTGCCTCCCCTGCAGCCGGGCTGGGCTCAGCCCCGAGCATCCCGGCGCTGCAGCGGGGTCTGGTCGCACGCTGCCTCCTTTGGTCGGGAGCTTGTTCAGGAGTTACTAAATTGCTCCCGTCTGCTGCCGTCTGACGGGTGGGATGCTTGGAGTGTGTCTTCTGTGAAAGGTTTCCTAAAGTATAAAGTTTTAATGAAGAGTTGCCTAGTACGAGAGCAGTATCGTCTAACACGCTTGTTAAAAAAAGTCTTGTTTAAAGTACCAAAGCACCAACTCCAGGTCTTTCAGAGGCCTGGGAGGAGCAAGTGGTCTCCTATGGCATACCAGCAGAGCGGTATGAAATCCAGAGAGGCGGGAGAGCAGGGAACCGTCATCCCATGCTTTGATATGCAGGTATCTGCTAAATCTTCAGAGAGCTAAAAAGCAGCTAGGATGAAAGCCAGCACCTTCTTTTGTCTCCGTGCCCAGAAACCTTGGCCCAGTATAGCCATGCTGCAACCAGCATCAGCCCTTGGAACAGCAGGGAGAACAAATTAGACCTAATGACTTCAGTGGGTAAGGGACAGAGAAGCCACCGTTGTGAGGGCATCGGCAGCAGAGATGGGGTTCCCGCTGGGTTGGCGGTCGCACGGCGGGACACAGGACACACCGGCCAGCTCTGAGCAGCGATGCCGACGCGCACACACTCGCTCCTTCCATTTTCCTTTGTTACTCATCCTGCGGGCCCCAGCACGGAAAACGTGAAGCTCCCTGCAACATCCCTTCCCCATCGGATGTTGCTCACAGCGTACGCCCCCGCAGGAAGCCAGCGGCTACCCAAAGCGACAGTGAGATCAACACAAACTCTTTGCTGCTGAAGCGGAGCTATTGTGCAGGACATCCTGGAGGGACACGTCTGTGGGAGCCAGCACGCATTAGGAGCAAAGTGACCCTGAATGCCGCGCCATCTCGCTGTTCCCTGTGCCCGCCACCGTCCCTGAAGGTGTTCCGTGCCCGCTCCCAGCTGAGCGCAGGTCCCAGCGCCCGGCCCTGTCTTGCCGCAGCAGTTTCAGCTGTAGTCTGTCCATCTTCAGAGCCTGTCTGCATCCACAGGCGAGCGCAGCATTACGAAACCTCCCGGTTTGGTCTGGTGCATGGGGCTGAGCGGGGTATCCCACCATGGGGATGCTGTGACCTGTTCGCGAGTGCAGTGCCCTTGAAAAGAAAGCAGGAGGCAGACCCCCGAAACCCCGGTATATGTGACATGGCAAAGCACTTGAACTAATGTAGAAGATGCTTCCGTCTTGCCTGCTAATAGGATACGTCTTGCCTTGTCCCTGGCCATACGTCCTGCTCCATCGCCCAGGAGCAGTGCTCAGCCCATGGGCAGGGGTTGCTGCTCCTCAGCCCATCCTGCCCGATCCTTCTGAAGAGCAGGGAAAGCTCCTGGGTGTAAGATCTGCTTTCCCTGCATGGGGGGCATGGGGTTGCTTCATGGCACCCTGTTGGGACAGATCCTCTTCCAGCTGAGGTCCCTGCGTGCAGTCTTCGCTTGTCTGGCAGCGTCCCCCCTGAGCCCATTCTGCCTGGAGCAGCAGTGGCTAATCCAGACCTTGGAGAAAGGACTTTCTTAACCTACTTAACTGTGAAGGCACACGCTCCTCGGGGGCATCCCTTGAGGCGGTCGGCCAGGAAGGCTTCTGGGTGTTAGGGACATCCCTCAGGAGTGCTCCAAGGAGGGACCTCAAGGACATGCAGGCAGGCATTTCAGGACGCTATCCCAGGAGCAGGTAGGGCATGTCACTCCTCTGGACACCCTGCCCTGGGACCAGCAGGGACAGCACCGAGCCGTCCCCAGCACAGCAGTCTCTCTTCTGGTATGGCACGCGTCCCGCAGCTCCGGGTCACACCGCTGTTATTTGGCGAGATGCCCACGATGTGCTGCACATCACCAGGTTCCCCAAACCACCGACCTAGCAGAGTGCTTTCTGGGGAGCAGAGCAGCCCTCTTGCCAAGTGCAGACCAGAAGCCAGGCCCGTGCCTGCACAGCGAGCTCAGCTCCTGCCTGCAGGACCCCACACACCAGCCTCACTCCAGGCTCCATCCCCAGGGCAGCCGTGACGCCCTGCTCTACACCTGCACCTCCCCGACAGCTGGTACCCGACCGCGGGGCGATGGCATCCTCCTCACTTCGTCGTAGCAGGGTCACTTACTGCGGGCGGCGTTGGGTGTCGTATGGTTACTGGTTCCCCTATGCCGCCGGGGCTTTCCTCGGTTGGCCCCGTCCCTGCTCCAGGTGAACACAAATGCACCTTTGCCAGCCACAGGGAAGGCCCAGCAGACGCATGGACAGCCATCTGACGGCTGGCCATTGCAAGAGGTGGTCTGCGAGCCCCGAGACCCTTGCTTTTTCCAGGCTGCAAAATCCTCACTGTTTTCAGGGCTTCTTGCACCAGTGTTGGATTTCACCCTCCCAGAAGCCCCAGCTCAGAGCCTAAACAAGACTAGGACTGGCATCCAGGCCTTACAACAGCTAGACGTGACCTTATCTTACTTTTCTTAGGCATATATTTCCTCTCTCGCCCGGGTGTCCCCACACTGTGCTGTCCCCATGGCAGAAGTCAGCAAGCGTGTCCCTGTCGTGCCTGAGCGGTCTGGGCTGGTGGCTCTGTTCCCTGTCACCTCTTCCAGGGGCACGTCTGCTCCTCCTGAGCAAAGGCCCTTGCCAGCTATAAACACCCTCCTTTCGGCGTCTTTTGAAGAGCTGTCCTTCCCTGCTGCAGGGCTGAGAAGTGCAGCACAGGCGCTGCGGGGCCGTGGTGGCTTCACCAGCCTGTCACACTGAACTGGGCTCAGGGCTCCCTCCCGACTGGTGCGGGCTCTGCCGAGTTGGTCGGTTTGTCCTGCTGGTGCACGGAGCAGAGATTTGGGGGACTTTTCCTTGGTCAGAGCAGAGAGGATCACCAGGCTACTGGGCAGCCAGCGCCGCCTGTGCCCCCATCTTCCTCCCCAAATTGAGCACCCCCAGCCGAAGGGGTGAGAGGGGACAGCAGGGTAAGCACCGCAGTGTGTCCCTTGCCTGGGAGGGGTGCAGAGCCCAGTGGCTTGGGGACGGTCCCCCCCTCTGTCCTGCCCAAAGGACTGGGGGTGAGCAGCAAGGTCTCTCTGGCAGCAGGTCTGTGCTGGAGGCACCAGCTCAGTGTCAACCCTACCTAAAGCCACCAAACCCGTTTGTTTGGCGCCGGGAGAGGCAGTGCCCGGGCAGCACAGGGCTGTGGTGTGTCCCCTCCCTGCGGCAGGATCCGGGTGGCTGCCAACGGCGGTGGCACAAGGAGAGGCTTGGTCTGTGCCACCTCCTTCCCTGCTGCGGGCGAGGGCCGGCTCCTGGCTCAAGCAGCTGTCGAGCAGCACGGTGGCCAGAGGAGCAGCGGTGGGAGGGACAGGGGTTGGGAGGAGAAGGGAAACTGAGTGACAGAGCATGTTCGTGGCACGGCTGCTTTCTGCGGTGGGAGCTGCCAAGCTTCGGTGCATGGGAAAATGTCCGTCGCGGGGCCGGCGCGGTCAGGTCCCGGTGCCGGAGGGAGCCGCTCCCTCAGTCTGGGCAGTGGAGCCGGGGGGAGACGGCACCAGGGGGCACCTTTCATCCCGAGGGAGGGGGAGCCAGCCGCACAGCGCTGCCTTGTCCGGCCAAGCTTGTCTGGGGACGCGCATTGTGTCCAGCCGTGCCAGATGTCTGGCTTGTCGAGGGCTCTGGTCGAAGGCAGGGACCCGAGGAGGGAGGGCAGAGGGTGGACACTTTGTCTGGGACATAACGAGGTTTGCATTAACGAAGGAAGACAGGAAATAGAGCGCCTTAACTGGACACTGGCCAGCCCCACCGCTCTGCGGCCCCCAGCGACATTTCTTTTTTCTTTCTTATGCATCTTGGAGGCAATCAGCCAGGCAGGGCCTGGAGAAAACGGGCTTCGTGCTCTGGCCATGCGAGAGGTGTGCGGCCGGAGCGGCCACAGCAGCCGGCACAGA
>NW_008795316.1:1094991-1095289 GCF_000699145.1 Aptenodytes forsteri
CCCGCCTCGGCCTGGGCCTCTCCTGCCGCTCACCACCCGGTTGTGGGTGCGGGAGCCCCGGGGCACCGCTTGCTTGCGCCTAATGAATGCGGCGCTGCCGCCCAGCCACGGCCCCCCGTGGGGCCCCCATTCCCACTCAGTCTCTCTAATTTGTATTAAGTATCCCTTCCTCGCAGGCTTTCCTCCTCCCCTTCTTCCCCCTTCTCGTCTCTTTTGTGAGTGAATAATTTATGGCACTTTTCATCTTCCTGGCTGGTGTTCCAGGCAGGCGGCGGTGGGATGCTCTGCGCCCTCCTGA
>NW_008795316.1:1095524-1096133 GCF_000699145.1 Aptenodytes forsteri
TTCGGGGCCCCCGCTGGGGCGGGACACGGGCAGGGCCGGGCGGCCCCTGGCCTGCCGTGCGGTGCGGGGCTGTGGCGAGGTTTCCGTGGGCCGCTGGCTCTTACATAAGCTCATTGTTTTCTGAGTCAAAAGAGGTTTTGTCCCCGCTCTGGAGATGTGACAGGAGGAGGAACAATTTGCCCCATTCATCTTTAACTCTGCCTTTGGAGAGCGGCACGGTGGCCTTCGCCGACAGAGACGTTAAACCCAACCACTTCCCAGCCGTAAAATCTCCCGGGGAGCAGGTGTTGGAAATCGCCCCTTCTCCTCCTGATCTCTGCAAATCCAGCGCCACAGAAATCAAGGATAATCCAGCAGCCTCTTCAAAATGGAAACGCTGAGCCCTGATTAATTCATTTAATAAGTGACTGATCCCCTCCTCCCCTAACACCACGGCCCAAGAAGCCATTTTGCTTCTTGCTGGCATGGGCTGGGCGCCGCCGGGGAGAGGCCGAGGCCGCAGCAGAGGCGCGAGGCGGCTTCCCCATGGCCTTCTCGCTGGCCTCGCCGCTCGCCTGGCTGCGGCCTGGCCTCTGCGATGGGGCCAAGGAGGGCAGTGCTCCACGAGCC
>NW_008795316.1:1096380-1102234 GCF_000699145.1 Aptenodytes forsteri
GCGATGGGGCCAAGGAGGGCAGTGCTCTGGGAGCCGCGGGGCCGGGTGGCCTCCATCGGGCTCTCCGGCCTTGCCGGCATCCCCTGTGTGGTGCCAGGGTCTCCTCCACCTCCAGCCCGCAGAGCCCTGGCTCCAGGGGATTAAACAGGAGAATCAAATATTCCATTTTCTGACCGAAAGATCAAACCAGTTAGAAGTGACATTGTTTTTACAGTTCCACCTGCTTCAATTAGGGCACGGGGGTGGAGCAGGGGGGCTCCCAATTATCCTCATTAGAGGGGCTCCTCACACAGCCAAGCTCCAGCCGTGAGCAGGGAGCTCACCAGGCTCGTGCTGGTTGATAATGAATATATTCATGGCTGCGCAGCCTGGCCTTGCTCGCCTGCTGCTGCCAAAGCCCTGCTCGTTACATGTGTTTTGGGCACTTGCTGGGAGTCTGCAGAAAACCTCTCCAAGCTCAGAAGTTCGGTGGGTTTTACCAAAACAGTGATGCTATGAGAGCGTGGCCAACACAGCTCTGCCACTCCTCGGCGTCCTGCCACAGCTGTCATTGGCAGGGCAGGAGCCTAAACCAAGTCCCGGCACCCAAGGTGGGAGGGCTCCTGCTCTCTTTCCCCCAGGTCCCGCTTTGCTGTGGGTGCCCCAGCCACTGGTCAGGGCTGACCGTAGGCTGGAGATGCCCCGGCGAAGCTGCCTGGGGAGCAGCACTGGCACCGGCACTGGCACCATCCCGTCCCATCCGCGCCAACCAGGAGAGCGCAGCGCTCCCTCCCGAGCCCATCTGCGTTTTTAAGCTGGCCGAAGCCATTCCCGTTCGGACCCAAGGATATTGGCAATCTGAATTTGTGGCTGTTTCTCTGCCCACAAGACTGCAATTAATCCACCACTTTATATGTGGAGCTTATGGGAAAGCATAACCTGTAAAAATGTAGAAATAAGAAAATTATCTGTAGCTAGCGGGTTTACAGACCTCATTATTTACTTATGTTCATCCTTGGTTTAAATGAAATTGTTCTTGCAGTAGGTGCTGGTCCCTTACGTTAGATTCCCATTTCATTTTCTTATTCCACCTGGACAGGTTCCTAGACACATCTTCCTCTTTGTTTTCAATAGGTTTTGGCTGTAGTAAACCCAAGGTTCGTAAATGCAACAGAGTTGGGTAGAAACCTGATTTGCAGCTGCTGTGTGTGTTTCATGCAACACAAAACAGGAGACATTGAGAAGTTGGGGGGTCCAGACCTCACCCGCAGGACCCTGCCCAGCGGGACTGGCAGCGCCGACGGGGACAGGAGCTGCAGGGACCGGGGGCAGAGCTGGTGGCCACGGGGAGGCTGCAATTGGATGGACAAAGGCAGAGTGGCATGCCCAGGGAGGACTGGGGGTGCTCAAGGCAGATTGGGGATGCTCAGAGCAATGCAGGGATGCCCAGGGCAGGTTGGGGATGTGATGGGGCAGACTGGGGATGCTCAGGGCACCTGCACAGTCTTCTCCTAGGTGCGTCACCTCTCTTGGACCCCTTTGCCTGGCAGGGGGTTTCGTGGCATGGAGGGCCCCCGGCCCCCTCTCTGTGCAGGCGCCTGCGGGACAGGTGCTGATTGGCCCTGTGGCACGGTGCTGTTGCTGTGGCTGTGCCCAGGCTGACGGCGGGGGCTGGTGTGCGGCTCGTGCCTCCGTGCATGGGAATAATTCTCCTTAATCCTTCTGAGAGGCATCACTGGATGAGGCTGGAGCCTCCCTCTGGGAGCCCCGTCTCGCCTGGCGGGGAGAGCGGAGCAGGGGGAGGGACGGCCGCCATCCCACAGGCAGGGAGGCCTCCGCACCCCCAGCCACCTGCCCGCTGCTGCACGGGGCCGCAGCCGAGCCAGCACCGCTCCTGTGCCCGCGCCGAGGGCACAGAGTGCCGACGGTGGGTCTGGCCGCACGTCCCGGCAAGGCGTGCGTGGGGCAGAGGCACAGCAGCCTGGCCGGGACAGAGCCTCGAGGAGCATGTGCTGATGCGGGAGCTGAGCCGGGCAAGCTGGGCTGGAGAGGAAAACCCGCGGGGGCCTGAGAGCACCAGCCTCCAGTGCCCTGGGACAGGAGGGGCGTGGGTGCAGGAGGTGGCAGTGCCCCCGGCATCCTGCCCCTCCGGGCTGGGCTGAGCCAGCAGCAAATGCCCTGCTGCCGTGGTCCAGGCTGCAGCCGCCTGCCGGAGCCCCACTGCTGCAGCATGGGGCCAGGAGACCAGAGCTGGTCCTGAGGTGTGGCTCGGAGGGTGCCCCAGGGTAGTGCTGGCTGCTGAGCTCCCCTGGAGCCCCGCACTCCCCGGCACGCAGAGCCAGCGCTCGGCCTTGGCCGGGAGCAAGGGCTTCTGCCTGGAGCCAGCCCCGTGCTGGGGAGGGTGATGCCTGCCACCGGCCGGGAGCACCCGGCACATAAACACCACCCCGGGATTAGGTCAGCTCTGGTCATTGCTCAGACGAGTAAGTGGATCAGCGCAAGGGAAAGGAGGGGGAGGGAGCTCTGCTGAGCAGGGAGCTCGAGTGGGGACCTTTTAATTTGGGGGCTCACGGGGCCAGGAGCAGCATTGGCACAGGCGCAAGGCTGGGCAGCGAGTGCTGGCGCCCGTGGCAGGGCGGCTGGGGACATGTGGCGGCAGCCCCAGCCGGCCCCCACGGTCGGCTTGGATGCCCGAGTGTCCTCAAGTCTGTTTATTTTAAGGGATACAAAGTCCTGGGCTGCTGCAGGGTCACAGGAGCGCTCGCCGAGCCTCTCATTAAAGTTTCCCGTGGGTGCCGGCGGGGGGAGGAAAGAGGAGGGTGGATGGCAGCGGCTGGGCACTGTCCCGCCGCCCCGCACCCGCACACCTTTGGAACTGGCACCCATGCACCAGGAGCTGTCGGTGCTGTCTGGGGCCGCCCCGCAGCCTGACCCCATTGTCCCGCAGCGGCGCAGGCCGGCTGGGGGGAGCCCCCGCTTCCTGTCGCAAAAAAAAAGTCGCTGCCGGCAGCTTCTTTGTTCGCCGCCCGGCGCACGCTCGCGCAGGAAGCGGCTCCCCACGTGCTTCACCCTTTCCCTCTCGCGGAGGCACCTAATGAAATAAAGGATTTACTGCAGCGAGGGGGAGGGAAGGGGAAACAGGCTGAGCAGTTTGAAAATGTCGCGCCTGGCCCCGGGGCTGGGCTTTTTGGCTGGGTGCAGGCAGGGCCAGGCTCTCTGATGTGGCCGGGCTGTTCTTCAGAGCAGCACGAGGCAGGAGGCTGGCGCGGTGGGAGCCGTGCACGGGCAGGGGGATGGTGCATGGACCTGGGGGTGTGAATGTAACCGAGACCGAGCAAGGAGCCAGGCTGTGCGCCGGGTGTGTGTGGCAATGCCGTGGCCGGGCCCCCAGGCCGCGGGCTCTCCCTGTTCGGGTGGTGGGGGAAAGGGGTGGCCATGCAGCTGCTGTGGGGATGGCTCTGGGGCACGTGGAAACAGGGAAGCAGGAGTGTCCACGTAGGGTGTAGGAGGTCACTTGGGCTTTGAGTGGGACAGGAGGGACATCCGTGCAGCCCCTGCTCCCTCTCCGCAGCAGCGTGCTGAGGAGCCTTGCTGGGCAGCATGCCCACTGTGAACAGAGCTCCTAATGCTGCTTCCAGGTGGCATGAACTCAGGGTTTTCCCACCCAAGCGAGCCTGTCCTCGTGTGCTGTCCCCATGCCCCAGTGCTCTGTGGAGCAGCATGTCCTCGAGCCACTGGCACTGGAGCTCGTCGCCTCCCACCACACCCAGCCCCACACTGGGCCAGGAGGACCACGCGGGCAGGCAAGGGATCCAGCTGGGAGAGGCAATGCCCCTTTCTCCTCCCTGCAATGCAAACAGAAACCGAAAAGGACCAAATTCCAAAGTTCTTATTCAAGCCCAGGTGCCGCGGCCCCAGGCGGAGGCGCGGGGACCATCACCTGCCGGAGGGACTGGTGGCTGGGGCAAGGGAGCGGAGCCGTGCGACGATGGCCCTGCAGCCGCAGGCGCCGGCATCTGTCCTTCCAGCTGCTGCATCCCAGGGCCCAAAGCGCGGCTGTGCCGGCCCGGCTCCCAGCAGCGCCCGCGGTGACTCCCCCACCAAGTGAGCCCAGAGCAGCCCCGGCTGCACAGGGGCTTTCAGAGCAGCAGCGCATCTGTGCTGCACGTGCACAGTGGTCCTGCAGGCGGGCTTGGGGAAGGCTGGCACCGCGGGGGGCAGAGCCGCTTGCCCGCCTCGGGGACATGGTCCCGGGGCACCACGGGAGTGACCACACGTCCTTCCTTGCAGATGACTCCTCATCAGAGAGCTGCAGCGGGAATGGCTCCTCCACCCTGAACCCCTCCACATCCAGCAGCACGCAGGGCGACAGCACCTTCCCCGAAATGAACGGGAATGGCACCGCGGCCCCCATGGACTTCACCGCCTCTGCCGATGACCAGCCCATCAACCTCTGCGACAAGCTCGCGCCTGCCCACGTCACCCCTTCCTACCAGTCGGACAGCTGCAGCGCCGACGGTCTGCGCAGCAGGGTCAAGTACGCGGTGAAGACCACGGCAGAGGTATGGCCCAGGCTGCAGGTGGCCGCTGCTGGGGCTGGGGCTGGGCGAGATGGGGCGGCCGCGCATCCCCAGACGGAGCTGGTGCAGGGCATGGCACACTGGGAGCAACCCCACGTGAGGTGCCCGAGGCCAGGCAGGGATGCAGCTCCTGCCCTCGTGCCAGGAAAGCACAGGGGGGGTGGCAGGGCTGGGAGCCTTTCCCTTGTAGGGAGGGAAGGACGGACGAGCACCATGCTCGCCCGCCGCTGCTGCAGCAGAGCAGCTGTGCCTGGCCGTACTCCAGCCTTGGGGCTGCTGCTGCTCAGCAGAAATCGGCCCAAGCGCCGAGCGAGCAGTTGGCAGAGGGAGGGAGAGAAGGAGGGATGGTTTGGGAGAGCCAGGGAGTATCCCCCGTGCCCTGCCTGCCCCAGAGCCGGGGCTCTGCAGTGGGCTCTCCTCACCCCCGACCGGCTGGGCCGCTGCTGCCATGCAAGGAGGAGCCTGTTGCCACTGGGTCCGGGCAGTGTTTCCTGCAGGCTCAGGCAGAGCCACAGCCCCCACCAGCCAGAGCCGCGCTGCCTGCACTTTGGGCCATCGCACGGTCCCTGAGGCCGCCAAGTCCTTCCCTGCCCTGAGCAGGCAGGAGCTGGCACTAGGAGGAGCCTGTCAGCGGGTTCATCTCTAGGTTGCAGGGCGACATCAGGAGATGGGCCAGAAGCAGTGAGCCAAGGAGAAAGGGCTTTTTCCTTGTGACCATGGGCAGGGGCGGGCAGGCGAGGGCTCCTCGCGGTAACCCCCGTCTCCTCTCAGTCCCCTCCGTACAGCTCTGGCAGCTACGACTCCATCAAGACAGAGGTCAGCGGCTGCCCCGAGGACCTGACCGTTGGCAGGGCCCCCACGGCTGACGAAGATGATGATGACCACGATGACCACGAAGACAATGATAAGATAAATGACTCGGAGGGGATGGACCCGGAGAGGCTAAAGGCCTTCAACGTAAGGAGGGCTCCGCAGGGAGGGTGAGCCCGCCCGCCTCCCGTCTCGGTGTTCCCACTGTCTGTCTCTCCTTTGCAGATGTTCGTGCGCCTTTTCGTGGATGAGAACCTGGACCGGATGGTTCCCATCTCCAAGCAGCCCAAGGAGAAGATCCAGGCCATCATCGAGTCCTGCAGCCGGCAGTTCCCCGAGTTTCAGGAGCGGGCACGCAAGCGCATCCGCACCTACCTCAAGTCCTGCCGCCGCATGAAGAAGAACGGGATGGAGATGGTGAGCGGCTGCGCCACTGCCCTGCCGCTCGCCACCCCCCCCGGGGCAGCCAGGCCCCCAGCAACCAC
>NW_008795316.1:1102689-1133496 GCF_000699145.1 Aptenodytes forsteri
GCGGTGGGCTCCCCCCCCCCCCACCCGCCTGGACCGCTGCTGCGGCGTTCAAGGCAGCCTGTTGCCACTGGGTCCGGGCAGTGTTTCCTGCAGGCTCAGGCAGAGCCACAGCCCCCACCAGCCAGAGCCGCGCTGCCTGCACTTTGGGCCATCGCACGGTCCCTGAGGCCGCCAAGTCCTCCCCTGCCCTGAGCAGGCAGGAGCTGGCACTAGGAGGAGCCTGTCAGCGGGTTCATCTCTAGGTTGCAGGGCGACATCAGGAGATGGGCCAGAAGCAGTGAGCCAAGGAGAAAGGGCTTTTTCCTTGTGACCATGGGCAGGGGCGGGCAGGCGAGGGCTCCTCGCGGTAACCCCCGTCTCCTCTCAGTCCCCTCCGTACAGCTCTGGCAGCTACGACTCCATCAAGACAGAGGTCAGCGGCTGCCCCGAGGACCTGACCGTTGGCAGGGCCCCCACGGCTGACGAAGATGATGATGACCACGATGACCACGAAGACAATGATAAGATAAATGACTCGGAGGGGATGGACCCGGAGAGGCTAAAGGCCTTCAACGTAAGGAGGGCTCCGCAGGGAGGGTGAGCCCGCCCGCCTCCCGTCTCGGTGTTCCCACTGTCTGTCTCTCCTTTGCAGATGTTCGTGCGCCTTTTCGTGGATGAGAACCTGGACCGGATGGTTCCCATCTCCAAGCAGCCCAAGGAGAAGATCCAGGCCATCATCGAGTCCTGCAGCCGGCAGTTCCCCGAGTTCCAGGAGCGGGCACGCAAGCGCATCCGCACCTACCTCAAGTCCTGCCGCCGCATGAAGAAGAACGGGATGGAGATGGTGAGCGGCCGCGCCACTGCCCTGCCGCTCGCCACCGCTCCCGGGGCAGCAAGTCCCTGAGCACCTTCTCTGCTTGTGTTTCCGCAGACCAGGCCCACACCGCCGCACCTGACCTCGGCCATGGCGGAGAACATCCTGGCCGCCGCCTGCGAGAGCGAAACGCGGAAAGCAGCCAAGAGGATGCGGCTGGAGATCTACCAGACCTCCCAGGTATGGTGCTCATGGCCAGAGGTGGGTGTGGGGGAAATAAGAGAAGTTTCTGAGCAATTTGGCAAAGCATTTTAAAAAGCCTTTCTAAAAGTCAGAGGGCTGCAGAATGGGGCTCTGTGGTGCGTCCTGAGACTCAGGCCAGCAGGGCTGGGGACGCTGGGGACGCTGGTTTGTGCTGGCCATGCTGCAGCCGTGGGAGACCAGGTGTCCCCACACTGTCCCTTCCACCGGCCGCAGAGGATGGCTGGGCTCCTTGCTGGAGTAAGTCTGTGTTTCCCCTGTGCAGGATGAACCGATCGCTCTAGACAAGCAGCACTCCAGAGACTCCACAGCCATTACCCACTCCTCCTATTCACTGCCAGCTTCATCTTACTCCCAAGACCCGGTCTACATCAATGGAAGCCTGAACTACAGCTACCGTGGCTACGGGTCCCTGGGGGGCAGCCTGCAGCCACCCGCCTCCCTCCAGACGGGCAACCACAGTAACGGTAAGCGGCCGCACGCTGCACCGGGGCCCGCGGTGGCAGGGGGAGCCCACCCAGCCATCGCCCCCACCCCGTGCCCAGGCAGCGCGCTGCGGGCACCCCGGCATCCTGCGCTGTGCGGCTGAGCTGGTTGCTGGGGGTGAGGCAGGGGCTGCTCCTGCGGCTCACGCCAAGCCCGGTCATGGCAGCACCTCTCCCACCGCCACACAGAGCTGCTGCAAAAGCCTCTCTGCTCCTGCAGCCGACAGAGGCCTCTGCCCAGCTGCCCAGTTTGCCTCATCAGCAGGTGGTTAATTGTTGAACTGAAGTTGGAAGGATGGTCTAGGTGGCACTGGTGGAGGGAAGGAGTGTCACTTAAAAAAAAAGAGAATCTGTACCAGCTATTAATTATTAACAGGAGCAGGCGCCTATCGCTGCCCTGATCTCGTTGCTGGTATGAGCCGTTCCTTTCCCAGCCTGCGTCGGCTGCTCTCGGAGACAGGGACGGGGATGGGGACAGGGCTGGTGAAGTCTGGGGGCTCTGCAGCAGCACCCAGGGCACAGCCAGCTCCTGCCGCAGGTCGGGAGGGTGGCAAGGGGCTGGGGGCCGCCTGGGAAAAGCGGCCAGGGGAACAGGACTGAGGCTGGCAGGGCGGGAAGGCAGAAGGAGAGTGCGGGCAAGGCTTGAGGGGTTGGCTGAGTTAGGAGCAAGTGAACAGAGCAGAGTAGCCTGGGGCTGAGCAGGGCACTTGGGGAGGTGCTGTGGTACATGGTCAGTCCCTTGCACCTGGGTGAAAGAGGTGTAGGATGGGGAAAAGGCTCTCCCCTTGGGCAGCAGCCCTCTGGCTTTGCCCTCCCAACAGCAGTGGCAGGAGGGGCTGGAGCCTGTGCTGGTCCTCAGCTGGTCCTTCGGCAATCTCTGGGCTGCCTTCGCTTGCCCCAGTGCGCTCTGGGCCCCTGCCCTGCCCCTGCCCGCCCCGATGGGAGTGAGGATTTGGAAGGATGTGATTTCCGGAGCCCTGAGAGATGCCTGTCTGGGATTAACTCTTATCATCCCTTCCTAATGCTTCTTAACCCTGAATAAAGATCCCGCCCCAGCCTCCAGCTGCTGAGACCTAATCCTTGCAGCCACGGTGGAGGCAGCTATGGTTCCTCTCCAGAGCAGCACAGGCACCCCCGGCCCCCCACACTGCCCGGCACCCTCCTCTCGCCCGGCCCAGCCACAAGTGCTGGCTCCTTGACAAGAGGCAGCAAACTTGCAGAACCATCTCAGAGCTGCCCCGGTGAGCGCGGGCCCCAGGAGGAGCAGTCGGGCCCTGGGTGTAGCACACAGCAGCAGGAACTTGCTTCTTTCTCATGGATTTTTTAAACCTCTGCCTCACAATTATTTTTTTCCCCTTTGCCCAAGCTCTTTGCCAGTCCTTTAGAGGTAAGAGCGTGCTGCCATAGCGCTGGCAAGGAGCACTGCAAGGAGCTGCGCCTTCTCCTCCCTCCGTGAGGAGAAAGCCTGCAGGGGTTTGCTGCCCAGAAGTGTCTTCTCCCTCCATCCCCCACCTAAGGCGATTCTTGCTCAAACCCACAGCCCCGCTCCCAGCTCCTTCCCCCTTGGTGAGCCGGAAAACGGGCTCCATTTACTGCTGCCTTTTCTGTCCAGTGAAATTGTTTTCGCATGAGAGCCTCCTCCTCCCCTTCGCTGAGCGCTGATTAGCCTGGTGTGGAAGTCCTCTGCTGGTGCCACTCCTCCCGCAGCATTTGCTGCTCCAGCATTGCTTTCCTTGGACGCTTTCCTTCCCACCCCGGGGCGATGTGCTCCCCTCCCTGCCGCCGGTCACCAGCGGGACCCACCTGGTCTCAGGGGGGGGCTGCTGAACTCTCCTGTCCTGGTTTGCAAACCGCTGCAGCACCCGATCCCTGCTCCATCTTCCTACATGTCCCACCGCTGCGTCAGGCCACCCAGCAGGAGCTCAGCCCTCCTGAAGCTTTTCTCCAGCATCACCAACTGCTCCATCAGCCTGCAATGTGCCAGCCCACAGCCAGGGGCTTAATTAGTTCAGCGTCTTCTCTTTCTCCTTACCCCCAGGCTGCAGCCTCGCCTGCCTCCTCTCCCTAGCTAGTATCACATCTCTAGTACACATCTTTCCTCTTCTCTCCATTTCTAGTTGAGTGTGTGGTTCTTGCACCTTATTTGGCTTCTCTTAGTCCAACACAAAGCTAAATCCAGTTTTTCCCCTGCCTTTACCTGGCTGTGTCACTCCTCAAGCTGCGTATCGGCTTCCCTGCCAAAGCCTTCCACGCGCAGCCACCCGAACCGGGCTGCACATGCATGTGCGTGGTTGTGCACACGTATCTGCAGACAGCCAGAGCAGCGGCTGACAGTGTTCCCTGGGTCTTGGAGAGCTCGATAATTTTGTGACTTTTTGCAGGTTTAAGAGCTGTAGCGACACGGGAGGTTTGTGAGCTGGGGCAGCCGTGTGTCCTGTTCTGCAGAGGACAGACACACGTACGTGGCTAGAAGCCGATCGCATGCGATAGAGGTGGAGCAGAGACCGACTTAGGAGAAAAAATTATCCCTGCCCATCAGGCAGATCATAAATTTTGCAGGACTTCATTTCATTTACGGACTAAGCCACAGAAATGTGCAGCCTAGTAAGACCATTTAGCCCCCCCCCAAACGTTCTATCTAAGGCTGAGCACGTAACCGCGTTGCTGGCCGGGGCGGTGTGTGAAAGGCCGGGCAGGGCAGGTCTCCTCCTCGCCGCGCAGCACAGCCTGGCCCCACGGCGCGTGTGCTGGGCACAGACACCAGGTAGTTACCCAGCACTAAACCAGGGAAGTGCCCCGTGCAGGATGTTACTTGCCATGTGCAGAGGAAAATCCGGAACCTGGAAAATGATTTTGATGGGGCAAGTACCCTCAGGCGCAGGATTAGCTCCTGGCAGAGCGCGGCCACAGATCTTCCCTTCGCAGAGCGGATGGGACAGGCTGCAGGACCAGGATTTTTGTCACGTTGACTCTGCAGTCTCTTTCCTTGTTGTGGCTGTTGTAGAGGCAGTGACTTGTGCTGGCTGCCTGCGCTGGCTGCTGTGGGAGCTGGGGCTTTTCACGTTGTCCAGGGCACCGCACTTTCCAGGGACCTTCCTGCTGGTGCAGGGGTCCGGGAGCAGCAGCTCCTGCTGGGGATCTCATCGCGGCAGGACAGACACGGGCAAGGCTGCTCTGCCTGAGCTTCCCTCTCGCTTTTCCTTGGCAGGTCCAACCGATCTCAGCATGAAAGGTGGGGCCTCCAGCACGGCCCCCTCCAACAGCACCAGCAGGGGAATGCAGGCTGCCCAGCTCAGCCCCACGGAGATCAGCGCAGTGCGGCAGCTGATCGCCGGCTACCGAGAGTCGGCAGCGTTTCTGCTTCGATCTGCAGACGAACTGGAAAACCTCATTTTACAGCAGAACTGACTCCCTGTGTCTGCATCGCTCCTCTGTCGAGAAGACAATTTATACCTGCTAGAAAGAGGCTCCCAGCGGTGTCCTGCTCAGGACCACCATCGTCCTCCCATGAAGCAGCGGGTACATGTAGTTTTAGAAGGTGGAATCCAAAAGACCTGTTTTCTTTTACACTCCAAGCACCTGGGACTTCAGGCACAAGGACACGTTTTTGAACCGCACCAACATCCGTGCGTCCAGCCGACCAGAAGCCAAACCTGCGGCTTGGAAGGATGTGGGACTTTCAAGGGCAGAAGGGAGCCTGGGGAGGTTTGGGGCTGCAGATGTATTTAGAATAACCTTTGTGGACCCAAATGTTAGATTCCCATCCCCAGATAATTTCCAAGTCTTAGGTGAGCTGAATCACATATTTATTGAGAAATGGACCCTCCTCTCCCCTTAGTAATTTATTTTTCTGAAAATGGATTCTTTTGAGTTTGTACAGATTGCCAGTTTTTTGTCTGTCTGATCAGAAGGAATTTATTCCTGTGAAATAACACATTCCATATCACTACACTACTAATTTCCAGGCAGCTCTGCCTGTTTCTCTGGGGAGCCCTTGTCCCACCGGGAGCAAGTTCGCCATCCAGCCCTAGACTTCAAGGCTGCTCAGCCTCCAGTAAGCGTAGGTGGCAGCTGACCAACGGAGCAAGCAAGCGTCCTGCTTAGACCTTCGTTCTAAGCGGTCCCGTAGCAGCAGTGGGGTCTAAATCTCCCGCAGAGACTCGGCAAGCTCAGCAGACCTCCGGCTAGAAGGACGTCTCGCACTCATTTAAGTCATTGCAGATAAGAGAAGGAAGGAAGGAAATACCTGAGAAACACTGTCTTGCGGTCACCATCCGTACTCTACCTCACACTCCATTGTGGGCTTCTTCCAGGACTGGCCGAGCTGGTCCTGGGGGATGGTGAGTGTCGCAGACGCGTGGATCGTGCCGAGGAGGCTGGAACCAACCCGGCAGATCCAGTGGATCCGCCGGGGTCCTGCTGCTGGGCGGCAGCTCGCCCCCACCCCGCTGCGCCCGGCTGTTTGCTCCAGTCTGTGTGAAACCAACCCTGGGGTAGCACCAGGAGAATAAACCGTTTAGGAACCGCATGGGTGTAATAAAGGCTAATGCCGGGTCTCTGCCTGAAAAGCGAGGTCAGCGCGGCGAGCCGCTCGCTCCTCTGCAGAAGAGAGAGACTGGCAACATTCAGCAGCAGAACTGACAAAGTCCTCTCCGGGGCCCGGCATCCTCCCCCCTCCCTGCTCACAGTCCTGGAACAAGCCCACAGTTCCCAAAGTGTGGAAAAACCGTAGCCCGATGACCATTCTGCCCCGTCACCACCCCCCCACCCCCAATAATGCACTTCGTTTTGCTCAGTGCAATACCTACTACCAGTGCTGCTAAACCCAGGGACTTCGCTCAGGCACGGAGATGCTGAGCCGAGCCAAGCAATGCAACGTGCTCTGGAGCCACGTAGAGCAGCAGAGACCAGCTGCCGGGGATCCCAGCTCCTCCTCGCGCCCCTGCGCCGGCGCAGCTCCCCCCGCCCGGGCAGGAGTCCTCACCACAAGATATGAATTCGATAAGCGTAAACCCCTATACGCTCATTTTAAAGGTAGATACTTTCTCTCTTTGGAGCCAGCTTTTTTTTCTTCTTTTTTGGCCACTCTGAGCCCGCGGACGGAGGCTGCTGCTCCGTGGGGGGCTGATGCCGCTGGCGTGGGCTCGAGCTTGGTGGCAGGGGCTGGTCCCAGCCAGGAGCAGACCCGGACAGTTTACTCGGTAGCCTTTATACCCGATTATACTCCCCACACACTGGAAGAGAAGCAAACCCTCTACCCTGCTCTTAGTCTCAGTACAGAAAAAGCCGCCGGCTCCTGAGGACAGGCTTGCCTGGCCCGGCAGCAGAAGGGATTAACCGTTGCATTGACTGTTTTCCCCAAACTGTAAACTTTCCGTAGCATTTGGAGAAAAGGGACCTAACCCCTGGCCGTTGGACGTAGTCAGGGTGTCCGTGCAGAGATGAGGTGGTGGCCTGTTAGACCCGAGCCCGTGCTGGAACCGGGAGCATCGCGGCCGTCCCGAGACGCGCCTGGGCTGAGCGCCCCGTCCCCTCCCTGCCCGCAGCAGGCAGGAGAGCGGGGCTGGAGCCCGCCCGGGACACCAGCCCCCCTGAGCCAGGGTTCAGACTCACGCTTTCCCCAGCACTTCACAAGCCTGCTTGGTTTGTCCACTGCATCCTCCCATACTTGGAATTTATGTAAATATTTATTTTTATGTGAATACCATGAAGTAACAAACCTTTGACAAAATATGTAACCGCAGCCATTTGTGAAAGTCTTAAGGAAGGAGAGGCAGAGACAATCGCTGTCCCGGAATTCTCTCTCTCTGCGATATCCCACCCGAGTCGGTGCCTCCCTCCCCATCAGAGGCCGTCGAGAACATTTAGCCATAAGTTTGCCATCCAGTTTACTGAAAAAGAGGTTACCCAGGGGCTTACGGACAGATCACCATCAGCTACAGTTTGTTTAAAGTTTTATTTATACAAGTTTTAGCTGTCGTTACCAGATCACCTTTGAACTTGTCTTAGCATGTATTGAAGTTTAGTAGCTCTTACACTTTGTTAAACTGCTGTAGAAGACAGATGAGGCTCATGGTTGCATAGGAAGGTTTCAGTCTACCCTGTCCTAACAACTGATGTTCATAACTCGCAGCTGAATGGTACAGACTCAGATTTCCAAAGCCCCGGTGACAGCCACATCTGTGACAAGTTATGAAACAAATGGGATTGACTACGAATTTCTGTCAGGGATCTTTTTATTTTCTTTTTTTCTTTTTTTCTTTTTCTTTTTTTTTTTCGGTGAGCCGCAGCTTTATAGTTTCTTTGGAGCGAGCTCCACAGACATCTCAGTGCTCTTCAGCTGATCCATGCTCATTTGCGGCTCTTCTGTGCTCCAGGACTGTTTCACAGCCACATTCCTGCGCTCTCACTAGGCAGGACGGGGTCAGGAATCGCTAGTCCGGGTTCTCAACAAGAAGGAATGAGCAGGAGCAGAATACACCGGCTCTCCAGATATTCTGAGAGGTGGAAGGAGAATGCTGGGTTAGCAAATGGTCTGGATGTTCTTGGTTTTGTTTA
Source organism: Aptenodytes forsteri (assembly GCF_000699145.1). Taxonomy (NCBI): domain Eukaryota; kingdom Metazoa; phylum Chordata; class Aves; order Sphenisciformes; family Spheniscidae; genus Aptenodytes; species Aptenodytes forsteri. The sequence goes on from NW_008795316.1 coordinate 1,110,787, forward strand.
AGAAAAGCTAATCACTGGTCAAGAAAATAGATTTTTTTTATTTTATTTTATTTTATTTTAAACACAACCATCCTGCCCTGGATGTGCGGTTCCCATGACGGTGTTTCTACATGGGAGAGCGCTCCCGGGATTGCGAGCAGACGTAACTTGTACCTCCCCGATCCAAAGGGCCACTTCCCTCCCGCGAGTGGCCGGCGGGTTTTGTGCCCGTTCATGAAAAAAAATGCTGCTTTGAACTCAGAGGGTTAATATACTTTTGATTTGTAATTTTTTGTAAAACTTTTTACAAGGTAGCATAGTATTTCACCAGAGTACCAACTACAATCCGTCCATGGTCTGATTTTTATATAATTTAGTGGTGCTTTAGAAACTTTTGTTTGGTTGTTTCGGAGCTGTACAGCTCAGTTCTTCGCCTGTATCTACCTAAGACCAATGTGAACCTTTGTATTTTTGCTCCTAATTTTGGACTCAGTGAAAGTGTACTGTTTACATGTACAGAACTCCCGGCCCCTGTGTGTTCTGCAAGACCTGCTGTTGAAGAGGAAGATGCACCTCACCCAGTTCGTCTGCTTAACCAAGCCACAGCTTCACTCACCCACTGACACACGCACCTACCCTAAGGAAGACCCCACAAAATTGAAACACCCTTTAAGCAATTTTGGGTTTTGCACAAGCTATTGCATTTTTTTCCAGTAGTCGATTTACGGATTGGCTGCAATTCAAAGCGAGAGCTGATCCGGAGCTCAGTTAACTGAAGCACCAGAACTCAAACAGGCAGAGTCGCACCGTGCTGCTGTTTCACCATCCTCCTCCTCCTGACGTCCGAGGCAGGGGGGTGAAAGCTGCCGAGCTCAGTGTAGGGTTCAAACAACGCAGAAGAGCACTTGAGCCAAGGGGGCTTGCAAGGAAGCAGGGAGGAGACACTCATCAGCATAATTGGAAACGTAGTTTAACGAACCTGGTGAAATCGCCCGAGCTGGCCGCTGATTTCAGATGGAAAGGGTGGGAGCGCGTTCCCTCGGGAGGCGGGGGGCTCCGAAACGAAGCAGAGGATAGCTCTTTGGAAAGTCGGTGCTTTCCTGAGGGCTCAGATAGAAAGCATATGGCACTTAATCCAGCTTTTAAGGTGACACTTTATTGCTTAATCAATTGATTCATTTTGAAATGATATTTTTGCAGATAGGCACCTATGCAACTTAATGTGGCTCTTAAGCAGATGAGCACTTCCTCCTCAACGAGCTTGATAAGAGTTATTTGTGTTATATACTGTGGATTTTTCCAGTAAATGTGGCTTAATATTTTAATTCTTAGAATGTGTGTCTATTATATATGTGATGCAACTTAATTCTGTTCTGTTTGTGGAATGATTAGCACAGGCCAACTCCCTGTTCCCCTCACTTAACAAAGACCAATGAGCTGTTAATCAAGCTGTTATCTCCATGGTATTACTTGCTAAATGCACTGATTTCATAAGTATGTGGAATCCTTTTTTTTTTCTTTTGAATCTGTATATCATATATAAGACTGAATCTACTTAATAAACACTGTATAACAAAAAGGGCTTTCTCCTCCACTGTCGAGCACCGCTGGGTGCTGCTGGCACCAGGCGCTCTCCAGCCGCTGCCCCTCGCCCCACCGCCAGCCCGCAGCATTTGCTCCCCAGCCCCAGCCTACGCGCTGTGCGAGAGGTCGGTGCGGTTGGTCACCAAAGCGGGATCTAAATTTAGGCGTTAAAAAAAAGAAAAGAAAAAAAATATATCTTTCAATAATTTTGACATAAGCTGTGCTTTCCATTCCTTAACAGACAGCCGCGGGTACCATAGAGAGCAGCGTTAGCACTCACAAGTGGGGCTAGTCACAAATTTTATGCTTAACTTATATTTTGACAAAATTAATTTTGTGAAGTGTCTGTTTTTTTGTGGAAAAAAAAAAGAAAACGGAGTTTTCATTGAAGTTTGTGGAAAGTTCTCCCTCTCCCTCATGGAAAATACTGATTTTTCGTTATCAGCTTTATTCACTAAGTATAATAAATCTTTGCATCCATAAAATGTTTATCTCAAAGCACTGTGTAGATAAAAATCTCCTGATTGGCATCAGTGGCTGGCTGACAGTCAGGAGGACCCAGGAAAGACGAGCCAAATCGGTTTACAGCTTTGGTGGAAACATTGCCCTTGGATTCGCGTACGGGCGCCTGCGATGCAGCGCGGGCAGGACCTTCCCCAGGTTTGCTGCTGCAGCCGCGAGCGATGGCCAAAAGGACCCTCTGTTCCACCTGAACGTCTGCACTTGTGAATAGTCACCCGGGACGGCACGTCCCACACGGACCTTCCGTAACAATCGGTTAACGTATGCGCGTACACAGAGCTAACATGAGGTTTTTGTGGTGCACGCAGGTAAAGCATCTCCCGTGTGTCCGTGACACAGTCAGGCTTAATAACATTAAGCCTCTGGATAAGCTTTGCTCCCGAATTTCAAACGGAGCAAGGGAGGCGGCTGCAAGCTGTGGGGATTAGCAGCGCTCGGTCACACCGGTGTGCAAACCAGCTTTCGGTACCTTTGGAAATACCTGCGCTTGCTTCCGCAGCCCCTCGGTCGCAGGTGTCTTGGCCGACTTGGAAGGTCCCCTCTGCCCGCAGCTGGCTCCACCGCGGAGCCAGGACGCTCCAGAGCACCGCAGAGCAAACCCAAACAGCAGACGGTCTGCGAGAGAGAAAATCTATTACTTATCGGAGAAATATCACAGAGAAAAAAAATGTAATTTGTATCTGCTCTGTGTGAAATTCTGACATTAATAGGGTTTTACTCTTGAAACCTCCAAGCTCCCCTGTTCTAGAGGTAACATCCTGACATCACCATCCACCATGCCAATAAAACAGAAAACTTGATGTCAGTTATTTAGCGGTTTTAAAGCTTACCTAAGTAACAACTCTACTTATTTTCTGCGTTACTTATTTTTAGCACATTTAGATTATCTGGCTATCTTTAACCACACCTGTGTTTGCAGACAAAGGCTGGCAGAGTCAGGAGAACATCAACGAACCACCAAAAACCACGAAAGCCTTTTTTTCTCCCCAAAAAGCTAGTGCCGGACCAGCCGCTGCCCTGGCCACGGCTCCTGGGCTAGCGCAGACCCATTGCTCCCCCCCAAAACCGGGCCCCCCCCCCCCCCCCCCCCGCCCGCGCCCCCGGGGCAGCCGCACCCCCGGGCCCCCCGCCCCCCGCCCCCCCCCCGGGTCGCGCGCCGCCCCGGGCCCCCCGCCACAGCGCGCTGCCAGCACGCAGGAGACGTCCCCGGTCGGTGGGTTTCTGACGGGCCGGTTCCTGCCGCTGAAGGGCTGCAGCCAGGACCGGCGTCCGCATAGAGGTAAATCTTGACTCCCGACGGGAGCGATGCAGAGCCCTAAACCGTAAACCTTCCCCCGTGCTTGGGACAGAGCTTCCCTCGCACTCAAACGCAGCAGTGCTCAGCTTTGCTCCCCTTCCCCTCTCACCAAGATTTTTAAAGCAAGCAGACCGAAGCAGCCAGGCTTTGCTGCTGCTGCACTCGTGCTCATCAACCCCCCTGGCATTAGTGACATGGAGGAACTGGGAGAACGGGGCACCGTCGCCGCTGTTCTGCAACACTGCAGCACTACAGAACGTAAGGAAGTTAGATATTAATCACCGCACGGATCTAAACACTCCCACAGCCCCGCCGCCAGTTTATGAGATCACTGTCTGCCTTGCGGAAGATCCACGCAATGAGACCAGAACCCAGACATGCAACGTAAGAATTCATGTTATTTTCTTACTACCTAGAAAAGAGGGAGAGAAAGGATGTATCAGTAAAGTAAGTTTACAGGTAGTTTCAGTAAGCGGTACAATTGGCATCACGTTGCTATGCTCTTTAGAAAACATTTCCAGATCCGTTTATCCAACCGTTGAGTAAGACGGTAACATAAAGGCCATGTAACAGCAGCAGCAAGATCTGCCGGGCGACACGGGCCAGTCTCGGTGCTGCTGCCCACAGGCATCACCCCAGCAGGGCAGGTCTCTCCCCCCCGGGGGGCTGGTGCAGCCGCAGCCTTCGCTCCCGCAGCGTCCCACAGCCACGCTGCTGCTTTTGGAGCCCTCAGGGTATCTATTTCCCAAGAGCCACACGGTGTCCGCAGTAGGCGAGCTGTCTCCAGTTATCTGCAAGCGCATAAAAAACGATTTAATGAAGCCGAGGCAGCAGTGCGGCCCCCCCTTTTTAATCACCTGAGCAGAGCTCTGGAACACTCCCAGTTACAGAAGAGGAAAGGGAAAGCAGTACTGCCTTAGAGAGCACAGAGGACGATTTCAGAAAAAGAGGGTTGAAACCACAAATGCAGGTTTTACAGAGTGTTTATTTTTCCAATACCACAAGGGACATACATGAGCAGGCCCCCCCGGAGGGCTCTGCAAACCGGACCGGTTCAATCTGTACACTACAGTGGCCCCAAAGGAGGCAGAGCCAGAACCCCCCAGCTCCGCTCCCTATCTTTGGTAAGCAGGTTTCACACCTCCGCTCCGCCTTCATCCCGGGGTGCGGGCGCGTGTGCCCACGTGCGCTGGTCTCTCTCACTCCCACCATGTGAGGCTGCCAGATGCATTAAGGATAAACCATGTCAGAGACTACACTTGTTGCATGCCTCAGGCTTGCATCTCAAATAGGGACTTGTACGGCTAAAAAAAAAAAAGTGCATGGTCAAGGGAGGTAGGATAGAGCTAGAAAAGGGACAAGAAGAAAAAATAAAAATAAACCCCCTGCAGTTCTTGCTACCGTCCGCTTAAATAAAACAGCTGGCGTCTCCCCCCACTGAAGCAATTCACTCTGGATTAGTAATTGCTCCAAAGAGGAAGAGCGTCACATTTTCGCTCTCAGTCCTATGGACGCACAAGGATGTTCACCTTCCTGCAACGCAGCTACAGCCACGCTCTAGGAGATCAGTTACAGCAACAACTGGCAACAGCTTAGAGGAGTGACCAGCGAAGCACACTCGACTCGGCAAATGCCATCGGGTCATCCTTGAGTCTGCACATCACGGTCTACCTGCACAACGCAGCACGGCGGCCTGGGCAGAGCGGGAGGCTGTCAGGACCGAGAGACACCTTTGCATGTTGAGCCTCACGTCAGGCAAGACAGAATACAGTGGCTCTGACTACAGATGCAGATTAATAACTAACACCACTTTAATGCAATACTGCTGTAGAGCCTGAAAATCCAAGGAAAAAAAAGAACCCTTTATGTTCTATGTACATTACATCCATTTACAGAGTTGGCCAGTACTGTGTACAACATATAAATACATGATCAAACAGATGCATAGAGGATACTTACAGGAGCCAAATAATTCACTTTATACATCCAAGAATGAAAATATAAAAAAAAGGAAAAAACACTGCTTTAAATGTTAGATGATCATCACACAGCAGATGCATAATACTTACAGGAGCCAAATAATTCACTTTATACATCCAAGAATGAAAATAAATACATTCAAACAGATGCATAGAGGATACTTACAGGAGCCAAATAATTCACTTTATACATCCAAGAGAGAAAATATAAAAAAAAAGGAAAAAACACTGCTTTAAATGTTAGATGATCATCACACAGATGCACAGCTAGACGCTTGCAAGTGGTCAGATGCTGTCGTGTTAAGGTCCTCGTTGCAGGGCTGCAATGCAGAGACCGCTGGCCACACAAATGAGCTTCTCGGAACCTCCGACCTTTCACGCTAGTTTGTGGCAAGTCAGCCAAAAGAGGCAGTCACATCAGCCGGTCCAAGAGTTCAGCCAGGCACACAGTTCCCCGGGCCACACATCTTCCTGCAGACCAGCAGAAGGCATTCGGTTGGCACCTGCCACTTTTTTTTTTCCCCCCCCTCTTCTTCTTGCATCCTCCGAGCCGGCTCCATCCAGGGTACGGTTAGCTGAATAGGGCTCTACGGCCACCTGCAGAGTGTTCTACGGGGCACCGCGTTCTGCTGTAGCATCCAAAGACCGTACAGAACCGTCACCTGCAGAGCAGCTCTTCGCTTACGCTTACTGTACAGCGGTACTTCCCACGCAAACCAAGAATGGAGATGGCAGAAGGGGAGAGTGGAAGACTGTAGGGCCTCACCTAGCGCAGCCCTGAAATAGAAAACACCCTGTTCCAGTTCCTTTGGATGTAAAGATTTCCTCGACAGAGGGTCCACGGATTGCCACAGCAAACTGCCTCTCACTCAGGTGTTAGCCTCAGCACGTGTACCAGAGCACAATCAGTATTTCCACGATAGCACTAAGCAGAAGGATCGCTCCAGTGGGGCGCAGCCCGGATAGTGGAGTGTAACCGTGAGCAAGAAAGGGTTTTGCACTGTAGATTTTAGTGGGAAGTGGCAGGTCAACTTTCCTCACCAAAACAAAGTGTAATAGCATTTCTACTATAAACAGAATAGTATTTTGTGTACAGGCTTTAGGATCAGTCGTTATCAAAATACACACACTGAATATACAATTTGTCCCATGGCCATAATTTATTATCTCACCACAAGGCACAATACACAAAGCTTAGAGGGTCCTATACAGTCATCGTGGCAAAACGCCCCGCAGCCTTTACACATGATCATGGCTTTAAGGCTGCAGGAGCACTTGAACGATATCTCGTCAACGCTGCTGCCATCAGCAAACATCTGCACAGAAAGGGACGTGTTATGGTTCGCAGCAAAGTTCGCTTTGTGGGTTAGCTGCATCATGCTTCCAGCAAGACTTCTGGGAAAAGCCGGAGTGTTGGATGAATAATTAAAGCTGGTGGAATTAAGCTGCAGCTTAGAAAGCTTCCCATAAAATGCTTGCTTGATATTGAGCTGAGAGGGTATGGAAGAAGGCTCCAAAGGGTGATTGTGTCCTTTTCCTGGTTCTCTTGAAAACTTAAAAAATGGCAAGTCCATAACCAGCGGAACACTTTGCAAATGCTCCGTCAGCTCCACGGGGTTTTGTGCTGCATCCTTCCGGTTCTCCGCGTTACGCTTGGCTGGGCTGCCACATGCCAACACATTCCCGTTTTTTATTCCTCCCAGGGTGTTGGTGTGCTGCTTTGAAGTCCATTCTTCCCCTGCAGCTGGCATTCCTTCTCCTGATGCACAGGTCTTGTTCAGAGGAATCTGTTTGCTGGGGGACAAGGTTCCCATGGCTGAAACTTGATCCAAAGCCCTGGAGTGATGCAGTCTAACACTGGGGCTGCAAGGAAAACCAGAACCAAAGAGTTTTTTGCCTTGAACTCCAACATAATTTTTACTGACCGAGGTACCCCCTGTCTGGCTTGGGCCAAGAGAAGTTACAGCTGGAGATAAAAACCGAGGCTCCATAGAGGCATTCAACTTCTCCGGGCTTTTATTTGCGATGACACTTGTTAATGGGTTGTGCTGTGGCACCCGATGGACCTTGGGCAACTCCTTCTGCTCCTCAAAGCTACAGGAAGAAAACGTTCTTTCCCGAGGGCCCATATCTTCAGGCTTCTGAGAGGCACTTGCCACATTTGCCAGTTGGTCTTGGCAGCTTAAAGTTGAGCCAATTTTGGAATGTTTTTCTGGAATGGACTGATCCTCTGCATCCCCTGCTCTAGGCAATGCTGCCCCTGATCCGCACTTCTTCTCCTGGGGATCTATGGAAGATCTCATTGAGTGGAAGTCATCACTCCTGCTTAGGGCACTCGTCTTTATTCCTACATCTGGAGAAGATTCTTTGCCAAAATAGCAACTGCTACCTCTCTCCATTTGCAGGGAGAGGCCTTCCGACTGCTTGTCCAGCAGCGGCTCTGTAACTTCCAGCTTGACGTTGGCATGAGATACTGGGAGAACTTCTTCCAGTGGAAGGTTCCCCTTAAGCAGCTGCATCACCAAAGGGTTGTTGGTTTCAGCAGAGGACACGGGCTGAGCAGAACCTGTCGGCCGCTCAGGTTTCTGGGGCAATGGTGCATGTGGTCCCCACCTCTGAGATGGAGGTGCAGTGCTCATCGCTGCGACTGCAGGGAAGTCCACAACGTAGGCCAGACTCTCTGTTTCCACAGATGATTTTGATCTAATCCTACCACATCTCTCAGCGCTGCTGTGACAGGAGGAGTCTTTCCCAGCCACCTCCCTGCAGCTGACATGTCTGAAACGTATATCCATCTCTACGTTCTCATCAGCTACGTCACCTTCAAAATCTGAAGCAGTATCTGTTGTTTCACTGTGCGTACTCTGTATTTCATCATCTCCGTTTGTCTTGAACTCTTGAGTCTCTCTCAGTGGCTGACGTGCGTTTTCTGGTTCTGTTCTGGGGCACCTCTCCCCCAGCTGCAGAAGTTTTTCAGAGGTATCTATCCTATTCTGAGAAATAAAGTCATCGTGTAAAGAGGGCTTCACCAGAGACTCTGTATTCTGTTCTTCATTACTTAGTTTGCCATCACTCTCTTTCTCTGCCTGCAGGTGTGAAAAGTTGTACAGTGCAGGCACTGCTTTCTCCGCTCCAGTAGTCACCGTTTTCGAGTTATCACTATCAGCCACACATTTTTCCACAAACATTTCAGAGCCATTAAATCTAAATCTAGACGCCATTTCTGGCTCCTGGCATTCTTTACCGCCTGATGACAATTCTGGCGGAAGAGCAGGACAACTGGAGGAATTTTCCTTTACATCAGAATGATAATCCAGCTGTACGGCGGGAGCACTAACATCCTTGAGGTCTGACACAACCCTGCCTCCCGTAGGGCTGATGACGGCTCCCTGCACCCGAGAACACGACAGACCGTTTACCGGAGGAACCACGCATTTCAGCTTTGTACTTTGCCTCTCCTGTGACGCAACACAAGATGGGGTTTCGGTCCTTGGGTCACAGAGGAGCTGCTCAGGGCCTTCCTCCTGCCTCTCAGAAGTTGCATTGTCTAAGGATGACCCAGTCAAAGCATCACAGAACTGCCTTCCAGGTGAACCATCACCAGGCTGAGGTTCCCCTGAGCTAGAGCCTGCAGTGCATTCCAGAACGCCACTTCCCTCACTCTTTGAGGAAAAGGGGTCTTGTCTTGAAGAGGCGAAGGAATTCCTGTTAGCCTCCTGAGCAGCCACCTCGGAGTTAGCCTTTTCTCCATTCAGATGGAGAGACGACAGTAATTGTGTTCGTTGTAGATCTGACGAACGCTTTCCATGAGTTCTCTTTGATCTCCTGTGCTCTGCATGGCTGCTGGGTTCTCCTCCGCCACCTCCCTCATCGGTGCTTCTCCCTCCACCTGGGCCACCCCCACCTCCAATGGCAGCTGTAGCAGCTTCTCGCTGGGCTCGGGCTTGCAAAGCACGGGCTTTAATGTCTGCGAGTGTTCTGGCCCCAGTCCTGCCCCGGCTGGAGGGCTCCGTGTTGGGGATGATCCTGGGGCATATCTGGTAAGCGGGCTGACCTTTAACCACCCAGGGTGGTTTAATACGTGAAAGTTGAATCTGAAAGAAAGGGAAAAGCAATTAGTTCTAACACTTGACCATTTTCAGACAGCGAAACGCATTTTATTAGCATCTGTTCATCACAATTCTTATCACAAGAATTCAACAAAAATTTAAAATTCCAAACTAAAAACTAATTTTGGTAGAGAAGTAGCATGCTCCCCGAAACCTCTGCTTATGTGCTCTGTCATGCGATATGTAAAGCTCACTTAATACTAACATTGTTTTACCAGAGCCAGCAGGCAAATACGAAATGAGTGATCTGCATTCAGATCTTCAGAAATCAAAATGGTCTCCTTTACATCAGGATGACTACCCTGAAGCTAACAAGATGGATACCTCTAGTCAAAATGGGAAGAGTCAGAAAGAATTCTAAGACTCTGCCCAAAAGGAAAGGGACTGAGAAACGGCACAGGGTAAAGAATATGATTTGAAGGTCTTTTTTGCAACAAGTCAGCTAGTTTCAGGAGAAGTGATTTCTGTATCCACAGAAATGCAAACTAACAGAGTAAGTCAAGGTTACCCTGCGCTCTTGTGCAAAGACCTTGGAATGATTTTCCATTCTTTGCCTGTCTAAATAAGATAGTAAACTGTGGTAATCAGAGGTACTTAGCCAGCTCTACCAATGAAACCCTTCCACTTCTCTTAAGATGACAACACTTGACATTTTAATAATGCTTTGACGCTACTGAGCATGACAGCCCTGAGATACCAAGCGGCTATAATTCTCTTTCCTACCCGGATGGGTGGGACTTTTGGCTCCTCTTTAGTAGGCTGTGGCTTTTCTGGGTGAACACTTTCAATTGTGTTACGAAAGGACTGACGATCTTCAAGCCGGGGCTTCTTTTCGGGGAAGGACGCAGAGGCAGCCTCCTCAAAGCATTTCCTCTTCTGGTCCTTCGACTCCCGAGCAGAGTTCTCCTGGGGCAAACTGGGAATTCTGTTTGCAGCTGCCAGTGACAGATCTTCCGATTTACTGTGTAATTTGGAAGTCTCTGGAGAGAGGTGCAATTCTGAACTCTCTGGCTTCAGTACTGCAGCCGAAGGGCTCGTCAGGTCATCTTTCTTCAGGTCTATCTCAGGCTTTGACTCTTTATGAAGAGAGGAATCTGGTCCCACAGAAGCAGTCTCTTTGGAAGCCTCTGTTTGCTCAGGTTCACGCAATTTGTACAGGCTCCGCCTGGCTCTGCATCGCAGGTCGGCCCGGGAGCGTTTCTTGAAGTGCCCATCTCTCTGCCTTGTAGAAGGACTGCGCGGCAGTCTTGCTTCTCCTTTAACAGACAGTCCTGTCCTGTTCTCAGCATCTTCTTGCACCAAATTCTGCTCCTGGGATTCTTCTTGGGTCAAGCCCAACCTATGAGGCAAACATAAAAACTAGCTAAAAGCTAAAGCCCATCCTAATTTAAGCATTTCATCTTTTACTTATAGGGGTACTGTCACCACCATACACAGTAACATACAGATTACAAAGCAGAGACTCATCAAAACCTCATCAAGTCAGTCTGCAATGAGATTACCTATACATTTGCTATCCCACATTACTATCACAGGGAATGAGAAAAACAAGAAAGTGTAAAGATTTGTGATGGAAAACGAGTAATATTAACTCGTCTTGGAAACAAAACAGACGGGCTACAAAATTCTGCTGTGACCCGGCCAATTCCACCAATGGATTTCCCTGGAGCAACAGTCCGAACGATTCGCCCCACAACCTGTATTTTTTCCAAGGACTTTACGCTGCATCTTCTCAGGTATCCACAAGCAGAAACACACTCTGCCACCTGCACAAACACAGACAAAACAGGACAGATGAGGTAAAATTTCTCACTTTTGTCCATAGTAGTCCTCAAAGAACTTCTCTTTCCATTGCTCCACTCTCTTTTCCTTTTCCATCTCCTGCCGAATTCGAACTTGCATCTCATGGGTGAATTCACCTACATGGAAGCAAGAGACTGAAATTCAGTTCCAAACAAAACTGATTCTGCAAATGCAACCTTTTGCGTTTTAACCGTATAGTACAGTAGCTATATGTAAGAAGGACAGATTTTCTGTTATCGCCCTGCTCTCCACTTTACTATGGATCCACGTGCTGCCTGCAACTCCTTAAGGGCAATGGTCACACAGCCTCAAGCAAGTCTGAAAAAAAAAAAAATAATCATGTTTTACCAGACACAGGCCACCCTTTAAGGAAAGGTAAGTCTGGCACTACTTTACACCTCTACCACTTCGTTCGGAAGGTCCCACGGCACCGAAGGAAAACACATCTTTGATTTTAAAGAAAAGAAAAAAGAAAAAACGAAGAAAAGTTGGGGGCAACATAGCCAGATACGCTGCAAAGCTGGACTAAATTATCATTCATTAACTGTAAAAGAAAAACAAAAAAAGTCCCATAAAATGAGCACCTATTCTCCAACCACCTAGGAAAGCAAACGTACTCACCATCAGCTAGTCGTTCTCTCCAGCTCTGCGCAGCGTGGGTGAAGAATTCATTATTCAGAGCGCTGCCACTGAGACGCATCAGCCCATCAGCCCCAACCTAACGGGACAAACCCAGGACAAACAGAAAACATTTGCTCCAGCCGTTCCGCAAGTGAGAGGCGATGCAGTGAATGGAAAACACCCAAGTGCTGCACCCTCATACCTGTCTATCAACCTCTGGAAGGAGGTAAAGAAGCTGCTGCTGAAAGTGCGATGGGAGCGCATTAAAGGTTCTGGAGTTTATCAGAGCTCGCAGGTTTGTATTGACAAGAATGGAACCAGGTGTTTCAAAGTCAATATCCTCACCCCTGTTTCGTTTCATTTGCCCTGTAGTTTAAGGACAGGCAAACAAAATAAACATTGTTGTATAAAAGTATTCCAGCATTATGGGCAAGAAATTCACGTCAAACTACTACAGCAAAAGGAGCAAGATCTACTATGAGAAAAGACTGTACTATTCAAGTATGAAGAAAGACTCTCAAACACACTAATGAATAGACGTGCATCTGGAATTTCGATATGAGGTCACACTTCTGTCACGTTCAGGTACAATTCTCGATGCTGCTCTTCAGAGCAGGCAAACTTTTAAACAACTGTCTCGCTAATGTTCGGGGAGGAAGGTCCGGCTTGCGAGCCCTAAGATCGCCATACGCCTTCTGAAGGAAGAGAACTTCGGTGTCTTCTCAGATACACACGGACTTCAACACTGCCTGCTCTCCTGGCCAATTAGCCTTCTAACTTTAATCAGAAGCACCTACCAGCTGTGGGCTTTCGGATACCTCTCAGAAGCTGCGGAGGATCCCTGTTTATTTCTGTTCTGCTACGCAAGGTGGCTTTGCACAGCGCCAAAGAGGAGCTGCTGCTGCTGGATGTGCTACTGCTCTCCCCATCAGCATGCCTTCCTGTGAAGCCTAAAAGCAAAACAATTTCATAAAAATATGCAAAGAACAGCAGAAGCCCAACTTGGAGAGTGGTTTAACATACAAGAATTATCTGCCAATAACAGATCCACCATTACAGGGTATTGCCCAGTTACCAACTATTTTGATGGAGTTAAACACATACACAGCTCTCTACGGTCACATGCGTTCTCACCAAGTGCTAAAGAAATCCTCAGGCAAACTTATAGATAACTAGGGACAACTGACTAAAAGCTGTCTATGCAGTCATTAGAAAACCACCACAACAAAAGCAATGCTCACCAGAGGCAGACTCCATGTGTGCCCCATTTACTTTCAGTGGTGTTAAGACAACACGTGGCAGCATTACACCGGTCTTTTTCTTTTGTTTGGTTGTCTGTGGTCCAGAAAGAAACCAAAAACAAAACAAAGAAACAAAGACATTACAGAGGGGTAAAATGATCTTCTAAGCAGCACATTTCCCAGTTAAAGAACTACCTAGCTGCTAGGTAAATCTTCAGGTGTCATTACATATAATAATTACACAGGAATAGCAGAGAATTCAAAATTACCTCCCTGTATATGATCCCTCCCCATACTGTAAACTCCCCACCTAAGGAGGCAGCCCCATAACTCTCTCTGAGGCACCTGTGCACAACTAGTCCCTGTCATGCTCACCCAACCATCATGCAGTAATGAAAGCTCCCCTTGAGAGGATTCCTGCTTCCCATTAGTCCCACTTTTTCCTACCTGGGAGGCGGTTCTGTAGCTCTCCCTGGTAGTAGCGGGTCCCTTGCTCTGAGACTCAGTGGAACAGGAGGCATTAGAGGAGGTTTCATCAAGAGACACTGAAAGAGATGGGCACTCAGTCGGACACAGAAGTAGATCCTATAGTTGAAGACGAATGTCATTAGACACTTACCATCATTATCACCACTCACAGTGCTCGCTTCATTGGACTCGCAACTTTCTGCGTCTGCTGTATCCTCCAGCTCCTCCCCTTCTGGCACAGACAGGTTCCGAGACCACTGCAAGGCATCCTTCTAAACGGGCAAACAGAACTGGGATGGCTACAGTCCTCCCTCCCAACCACTGCGACTTAAACCAACGGGAACAGGCGGTTCAGTGCATATAGTTTTTACGCTTAATTTTTTTCCATCTTCCCTACTTTAATCCTTGATGCAGAAAGACATTTTTAGGTATATTTGGGCTCATAGTGGAACAGAAGTCATCTAAACTATTAGCACGCTTCATAGACACCTCCTAGATGAGTAACTCAAATAGATCCCAAATACGTAACGTTAATAATTCGTTGCACTCTTCCGCAAGCAAGCCGTTTCTATTAAAGAGAAATTCTTACTACGAAAGAACAGGTAGCATCAGAGTAGCCAATTACTAAGATAGTAAGCTTAAGAGATATATTTTCTACTTGTATAATGAAAGCCATTTCAATTCCACCTGTTTTCAGCAAAATACGGCAATTCAACAAAATGTTCTGACAGCAGAGAAAAAGATGCAAATGAAATAGCTGAGATACCTGTCGTCTATCAAACTGATATTTATCAGGGAATCCAACAGTACAAAACAATGCAAAAGAAAAGCCTAAGACCGGAAACATTTTCAACATTTAAGATTATGGGGACAATAAACTAAAAATAGAAAACATTCCAGAGAGACCTCAAGATCTGAGGCGAATGATGATGCTAAATATACACAGAATGCAGCGGAACACAAAACAAACAACCAGAAGAATGAATATACATTTTCCTATCAAGATTTTACTTGTAGCTACAAGCTCTTGGACCAATTTAATTTATTGGTTGGCTGTGCTCCCTTGTGGCTGGCAGGAAAGGAGCGAATGGGACTGTTTCAATAAGCAGCCACCTGAGTTGGACACCAAGTACTGGAATAAGAGGATTTATCTTGCTTGTGCAATTCAAGAAATAATAGGGGTTTTTAAAAGGAATTTCTCATATATGACCGAATATAGCTGAAAGATACAAGCTCTAATGAAATAATGAATTCCAGGCACTCCTCCACCTGACGATCTCACATGCAGCACATTCAGCTCATGCGATGCTCAGTGACACTGTAACGCTCAGCTATGCATAACAAGCAGAACTCGCACCTCGGCCCTCAGTGGAGAGCAGGAACTCGGCATTTACCTTGAGCGTGAAAAGGCTGATGCGTCCAGGCAGTTTGTAAAAGAGTCCATCACCTCCCCTTGAATTGGAATGGAGCATGGCGTTGAGGCAGGCTAGGGGAGAAGTGCCACTGAAACACAGAAAGGCAGAAAACAGTGTTAAGAAATGGCCTTATCAAGAAAACAGCCCGAAAGATCTGTTTAAATGGGCATCATTTAGCTGACTGAGGGGAACAGAGATGACGCTCGTTAACTTTATGGGATGGGCACTTCAGTCAGAACAGTATTACTGTTTTCCTTTTTGACCTGTGTATCAGCCTCAACACATCACAGCGAAGCAACTGGCAGAAAACAGGAAATGTTACGCCAATTTTAAAGTCACACTCAGCCATTTTTAGACATTTCTAATTTTTATTACCCATTCCCTCCCTTTCTCTTCTTGAAGCTTTCAGGGTTGGATTATTTTACAAAAAAAACCCCAGATTTATTCAGCAGTAGAAAGAGGTAAACAAAACCAGCATAAATTGTACGCAGCCGTGTTTCTGGAAACGTCTTCCCTGACCTGTCACAGACAAAACTGCACTAGCAGAGTTAGATATAAAAGGTCTGATGCACTAATTTGTCAAGTCCTACGTAAGTCCCTGGTTAAAGCAACCATCCTACACTCACACTGATGGAACTTCTGTGCCACGTAATCTCATGTTTTCCAATACATCACACATGTACATGCAGAAAGTTACCTGGAAGAGACATCAAAGCAGTATCGATTTCATTCTTTTCTTAATAAAAAGTGAAACGGAAAACTGGATTGAGACAAAATACTTCAAAGAAAATAATTCTCAAATTGAAAACTTAAAACAATTTCTGTTTCCACCCTGAATGCGTTTGATTTTTGGACATTCCTTCACAAGCCTTGGCAGCAGACAAAATTACCCTGTATCACTTTTAGATACTATGAAAAAAATTTCCAGCCTTCTGTCCTGTTAGACAGTGTTTTCCCTTCTGTGTTTAACAGACGCTCCAAGCACGCGAACCAGCCACAGAGCACGCTTTCTCAGAATGGCAAAATAGTTTTCCCCGAACTGAGAAAAAAAGCACACAATCATGCTTTCTCAGAATGGCAAAATAAATAGTTTTCCCCGAACTGAGAAAAAAAGCACACAATTAAAACTCTCCTAGGAGCTAGAACGCGGCAATGGTGCTGGGCCCAAGTGTCCTGGCTCGAGCATCAGCCACGCAGGACCATTAACGCCACCCGTAAGGAACACGGCCCTCCCAACAGACCAGCGTGACCCCCAAACCAGGGAACACTGGCTCAGTATTGATTCAAAGGGAAAAACACCCTGAGCCACCAGGCTATTTCCTTCAGGAAGGGCTTCTATTACAAGTACCAGCAAAGTCCGCTGCATATTTAGCTAGGCAGGATCACTGCCTTTATTCCGTGAACAATTATGCTCTGAAGAAAAGAGTCTTTTCTTACAGCAGAGAATTAATGACCAGGGAAGGAAAAGCAGATATCCCAAGGGAAAAACATCGACCTTTAAAGGAACGATTTAGCTCTGTGGGATTTAACTTGACACATGCTCCAAAGTCTGGTCTTTAGTTACGTACTGTGACAGGTCACTTGTCAAAACCGGGAAAGCACCAGGATAATTTATGTGTGTGAAAAGAGACCTGCTATTACCTTTAGCAGAGGACAGCCTATGCACGTAGATCTTCAACTATCTGCTTAAGCAGAAGGACTGATGTAAGAAAGGTGCAGAGTATTGATTAAAACAAAGCTATATGAAGGTCCTCATTAAAAGCCTATCTGAATTCTGCTCAGAGCTGTGAAACCACCACCCATTATCCAAACCCGTGAAGACCTCCTCAGCAAGGACCGCCAGCGGCAGGCGGGCGTTCTAACAGCTCCGATATCGATGCAGCAACACGCGCCGGCATCGTCCCTCTCCAAACAATGGCAACTCCTATACACAACACCCCTGTACGCATAACCAATTTTCACTATTCAAACTATCCCAGCTGTTTTCTGATTTCAGACACAAACAAGGAGCAGAAACAAGCTAACATTTTGAGTTGTTGGGTCCCAGAAGAAATTAGTTCAGTTTACCTTCTGTAGCTGGGCAAAGTACAGGTTCAGGAAACGCAAACAGCACAGTGGAAAACAGACCACAGAATCAAGGTGAGGGGGAAGCAAGACTAGAAACAGTCGACGCATCTGGATTCCCCAGAAGTCAATCAATGGGCAGCAGCCAAAAGAGACTGCTTCTTCTGTCTCTGGTAGCCAAACTTTCTTTTTTTGCCACGCAGCACTAACTGAGGCATTTGGACTATCACAGTTACCTACTTTCTTTGATCTGCAAGACACTCTGTGTTTCTCTTCTAGTGCTGTCACAGAAACAGATGGAAGTTCACAGGAACTTAACCAAAGAAAACAGTCTCCCACTCCTGTCATTTCCGAGGCTCCATATCAGGTTCTTTTCCATATGAAACCCACATTGAGATGGGCATCTCCTCCGTACCGTGTCAAGAGCCACAACAGCATGAGCTGTGCTATCACGGTGCTCGAAAATCTGAGCAGAAGCCAGTATAGTAATTTAAAATAAAGATGACTTTTTTTGAGTCTCCTAAAACATAATGTCTGCACTAGAAATGAAGCATCAGAGGAGACAAAACTTAAACTGTTCTCAAACTAGAGTCACAATAGCAAAAACTACCGGGAGCTACTTATGAGAGAACCAGACAAGCAAGTGGTAAGTACAACACTTATGTTGTTGTACCAACTGTACATCCTGCAGATGCAGGAGTCTGATCTGCAACAGGCATTTATTTTACAATAGATGGAGGGGACGCTGTATGTTATCAAAAAATCCAAGAACAGCTTCCAGTTATTGTCAAAGAAAAAAAATCCCCACAACCTGTACATAAATGTCTATACTGTCATCTGAAATTACCATGCTGGAAAGAGAAAAAAGGAAGAAGAAAAGTGGGCTGGAGATGAGGCAGAATTGCACGAAGCAACACAAGCCTTCATATGCAGCTGGAGGGGACACTGTATGTTATCAAAAAATCCAAGAACAGCTTCCAGTTATTGTCAAAGAAAAAAAATCCCCACAACCTGTACATAAATGTCTATACTGTCATCTGAAATTACCATGCTGGAAAGAGAAAAAAGGAAGAAGAAAAGTGGGCTGGAGATGAGGCAGAATTGCACGAAGCAACACAAGCCTTCATATGCAGCCTCCCCCATGCTCCACACTATCTTTTAGACAAGATCGTCAATACTAACCTCATTTCCTTTAGTCCTTCAGCCTCTATGACCTGCAGAATCTGTTTTGGGGTCATAGGAGCATCAGAGTAATTTTCCAGCACCTGAAAAGACAGAAAGACCACGTGTCATTACAGAATTTGCTTCTGCATTCACAGAACTACTCCATAAGCTGTGGTTCAGATCCAATAATACGCCTCTCAAAACTTTATTCATCTGCAAAAGACACGCTAAAAATTTCAGGCTCTCTGAAGATTAGATCACAGTAAGGATCACAAAAGTCTTACCTTAATCTGGTCCCTAATTAACTGAAATACAAACATGAAGGAGAGAAAAAGCAGCAGAATTTGGCCTTGACCTCATGGCATGAAACCAGTGGAAGCTTTACCACAGACTTCAATATACCTTAGACCGAGCTGCTGCCACATACAACCTTCAAAACCGGACAGTGTTAGCGACCTTTAACGATGTAAAACGTTCTCCCTGCCACACACCTTCCTACCTCTCAATAAAGCATCCAGTATTTTTCTGCCAATAAAAGTATTACTGTACAACTATATAATTCAATAGCGTACCTTCCTTGGATTACTGCATTCATTTCATCTTCGCTCCATCTCAAGAAGGGTACCACAGGTAAGAGTCAGAATTCTCGTCAGAGAAGGACAGAATTCAGAAAAGGACAACAATAACAGTGAAGGATGTGGAAAAAAATTATGGCTAGAGACACTAAAAAGATTTGGACTGCTTGCCTTCGAAAGAAAATGAGTAAAATCAGGTATTAAAAAGGCAATACAATAAATTACAACTCATCCTTTCATATATTATATGAAGCATAGAATTGCCACTTGCATGTGAAGAACTAAAGAGGCTATTACTTTTTTTTTTTTTTTTTTAAGCCTGTGGAACTTACTGCTCCAAAATGTCTAGAAGCAGGAACTCAAGGATTCAAAAAGAGGACCGGACATTTCTGTGGATAAGAAGATTACCCACATAAACAGGAAACAATGAACAAAAATAAGCTGCAGTAGATGTGAACCGCGATGTTTCTTTGGGAGCAGATTACCCTACAGCTGCCTAACACACGCCGTCTCCTGCGCCTTCCACTGAAGCAGACAGCGCTGCTCTCTGAATGCAAAAGACACTGAGCTCAACAGACCTCTGGGTCTGATCGAGCGAAAAGACTGCTACATAGGCACGGGACATGGCCTGAAACAGCCAAGAAAAGCAGCAACGGGTATTCACTTGGGAACTTTTTGATCATAACTGCATCTAAATTCCCCTCACGTAATGGCCACAATGATGCGCAATCCTGATTTCATTTGTCACCATGCTTTAGAGGAGTCAGCAACACGACGCCGTCTTTCAGCTTGACTCGTGTGAGAAGCCAGTGGAGGAACCCAAATGCCCCATTTCTATCAGCAACATCTAGAACTGAGTCACTGCAGCACCGTGGCAAGGCACACAGCCTGCACTCTGCCTTCTGGAGTCGCACGAGCAGGACATTTGCAAAAAAAAAAACGTTGTGCAGGGCACCATTTGCATCTCCACACCATCTCCAACCTCCGCAAGTAAAGAAAAAACCCGACCCATGTCACTGTAGTTCTGCACTTCAACTATATTTTGCGATAAAAGGAATTTCTTCAAATCACATCCACCCAACATGTATTTTTCAAATGCTTGAAGACCATAAGCATCGGTGGCGCTAACCTGGTAGGGGATGGAAATCTGAGAACTACGTAACCTGAGATAAACCACAATGAAAACACAAGGAGTTTAAAGAAAAGATCAAAGAAAGTGATAACCCATATTCAGAGAGAGTAAACAATTTCAATTCCGAGTCAACACAGTTGCATCATACTTCTTCCTTCACTAATCGTAACCTATGGAGGTTTTTTTGACGTTTCCATGCCTTCCTCATGAACTGTCACCCCCCGTCACTCAAAGGGAGCAGACGGCTGACAAGGGGAAACACATCACTCCCGAGCCGAGTGCAAGATTCACAAAATGGAACATGCCTGTTCTGAAAAATAAGGCAATTCTTCACAGCTTATAAAACCCCTCTCAAGTGGCAGACACAGCAAGCAAAATACACAGCCTAAAACTGAGCATGAATGAGCATTTACATAAAGATAAAAGAATCTATGCTCAGGGGAACAATTTCCAATCAACAGCTATATTAGGTGTACAGACTACTTAATGGAGGAACTCGGGGAGAGAAGATCCTGCAGCTTTAGCCACCACAGCCCAACCTCCAGCACTGGCCCGCCAGCCCTCTCCAACCTGACACTGCCCGTGCCACGTCAGCCTCCCGTCAGGACCTACAACTTCAACAACGTTAGCTACTCCTTACCCCCAGAAAGATTTCCTCCCCCCCTCCACTATTTATAATGCCAATAGTCAAGGGTTCCTTGACTAATTATGGAAGTTTACATCGCTCCCCCAATTAATTTACTAGACACCTAGCTCTGACAGCACTTGTTGAATCGTCCTACGGCTCTGGGTGTTCAAATGAATCTTTAAACGCTTATTTTATGGAACGTGCATAGTATTAGCTCTGTAGGAGCAGCAACACTGAAAAGAACTTTTGCCTATGATTCTCAGAAACATCGAGAGGAATACAAAATACAATAGCACACGTCAGAAAGGAAAATTAAAAGCATTTTGACAGGGAGCATGTGTAAGACTAATGTTAAATGAAGATCTATTTTTAGTGGATTTACGATCAGTCCTGCAAGCTGAGAGTGCAGCTACACAACCGTAGGTCTCTCTAAGTGGATAATCGTTTTATTTCTGGTTCATCAATGGCTCTAAGATGCTGTTGGGGCTTAGACATCTCATGCACCCACTGCGTCTGAGGCTCTGGCCAAAAGGCAGGTGAGGGGAACCGTGTTTGTGAAGAGATCCTTTCCCCATCACACAATGAGGGTGAGGAGGTGTATTAGGAGACAGCTTTAGAGTCACAGTCTCTTGTGCTGCTTTGGGCAGCCTATAAATATTGATTTTTTTTTCACCTGTTAGAGCTCAGGACACTTGAACGAGGTGACTTTGTGCAAGGTCACCTAGCACTGCCTCTGCCCCCGAGGTCGCCTACCAGGAAAGCATCCCTGCCACCGGCAGTGACGCGCTTGGCTCACAGAACCAGGATCTCAAAGAGAAACGCACGATGAAGTACTAGCCCACCAGATTCCCGCAGTGAGTTCTACAGCAGGTAGCTTATGTCCTTTTCCATTTTTTCAAGCAAAGTCACGTGGGTCTAAAATGTTATAATTTACACGCAAAAGATTATGCAAGTTGCTGGAAGACAGATGCTTGTCTGATTAGGTTTCCTCTTGGCAAGCAGTAAGAAAACACTCCGATAGCCAAACAAATCTTACTCAGAAGGAGCACCAAGACCTATCCTGAACATCCTCAATACCAGACACGAGTCTCAGCTGGACTCACCCATACTGTTCCTCCTGAACGCCTATGTGCTCCAACACATAACCTGGCCAGGCAAAACCAGAATAACACACACACACAAAAGAAAAAAACAAAGAAACAAAACACCCTCGAGCCCTGCAAATCCGTTTCTACAGATGTCCGTATGCTGCACAGCAGGCGCGCCCAGATCCTCACAAGCTGAGTTCCACTGACAGGGCTACGGGGAGGAAACCGCAAAGATCCGTTCACGCCGGCAGTCGGATCATCCCTTGCTCCATGTACTGGCACTCCTGTACCTGCACAGATCTGCGTCACCGCGTCACCGAGAGAGAGCAGCTCCTAGGCAGAGGCCAAAGAGAGCAAGCTCCTTCCAGCCAGCCGCAGAAGCGGACAGCAGCGACCGTCGGCACTCCGTGCCGAGCAAGAAGCCTAAACACCTCCAAACGCACCCCTTAAATAAAACTACTGACCGGTTCACGCTCACTGCCTGAAAGACGCCGAAGTTTCTTCTTTTTATGTTTCTTAGTTTATAAATGGGGTTCAAGACAGATATGGCTTAAACGCCTCATGGAGGGAAATGACCCTTCTCCCACTGCGGCGGTCCAACGACAGCAGTGTTCCGACAGACCCACGCAAACACCATCAAAGCAGACCCGGGTTTGGAAGTTTAAGCCTTCAACAAGCAGATTCTCAAAGACAAGAAGACCGAGACATACCCGCAGCTACGTCTCCTAAAACCCAAAGCGACAAAATAACGCCTGACCGCGGCGACGCCAACCCCGAGGCTCCGTACCGTCGCTGGCACGGGCAGCCGAACACACGCCGCTCACGCCGCCCGCGTTTTGGGGGCACGGAAGAAACCTGCAGCCTCGGTAATTAAAGCAGAAACTTCTGACAGCAGCGCTGCCCAGACTCCAGGCCAGGCCTCTCTCCGGAGGCTCCCGTTCCTCCCACTGAGCCTCAAGCCATCTGAAAGGAAGAAAACGAACCGTTCTCACGGCGAGAGCGGCCCCAGCCCCGCCCGCGCCGGGCTGCGGGGAACCACCC
>NW_008795316.1:1135390-1149035 GCF_000699145.1 Aptenodytes forsteri
TGCGCCTCCGTTACCGCCGCCGGCCTCGTGGCTTCCCTCTCGTGAGGAGCACCGGGGCGGAGCACCGGGGCCTGCAGGCCCGTCGGGCTTACCCCGCCTCAGAGGGGGGCCCGGTCAGCGCCCCGCCGGCGCCCGGGGTCCCCCAGGGCGGTGCCGCCGCCAGGCCACGTGCCAGGCAGCAGCACAACGTTAGGCAGTCCTGCGTTTCACCGCTTAGTAGTGATTTAGTTTGCCCAGAGACTTTGGGGTTTTTTGGAAGAAAAATAACACAAGGCTTTGTGAAACGCGAAGCCAATGACCCCTGGCGCTACCTGCAATTTAAGAATGAAAAACGGGCACGTTTGGAGAGATGCAATAAATCTTACTGACTTTATTACACATTGCATTTTAGGATCACTTTACATTCCTAGACAAAAGAGATGATACAAATAAATACAAGCTGTAAAACTATGGACAGAACTATCGACAGGCTCTTTGTCTACAGATCGCCTACGAGAAGGTGGAGATCAGTGTGTCTCCAAGGAGCTGTGAGTTCTCTTATGGGCAGCTGTGCCCGCAGGGCGACCCTCAGGCGCTTCGTTTCAAAAAGAAAGGGGGACTGAAGAAGGTAGTAAGTGCCTGGACCACAGAGAGTTAAACCCACCACCGCGCAGCGCAGCGCAGACAGGACCAGTGTTCTCATTTCAGTTCCATCTCCGCATCCAATTATGGCTTTTGCAGGTTATCTTTTCCAATTTGTGTTTTAACACAGCAGAAACAGACCCACGGGAGTCGCGCTGAACCGTGTAAAGCCTGGTGCACGTTAACCATCACAGACAGAAGAGAGGACAGATCCAGGTTTGCAGTTGTCTCGCTGAAACTCGGCAAGCACTCTGTGTTCAGTGAAGGCAGACTTACTACGCCTAAAAAAAATACTGAACACAAGTCTGATCTGATCTGTATAACGCCCCAGCGTAGCCCGAGGTGCTACGACAGAGGTACGTGTTTTAGAAGATTCAAGCAGCATGCAATTATTTTAAAAAAGGCGCTAGACCTAACGTTAAGGATTTTAAGAAAGTGCTTTAATTCCTATGCTTCAGTGTCACGCGGTGCTTGCTCCCAGAGCCAAGGGCCGACTTCTGCTGCATGTCACTTTTTAAGAAAAGATCCCATTATACAGATCAGAGCAAAGACGAGAAGGACGTTAAACATTCCTATGAAGAAACCGTGACCGCGCACGCTGTCCGAGGGCCTCTTCCAGGAGTCGGCTGGATTTCCTGTCTTTGGCTGTTAACCTGCAGGAAGCCCAGATGGTTCAGATAACACCCAGAGAGGGGCAAATTCGGCAGGAATGTTTCTAAAAAAACTCAACCCAGAGCTCAGCACTTTTGTACAGCTTAAGACGATGTAGTTTACCTTAACATCAGTGCCACTGAGCAGCTGGTCGAGGGTAAGTCCGTCGGAATGAGAATCTAAAAGCTTCTGTGACAATCTGAGATTGCCCATGAATACACTAACCAAATCTCCAACCACAGCTCCAACTTAAATACAATGACTAAATATGCAGTTTTATTCTTTTTCCACCCTATTAAATTTCTTTCACCTTGCTAATGAATTTCTACAGAATTAAAAGCAGAGCCTTTCTGACATATTAACCAGCTAGCTTATCAACACTAAAACGAGAACAGCTCGGGTTTGCACTGCGATTTCCACTGTACCAGTCCTGCCACAAGGGGAGTTTCCAGCATATGGGTTTAATACAGAATTCCCTATGGAACAGTAGCGACTGCGCATGTGCAGACACAGATGTGTCTGTGGATGCATATTCACATAATACATACGTGTACATTGCTATGCACATATATGCGATTATATATATTTTGTTGCTATTTCAGGTTTTAGACCCCCCCCCCTTGTTTCGTTTCAATTCTCTGAGCACTTACACCATACAATCATCTTCTAAAATGTCAAAGTACAGAAGAATACGTGCTAGAGAGAAAGAGAAGGTGACGTTATATTATGCAACAAGAGCCAATTAAAAGGCTCTCTGTACATAAACAGTGCTTTATAAAAAGGAAGATTATGCCAGGTTTCCACATTCAGGTTGAAAGAAATTTGTCAGATGCCTGCCCTCTCAATTATATGCAAACTCCTCTTTCCTCCACCAAAACTAATGTATATATACGCATATATGTGTGTATATATATACATTAATCCTGTGGTCCAGAAAAGCACTCCATGAATCAAAGCGGCCGAGTTAGCGTTTAACCGGGCCCACCTGGGCAGCTGGCTCACCGAGGCACCATGCCCGCAAGATGCAGAGGTGAGCTGTGCCGAGTGTTCGGTTCCTTCTGCTCATGGGGGTCAGACAGAACGGAGTTCTCCAGCCCGGATGAAGTCACTCAGCGGATACTTAACGAGCACACAAGGCAGAGTCCGCCCATCAGAGCATTTCTAAAACCAGGCAAGTCCTCATACACTCACACATGTCAGTCTGGAGGAAGTCGTCAGTGAGGGAGAGGAAATAGGTAAAAACGTTCATAGGATGACAGCCAACAGCAACCAGAAAAAGTAATATCCCAAGTCTCAATATACAGTGAACTAAAACTTACAAATGAGCTGTGAGACACCAGACAGGGACACCTTACTCTGTCCTTAGCGCGGCAGTTCCACCTCCCTCTACCCTGCCACACGAGCCTGCAGCATTACAGGAGCCTGCTTTAGTCATAGGGCAGCTTTGCAAAGAGACCGTCAAAAGCAGGAGTCCTTCCTCCCTTGTTTTCAAAGTAAACCCCCTGGAATTAATACCAGATTCCATTACCCAGACTCGGTTACATGTGCTTTCACTCCCAGCAGGCTCTGCGTGGGCTGGGAGCTGCAAAGGGAAAGCTTCTAGCGTGGAACAGGTGAGGCACAACAGGTACCGAACGCTGAACCTCCTTAGACACCAAGGGAAGGGACCATACTTGCAAGGAGAGCGCACTCAAAGGCAGCTCCGCATTACAGTGCTCCACCCTCCGCCCAGCTTACAGGGGAGAGCAGAGTCAGCCCTGCGAGCCTGCCGGGAAGGTAGCTCTGAGCCAATGCTACGTTTCCCGTGAACGGTGGGAGATGTGAGAAAATGGCCGTACGCCACCCCACAGTTTAAAGTCTTAGTACGGACACTGGTTTGAACTGCCAGGGGTGAAGATGGAGGCAAGAGAGAGGAAGAAAGCTGTGGAGCTGGCACTGGTATGCAGATGTATTCTTTGACAAGGTGGTTCCTGCTGGTAGGGGTGAGGTCTGTAGGAGGTCAGTTTAGAGAAGCTCTTACTTATGCCTGTAAACAAGGAAAGGACTTCAGTTTCTATTGCTTCCTTTCTAGAGAGCGCAAAGTTGCTTTCAAGACCCCTTTTTTTGTCCTACAGCTCTAAAGGGAGGCACAGCTATCTGGTGGTGAGTACATGCTGACCGCTGCCATCCTGCCTGTTCAGACCAGCTTCTTAACCCCAACTGATGATGCCAGTCTTTCAAGCAGGAAGAGGAAAAACTATGCACCTAAGTCAAGTTTGAACAGATCCTCTGCTTTTTAACCTCATTTGGTTCTCCCTATGGAGCTCTGGAGCGGTGGTTCTGTTGAGATGACTTTCAACTCTGTCTTCTTATTGCCCAACAGCAAAAAAGCCCAGTGCAGCAAAAGGGCTAGTGCAGAAGGAGAGACGGTGATGCTGCGAGGTGATCCCCATGCTTCCCATTGCTTCTAATACACTTTAACGTACCTCATGCATTTCTGATTTCCTAACTAAAATCTGTTTCCCACAGAGGCCAAATGCTGAATTGCAAGCACGTATCTTCCCGTGGCTCAGTGCACCTGGACTGGCACAAGTCAGTTAAACAGCAAAGAGGCCATCTCCAGGGGAAAGGGGCTGGAGTCTGGCTGGGAGTTCTCTCTGCAGGTTTTTACTTGTCTCTGCTCTCAGAAGGCAAAGGCTGTTCGCGCCCTGGAGAGAAACTGCTGGTTTTACTTTGGAACCAGCCCTCGGGACTGTGGGTAGAGCTGAGAACTATGGGTGCCTGCTGAAGAGGATCCCCCTGATTTCCTTCCAGTTTTAGGCCTGAAGAAGTAAAAATGAAAAAATAAACAAAAAGCCCCAACAATGCCGCCTGTTACTCACCAAAATTTATCTTCCAAAAGCTGAATTTTTTTACTGGATTTATTCTCTAATCAGTCTCAGCTTTCACTTCTGTCCTGTGTTCCTTTCTCTCTCTCTCTGCTTTACAGCTAAGCTCTCCTTAACTTCACTGACAAGAAGTGCTGACAAATAGCAGCTGTACTTGAACCTCTACTGTTGGCTAGTCTGCTTACTGAAAGTCCAACTCACCTGGGTTTTGATTTTTTATTTGAAGTGCTCTCAAAGGTTGACGCGTCCACCTGTATCTCATCTTCATCCTGCAGAGCTGCTTCTAGAGCCGCCTGAACTTTGGGAGCAATGGCTGGACCTTCGTAGTCTCTCGTCGTTCGGCTGGGCATGTCAAGTTCCAGTAATACGATGTTCTCTGCCTGAGACAGTAAAAGCAGAATCAAAGTCTGCACTTTTTCATATAAATTGTTTCTTTTCCCTCCAGAAGCTTACTCTGAAGTACTTTATAAATGTATGCAGGACACTGTAAAAATTTACATCCCCCAGAAGAACTAACAATCCTCTGAAATTCACATTCCCCTGATCAGGGGGGTGAGCACATGGAGGTTGTAACCACATCTGGGCTTACCCTGTACCGAGCCTCTGGACGAATCATCATGGACGTCCTGGCGTGTTGGCTCAGTGGCCTCTTGTATCCTACAGCAGATACCGGTCTTTTCATCATCTGCTGGTTACTAGAGAAAAATGGATACTCAGTCTATTATACACCAAAAACAAAGACTCCTCTTGGAGTTTATGAGCTAAAACATCTGCAAATTCCACACAGAAATATGTTTCAAGAGAGCAGAAACTATCTAGGCTGCATTTGCAGGAACAGCTCTCTACAGTCAGAGACAAGAAGGTAAGGTAGTTATCCTGTGTCATCTGTTCCCTGCACAAAGGGGAGGATTTCTACACATTTTTACTATACAGACCGCAGATGCACTCAGCTGCACCCAACTTTGTAAATTTGCTGTAGAGAACTTTCTGTGTAGAGTGTCAGGATCCAGCCACAGCTCTCGTAAGAATAATAATGACAGCTTTCCTATCTAAAACAGGAAAGAACTATGATAGGAGTTTACTGCTATTTTAATGGTGAATGCACTATTAACATATATTTTACGTATAATTATTGGGCTCATCTAGAAAAAAAATCCTAATCTTCCAAGAATTTTCCTAACTGTACATTCCTGTTTTGTTCAACCTGCTAAGATGAATAATTTTTTCTATTTTATTGTGCAGCAAGAAGCTGCGATCTCTGGAGGGCCAGTTTAAATCCCCAATTCAATCCCTCTTTTGGGGTACCTTGTTCTTGACAACTAGAGAGTTTTCCATGACCTATAACTCCACCCCAAGAAAAGCTTAGAAGTACACTCACTCCAGACGGGTTATGGGATGCAGTTTCCACTGGTCTTCCTCTTCATCGAAGAATGATCTGTTCATGATCTTATTCTTTTCTTCCAAGGGAATAAAATTTTCAATAATCAGGTGCCTACATGCAACCGCAAAAATGGGAAATACACAAGAAACATAATTAGCAGATGACTTTCTCCACTGCTCCTCTCCTACTGACTTAATACAGCCCTGGAAAAGGAGGAATGTTTTAGTTTTCCCACGTTTAAATCCTTTTCCACAAGCATGTGCAATGCAGTCCCTCCACTCCCCACCCAAAGAAACCACCTCTGTTACTGTTAATAGCAGGCAACGAAGTGACGGGACTTACTTTAGCTTTAGTTCCCTGGTAAGTTCATTCTGGGTCTGTTCCAGTTCCTGGCGCTCCTTGATGTGCTCTTCTTGGAGATCATGGATCTCTGCCTTCACAGCCTGCAGCTTGGAGAATAACTGGAACACACAACAAGAGCCAAAGTCATAGCTTGCCAATGTTCCTTTCACTTTCACACACAAGTTGACTTTATTCCTAACCCACTAGACACGGAATAATTTTCTTTTTACCTTTTTGAGTTTTTTGGTCTTTATGTCCACCTCTTGCTGAAGAGAACTATAGGTCTCCTTCAGCTCTAATGTCTCCTCGTCCCGGCTTTCCATCTGTTGCTGGATCTCTCGCTCCCGACGTTTCTGAAGAACGTGACATACAATATTAAAGGCCACAGTTACATTGCCACCTCCAGGCTGACATACATGAAACCAACGCTCAGGATGTTTTTGCTTCCCTGGGCTCCAGGGCTTTTGCTTTAGCTTCTAGTTCTTCCTATCTCTGGCCTTAGAAATACCAGAAGCATTAACTCTTCTTTGTCTTTATGTTGCTGCTAAAATCAGATAGTGTGAATAAGTGCTCGAGCTTCAATTAAAGGAATCAAATGTCACGTTTGGATTCTTTTTTTTTTTTTTTCATCAATGCGTACTAGTCATTGCACTTAAAGAATCCCCAACAGAAAATAAACTTTCAGCACACAGTAAACATCCCTCCCTTGAGCTAATGGCTGAACTGTAACTCTCTGAGGTCCTCCAATTATTTTTACACTTACAGACAGCTCCAATCAAGTCAGGACACAAATCTTTAACATGAAAAGCTGGAAGAAAACTATTATAAACCTTCTCTACATATTTCATACAATGACAAATAGGACACAAGCCCTTCCCCCTTCTTTTGAGATTAATGAATGCCATTAAACCAATTTCAGGGTTCACCCTGGGCAAATTTTCTTACAGTTTCTCCTGATACAATGTTTTATAAAAGTTCTGCAGCTAGGCTTTTCATACAAAATAACAAACGTTCTCCCCTGTACCTGTTCTGCAATTTCCTGTCGTTTCTGCTCCAGGATTTTCTGCTGTTCGTTTGTGTGATCCACGATATTTTTCCCTCCCACCAGAAGCTTGCTTTCCATTGCCTGAAAGGAAAAACCAAGGTCGTAAGTTTCTCGCAGTGACCACAGAATGTAACTTTCTCTGATACGGATACAACTTCTTCAGGGCAGCTCCCTTATTGCACCTTCTCTTGCAAGTCAGCTGCTGCAAGAATTACTGTTTCTTAAAATTCCTATAAAACCGTGGGATTAATGAAACAGTAACTTGCTTAGAATTACGCATTGCTGCAATGTGTGGCAAAGCTGGAGACCCAAAACTCGTGCTCTCCCGTAAAAAACTTGTTAATGATCTGTGACAGAATGAAGCATTTTTTGTGCTACAGCTTGTGAAAAGATGTATCATCACATTTTATCGTGCTGATTGCTTAAGATCCTACAAGATCAGCACACAAGAACAATGAAACAACTCATTAATATTGAAATATTTAATTAATGGTGGAAATGTCAACTTCTGTCCAGAAGTAGTTTATTTTAAAATCTTCCAATCTAAACACAAATCACTGTCCTGGAAACTTCTTGTGAAATATCCTTCCGTATTGAGAAACCCTCTATTCTCCCCACAGCCTAAATAAATTGCTTTCAAAAAGTATGACAAGGAAGAATTCTACCTTGATTTTAGCACTCAACATCTCTGTTGCTTCCTTCTCTCGCCTCAGGTCCTCCATTTTCTTCTCCTTCTCTTTCAGCAGTCTCATCTTTTCTTCTGCTACCAGGCTGTGATCCTCAACTATAGCTTTCTTCTCAATCTCCAGCTTTTCTTGTTGCTCCCTCCAATAGTCATCTTTGTCATCTCCTTCATCCTCACCCTCTTCAGTGTCCTCCTCCTCTTCCCCACCATCTCTCCTCCTTTCCCTCCTCTTTCTTTTGCCAATAGACCGTTTTTCCAACTGTGCCTTGAGCCGAGCAATCTCTTCCTGGAATTCTCGTAGCAGAGCATCCTTAGGATCCTCATTCACTCGCGGCTTGTTCTTGATGTTTTTGGCACGGTTGGCATACCTCAGTGTTGTCAGAGTCTCCTCTACGTTGTAAGAGGCAGGGCCTATATTGGCCACCATCACAGTTTTGGCATTGCCACCTAACGAGTCTTGAAGTAACCTAGTCAGCTTTGAGTCCCGGTATGGAATGTGCGTGCTTTTGCCATCTACTAGGGCAGAGATAACGTTGCCCAAAGCTGAGAGAGAGAGATTGATTTTAGTAGCTTCCTTTAACCTTTCCCCCTGTGCTCCAGTCTTAGCTTGCCGCTCGCTGCCTGCAAGGTCTACCAGGTTGAGTTTTCCAACTCGGATGTGATTCTCTCCATCAAGTCCTAACTCGCTGCATTCGATAGTGATCACAAAAATGGCATGAGATCGAGAGCTGTGTTCATTCATGTTGGTGGCACCAACCGAGCGGTTTTGGTTTCCCACGTTCATGACGTGCTCTATCTCTTTGACGCTTTTTGTAACAAAGGAGGACAAATCCTTAACATACACACCTGTGTCTGGTCTCTCCTTTAACTCCAGCCGCTTGGACTGATCCTTCGATAACAAGTCTCTGATTTCTTCTTGGTATATTTCCAAATAAGAAGCTCTAACTAGATATTGCTGATTTTGAGATCTAGAGATGTGGGTGAAGATGTGATCGAATGAATTGGGGATGACCCCTCTTTTTTCAGGATCACCACGCACCCCTTCCATCGTATATGTTTTCCCTGTCCCAGTCTGCCCATACGCAAAGATTGTCCCATTAAACCCTTGCAGAACAGAGTCCACAAGAGGTCTGAAGGTCTCATCGTAGAGTTCAACCTGTTTGGAATTCCAGTCATACACAGCATCAAAGGTGAAAGTTTTAGGCAGTTCATGAGAAGTTCCCCGCGGATTCTTCACCGAGACCTGCCCTAACTTGACATCCACGTTAACAACTTTTTCATACGAAGCTGTCTTCTCTTTGCTATTCATCGGCCGGCATCGTACCACCACCCTAACAGACTCAGAGCTCTTTAACTTAGACATGACAGCAGGTCTGTGGCTGGCGTGATCTGATCGATGGATGATCCCGTGCCAGCAACCTAAAACGGAAACAAAGGAGGAATACGTCAAGGCGGTTTTCTGCAGGTGACAATTTTTCACAAAGCCAAAGATTCAACTCATCTATTCAAACAGCATTTTGTATTCATGAAGTTGCGAGGGATTTTGAAGAATATAAATAACGTACAACACGAAAACTTTAAAAAGGCCTGAACTGAGACAGTATTATTTTACCAAAACCTGTCCATCGAACAGTATCATTTCTACAAGCTCTGCTGCAAAAAATCTTCATCAAATCACAGTTTTACAGTTGGTAGAGATCCTTTTCTTGACCCTTAAAAATCATAATGCTTTTTAAACTATTTATAAAAATAATATGATATTTTGCCATTGATTTTCTTTGCAGTCAGGCTGTTTTAAATCTCGTATTTTGAAAATCTAGTACAGACTTGCTCTCTCCGTATTGCTCAGGCTCTTGAAAGGGAATCAGTCAGGTGCTTTGATTAAGTGCTTCACCCACCTACCAAATTCCAAGAGAGATCGTAAATTATAAATACGGTATTTTCAGAGTTGCCTCTTCTTATGCCTCCTATGTATTGGCAAAACCTTCTCATATTTTTGAGACATTTATATTACAATCCCCTCACACGTGATGTGATGTGTCACCAGAACCATCCTGCCACAGAAGGTTTAAAGCTTATGCCTGGCTTTTCTTAAATGACAGCAGTTCCCTGGAATGCCACCCAAACACTTTTTTCCTCTTGTGCGTTACACTTGTAAAGTCACTTTCTAGAAGCCTCCTTACAGAATAATAGATCTTTAATTGGGCTGCAACAGCTGCGAGGATTCAAGATAAAATCATTAAATAGTTTGTCCATTTCCAGGCATCACATCCCCTGAATATTCTGCATTTCCACACTTGGGAAAACTGATGTTACCCTTCTGTCAAGAATCAAGTGAAAATAATTGTTACACGAAAGTTTTCACACAGTCTTGCAATCCAGCTCACTACAAAGGAAATCATTAAAGCAGCCAAATGTAGCACAGTTTTCCAACGCTTGCAAATATGGTAAAACAAACCAGTAAGGGGAGTGAATTACCCCAGTGAGGTGGGCTCTGAAATCAGGGGGCAACAAAGAGGACTATTTCCACCACCTAATTGCAGCGAGGCGAGGCTGCGTGCTGCTGTAGGATGCCTGTGTTGTGCCCCCACCGAGGGCACTGCTGCAGCCCTGTAAATTCAGGACCTTCACACCCCAACATTGAAAGTCACTTCTGGTCCTGCGCTCGCCCTGGGGGGGGGCACCCAGGCGAAGCACAGCCACTCCCCCCGACGCCGGACGGCCGCTCTCAGCATGCCCGCGGCCCCAGAACTCCCCGTCTTTCTGTTCCACTTCCAAACGTCCCGGTCAATGTTGATCTTGCATTTGCAGTTTTTGCACAAGTATCGTCAGCGCACTTAAGCAGAGAGCAGCATTCCCCGCTGGCGTTCAGCAGGGAGCAGAAGGGAAAGCTATAAAGGTGGAGCAATCTACATTATGCCTCGTCTAACGCACAAGCAACCAGAGGACATCAGGGTGTGAAGCGGACACCTGCAAGGATTTGCCCTTCTCAGGCTTCTGAAGGTGAGTTTAAGCTCCTTTCACATCACTTCTTATAAAAATTTCATAAAGCACTCAGTCCTTTGAGCCCACCCTCCTCTTTCTGTAACGCGACTGCCCTCTGTGAAAGGATCCTGCAAACCACCGCGAGTGTCTTCCTCAGCTAGAACTTGCACACCTGTTTTTACGGGGAAACTGAAGGCAACCGTACTTGCTCTAGATATTTCAAGCACAACTCTGCACGCAGATCTATGCTATTATTTTTTCTTTTGGCAATATACGTTTACCGGGACTTCCCAAAAAAGCCAGCTCTGCCCAAGCACACGAACCTACTGAAACACACGTCACGCTCCTGCTCTGGTGTTCCAACTGAGTCAGGTTTACAAGATTCAGCATCAATCTAAACTCACGTTGCATAAACCCAGTTCACAGATCCCGAGTCCTTCATGACTCTGGGTAGAGAGCAAGAAACGCGCTGTTGCATCCCCCAGTCATTAGCACAATGAGCTGCCATTTAAAACGGAACAAAAAGACTGTGTTACTGCTAAAGCGACAGCCTTACGCGGAAGATCTAAACGGCACAGCTTGTGGAATGCCATGCGATGTCTAAGAAACTGTTTTTTCAAAAATATCTTTCAGGAAGAGCTCTGAGATCCTTCTGCCAATTGGAACGAAATGTAAAACTAATACACACTGGAAAGCCCAGGTAGCGCTGGCACGCGTTCCGTCTGGCCTCCTCAGGACGCTCTCGCTGTTCCACTACCAGCTGGACCTGCAGCAACCCATGGACTTTGGCTGACTGTTTTTTACTCAGTGATTGTATGTCTCAGGAGAGCTTCTCAAACAAGGTGACGGAGAACTTCAGGAGCAGAGCTAGAGGACTGAGAAAGGAAGCAGAACATTTCTAGCCCAAAATCCAGACTGTCAATCTGCACTACAAAGAATAACACAAGAGTAACAAATAAACAGGTTTAAGAATTGTAGGGAAACCTCAATATGGCTCTTGGAATTTCCTTGGTTTCGTGAGGGGAAACTCCTTGTCCTCGCTACTCCCAGGAAGGCACGTGGTAGCTACCAGGAGGAAGATGAGGAACGTGCATCGAATTGACCAAACTGGACAATCATCCAGAAGAAGCACTTCCAACCTGCACAGTGAATTCAAACTACTGCAGGAATTTTGGATTGCTACTGAATAAAAACATTTCCCTCCTAACTGACAACTCCAAATAAAGATGACCTTGCTGTCTGACCCACAAGGAACACGTATTCTAGAATATCAATAGAGAAAGAACATGTGAAATGGGGACAAGTCTTGCAGAAGCATAAAAAGCAACTCTCCCTCTAATCATCATGAGTAGTTGTACATACAAATACACGCTTCTCCCTCCACACCTTCCTGAGATACTCCGATAGTTCAAGTTCACAGGAGACAATTTTTTCAGACAAGTTCACATAACAACCGATGCTTCATTTATCTGCATTATTACGGTGAATGTTCACATCGGCAAGTACTGAAATTAGGCATGAATTCTGAAAGGCAGAGCCTTGATTTATTTTATATAATTAATATCCAAAATACTATTTCGATGAGAAGTTCCGCTTCGAAAGTGATGCCGACTAACATTAAATGATCAGAATTAAGTTAATCTTCGCACAGACTGCTTCTTTACAAGAGCATACGCTGCCGTCCGCAGGCTCACCTGGAGGTCAAGAGTGAAATATCCGGCATGTCCCCTCTGCGACAGCTTTGGCAGAGGCATGCATTCAACAAAAACTATGTTGCATATTTGCTGTTCCTCTGGGCGTATCTCATCAACGTGAGCTTGACAAGCTTTCGACACCTTTCCCCATTTCAATTGCAAGTCTCTTTTTATAGCCACAAACAACATTTTTTACCCCTGCGTTGGGCTGTTTTCATAACAACCTATCGCGAACCATCTCCAATTATTTTAGCTACTGCTGTGAAGTTTACTGGAAGTGTAACAAATGACGTTTCTTCTCAGGCTTACCCAAGCGCTTAACTGGAGAATAAAACCAATTAGTTGGCAGTGTTTGTATTCCCCAGAAACTCCACGGCAATGTTTGAGCCGCCCGGAGCGGCCGGACAGGGATGGCCAGAAGAGCTGGGAAGGCCACCGTGCCACCCGCTCTTCCCCTACCGGGAGGGGGCTTCGTTCATGAAATTAGTTCAGCCTAAAGCGACCTGGGCCAGGTCCTGAGCGTCAAGGTCGAGGTTGAGACGAATGCATCTGAAGCTGTGCTCCGGATGGCCAAGAGGGAAGGGTGGGCAGAAATCAAAGCATTTTTGTTTATTTCAGTCAACACAAGGTTGTGCCTGAAAAAAGAAGCGACGCCACAACCTGAAGGTAAGCTCTGGTAACCACTTCTGGTCAGGAACTTTCAGGAGTCGGGACCCGAGGGCTCGGCCGGCCGTGCCCAAGGGTCACTGCACTCTGACCGGGCGCGTACCACTGATCCCTTCTGCCTCCGGCAGGCTGAAGTCCTGAGGCCTCTCCGCTTCCTGGCTTAGGTTTAAAGATCTCAGGAAGATTTTCTTGGTACGCTGCCTAAACCCTCCCCTCACGTCTCTCTGCACATCCCCAGGTACCGCTTAAAAAAAATGCCAACGCTTTCTTGCAGTTTAAATCTTTCAAATATTTGTGGGTCCGTAACGTCTTGGCTCAGTCGCTTGCGTCTTTTACTCCTTCATAAGCCGGTCGCCTCGTCCGCTGTTGCTCTCCTCTCACCTCCCTGCCGAACGCACCGCGGACCGAACAGGACATCCCCGGTGCCGCTGCCGGAGCTGGGCCGGCCTGGGCCACCTCTGCCACGGCGGGCCTTCTGCTGCCGGGGCGCTGGGCGCCCCGGTTTCACACAGTGCCCGTGGTCACCCCCGCCACCTCCGTCCGCCTCAGCACGGCGCCCCACGGGCGTCCCCCTCCCCCGGGGAGGCGGCGGGTGCGGGACCCCCGCTCCAGCCGGGACCCCGAGTTCATTTCTGGTTACGGCTTCGCCCCCGCGTCGCCCGCCGCCCTCGCAGCTGCGACACCGGGTGCAGCGGGAAAGGGGTCCCG
>NW_008795316.1:1150066-1154711 GCF_000699145.1 Aptenodytes forsteri
GAGGAAGGGCGCCCCTCGCCCCGCGGCGGGGCAAGGCGGCCCTGACGGCATCATCCAGGATAGTGGGGTGAAATCCAGGCACCCAGCTCCCCTGGGCCCGCGCCGGGGCGCGGCCGGAGGCCCTCGAACCACCCAAGCCCACGGATTTCTGGAAGCCAGCACTGAGGAAACAAGAGACGAGCCTTTGCCGCCCCGGCCCTTGGGGCACCTCCTCGTTCAGCCCTCTTTTGCTCGCTCCCTTGAGCCTTCAAACCCCGTCAAAGCTCAGGAACGTTTCCAAGGAGGGAAAAAAAGACCCAGCACCAAAAAGACATTTAGAGCTAAACCCCAGTAAACGCTCAGCATCATTTGGACCATAGTAGTGCGCTAGAGGCAGCCGGAGCCGGTACCACGGCTTCCCCCAAGTGGCATTTTTAAAAAACAAATAGTAAGTTCTGCAATTTTCTCTCTTTGTCCAGAGACTGAGTAAAGTCGCAGGAGTACCAAAAGGCGTTGGTCAAGTTGAGTCTCACCACGTCGGGATTATCGGTGTTCCCAGCACTAAACTGCGCTGGGCCAAACGAAGGGGTTTGGGGCTGCCGTTTCACCGTCAGCGAGCACTTTCCA
Source organism: Aptenodytes forsteri (assembly GCF_000699145.1). NCBI lineage: Eukaryota > Metazoa > Chordata > Aves > Sphenisciformes > Spheniscidae > Aptenodytes > Aptenodytes forsteri. Next base: position 1,150,673 of record NW_008795316.1, read on the forward strand.
CCGTTACCTCCACCGGGAACTACCCCCCCAGACAAGGGTTCTGCTGTCAGAGGGGTTCTTCGACAAAGTACAAAAACAAACAAGAAAACAGGAGCCATTAACACAGACCTAGGTACGACGTACACCAACCCCACTACGGCTACTTTAAAAGTCTTAGCTCAAAACCAGTTTCGTTGCTACCGCAGACCTCCACCTGACATCGACAGCTACAAAGCTACAAGCCCTACGTCTCCAACTCTCGACTGGCTATGAAAGGTCTCTCCTCTGTGTCCCTGCAAACGCCTTCTCCCCAGTTCCACACAGAGACGGGCAGAACAGGCAGCTGCCACATTAAAACATGTCCCCGCTGCGCTGCTCTAGCACCGCTGAAGAGATCCAGGCGCCCCCCAGCACCGCTGCGGAGCGGGTATGAAATCTCTTTTGACAGGGGAATGGAAACGGAGGCACTGAGGTGACACGAGTCTAGTAAGGCAACAGCGGTACCCGGTAAAACCCAGAGCTGATTTCCAGTCCTGAGTTTTACCTTGCACTCCCTTTCCAGGGACCGTGACGCTCCCGACAATACTTTGCACTTAAAAAGATAAGAACTTACGGTCAGTTTTGGACAAGAAGCTTCACAACATCTCCAGGTAAAATTTAAACTTAAACGGGAAAAAAAAAAAATGGAGAAGAGGAAATCTGAGGAGCTGCTTCATCACGATTGCTGGCGAACCCCAAATAGTGAGAACGGAGAGCTATAGAAACTACACCTTAAAATCTTAAAAACTATATATAGTTTATAGTTTCCTATAAACTACACGATTTAAAATTTCTTTTCTGTCTGACCTCACACCGGAAATGCAGAAGTCAGACAGAACAGTCTAGAAGCGACTGTGAGGAGTACCGCAGGGCTGAAGCGGGTCTGCGGCAGCCTGGCAGTGTGCTCCGCAGGCAGGAGAACGCCGTTAGCACCGAGTGGTCCCTCGGCAAGGTACCAAGCTCAGAGCCCTGAGAACTACGGAGCCTGTTCCTCTTTTGGTCAGAATTCATCCCGTAATCTTGGCGGGTGGTCCATGCCAAAAAACGAAGAGGGTTTTCCATGCACGTCGCGCTCTCTTTTCACAAAGGCGGTAAACGAAGAGACACAGTTCCCGATAAAGTGATCGGACTGGCCAAGAACATACAAATCAATCTGAGGCACTTCTGGCTGCAGGCTAACCACCTTGATCTGCAGGGAAACAAGGAAAGCAAGTGAATCCAGTCATCTATTATTACAACCCAAATGCCTCGGCATAATATTAGAAATGGGAATATACGACAGAAAGAGAGTGGGTTCTGTCTTCTTCTGAATCGTGGGTTCTGTGTTGGGTTGACGGTTGGACTCGATGATCTTAGAGGTCTTTTCCAACCTCAATGATTCTATGATTCTAAGTTGCCCTATAACTCATTTATAAATAGATAAATGTCAAAACATTTTGAAAAATGACTTAGGTTTATTTAATTGAAGTCTTTTGCAAGGAGAAATTTACTACCATGCAGGATAATGCTCCTCAACCTCTAGGAAAGCAAGAGTTTTACAGTATAATTTTTATCGCTATGAGCAAAATTCACTTTGAGATGTCAATATTTGTCTGTGAATAACATGTCACACAACTGCCTGCCCGCTGTCCGTGGCAGCAACAGGCCAGAATCCAAGGAGGGTTTTTATTAAAGCACTCCTGCCAGAACGGGTTTCGGAAAGACTTACCTTTCCTTGGAAGAACTGCTGTATTTCCGTCGTGTAGGGCTCGGAATCAGTAGCGATATAAACAGATTTAGCTTCTGTCTTTTTCACCCAGAGCTTGAGAGCACGCTTGATCTCTTTGAGGTCTGGCAGGCACATGTCCATGGTAAGAGGGACCGCAGCGCTTCGGTCGTAGCCCACGCACTGAGGTGAAGCCATGAAGTGCGGCCCGGCTGTCCCGTCCTTTAACATATTGCAAGCATTTTTCTATTGGAAGAAGGAAAGAGAAAATATCACGGCTGAACGGCAAGCGTGAGAAAAACACTACCACGTCCCCCACCTCCGCCAGCAGCGTTACAGCCTCTTTGAAAGAGGAATCCCAACGGCATTGCGAACACGGAGCGAGTTACCGAATGCCAGCGGGGTTCGGGCTGCCACCCCCGAAGCACAGCTCCTCTTCGGGCAGCTTCTTCCACAGAGCGTCAGCCACCAGTCTATAGCACCCAGCCTCACACAGGAACCATACCCAATCTGAGCCGATCCTCAGATGAATTCCTACGTAGGGCCTGACCAGCAGAGAGTGAATATAGGCTTCTCCTTTCTTCACCATTTCATCAGCCCACACGATATACTTATGGAGGGGTCGGTGCTCCTCTAAGACGGGGAACTGGGCCGGAGCTCCAGGTAAGGCGAGTACCGGGTGCTCAGATGGTGAAAACCTACGGAAAAAACCCAGCAGACCGAAACGTAACACAACCTTGCATGCATCACCTTGCTCAGAGACTACCGTGAAGGGTAGAATGGAAACTATGAACACCCTGAAACACGCAGCACCTATTGCTCCAAATTTACCCAAGATGAGTTTTAACTATTTTGCCAACAGAACACTGAAGCAAAACTCAGGTACCGCGTTTTACCTCAGGCCTGGTAACAAGTGAATCAGCATTATTTGACAGACAAAAGGCAAGAAACTCATACGCGTAGCAACGAGAGGTTACGTTTTCACCCCAGACTAGAGCAACTCTGTCACCCAAACTTACTGATAGGACTAAAGAGGCTCTGAAAACAGGAGGTAACCAGCAAAACGCAGTTCACGATCGGCAACCGAGAACCAAATTCTCTCTGAAGAATAATTGCATATGTAATCAATAAATACTGTAACTAAATATTACTGGCTCAGAAATCAATCAGCCTAACAGAGTTCACACCTAATACTGCCCACAGGAGGAGGGTGCTCAGCGAACATTTAATGGGAAAAGCATTAAGATTTTTAATTATATCGCTAAGTAACCACTTCGATCTCTTCCCCCAAAACGCAAAGGCTTTACACAGTGACTAGCACAACTGTTTTCATGAGTCGCTCTAAATGCCTACAGTGGCATGCCAGCACTTTTCCATCTTCTTCCTACCTTTGGATCCAATGGTCCTTGTACGCAGAACTGAAGGAAATTCCCTTGAAGAGCTCAGACTTATCAAAATTCACTTGGAACTGGTCCCAGAAGGGACCAAATGGATTTCCATCCTGCAAAGGGAAGACAAGTGTTCGTGCGGTGCATACGCAGAGCCTGAAAGGCAGGCTTCGGAAGATCCTGGGGTGCCGAGTTGAAGAGTCTCTCTCTTACAGGAAGAAAGCAGACCGAACGTAACAGCCTGTTTGTCACCGATCAGCTCCACGGGAAGGAGAGAGGGAAACACGTTAAAGAAAGAGGGAAACACGTTAAAGAGACTTAACTGAGAACTCGTGCAAAGGCTGTCTTAAAAGAGCAAGGACACCACAGCTCTCAGATTTGGATTTAAAAGAGGTTGCTTTAAAACCAGCTGGACAACTATACCACAGAAGGGAAACGGGCAGAGGCCAGTAGGAGATGAGCTACAGATCTGTTCTCCTTACGGTCAAAATCAAGTCTGAAGTGATAAAACCTACTTACACGAACCATCTTCCCGAACCCCAAGGATTTGCTGACAAAGAAAAGCACGAAGGCGCAGCAAGCCTCGCAGGTAAGCGGTGAAAGGAATGCCACACGGGCAGATTTGGGGTGGATAACTCCTAAGTTAGCAAATCAACGGCGACCTGAGTCAGTCTCTGCAACAGCAGCAGAATTAACCTGCGCCCGGGCCGGCGGGGATGCGGGAGGAACTCACCTTCATGGGACAAGAGCTTTTGTCGGCGCTTCTCTGAGCCGCCGCTTCGAAGCAGTAAGCCACTCGCTTGCCAGGAGGCCAGTGAACCGGCGCCAGCTTCTCCATGAAGTCCTCCAAGCTGATGACGCGGTGGTACTGCAGGAGCGGCTCCAGCCTGAAGTGCTCGGCGTAGGGAACGTGCAGCTGGGGACGGCA
>NW_008795316.1:1155657-1184879 GCF_000699145.1 Aptenodytes forsteri
TCCCCGGGGCGGGGGCGGGGGCGGGGGGTGTCCCCGTTTCCCTCCCGGCGCAAACAGCGGAGCGGGTTGCAACCAGCACGGCCGCGCTCTGTCCTGGCGGCTCTGCAGCCGCTTCGGGGCTGAGGGGGTGAAAAAAAGCGGGTTTTTGCAGCATAAATAAATCATCCCCGAGCCACGTTGGCGTTTGGGGTTTTCCCGGTGGTGCGGGGAAGGGGGTTTGGGCTTTTAAAATCCCGTCCGTTGTCATGTCAGGGAAGTGGAGGGCGAAAAAGGCGCTCGGTCAGATGGGAAAAGCATCCTACGGGAAAGGTGCAGCAGCTTTTCCCTGGGCTTTCAGAGTAAATGCAAACTTTACGCGGAGTTTTTCCAGAATCTGTAAGTGATCAAGCGGGGGAAACTGATACTGAGGCTTGAGCAGCTCAACTAGAAAAAATGAGCCTGTTCGGATGTAAAAACCTACATAGCTGGAAACGGCCAGAGTCACTCGCTGCAAGAAAATAATCGTTTTCATAGGGGAAATCGGGGAATCATAATGACATGGGAGTTGGTGTTCGTGACTGTAGGAAAACTGTACAAAAAGGGTCAATGCGAGATGTGTAAGGAGGTAGGAGAGTGATTTTTACATCCAGATGTGGCATTGGCAAGGCTGGTACTGAAGTACTGTATCTAGGTCTGGTATCCACTTTTTTCCCCTTTGTAATTAAAAAAAACCAACAACCCAATATCGGAAAATGGCAGAGGATGTGGAAAAGGCACAAAGTGATCTGAGGTCCGGAAGCAGTGCCTTGCAGTCAGGCGTCGGAGCTGGACTCGGTTAGAACGCTGTAAGGAAAGCAGGGGGTGATTTTGTCACTCTGTGTGGGGACTTCGAAAGACCCGCTCCGAGGGGTGTTGCTGCAGCAGTTTAAGGTGTTGCGGTCACTGGTCGTCGTGTAGGAAAGTCAATAAAAGAGTGAGTGAACCCGTGCCCCGGACGGGACGGTGCCAGGTCTGACACTGCAGCTGGGATCGCTGCAGAAGCTGGGTTTGAGGCACGACACCGGGCTGAGGCTGAGTGCCCGGTGGATTCTAGCCTCTGCTTTCTGCCACGTAGCTGGTACCATCCGCCTGAGCCAGTTTCAGCTTTAACAACTTAAAATAGCTTAGCAAACCCGAGTGGGGGACTGATCTGTCTGGGGGAGGAAAAATGTAAAAAGAAGTGACTTTTCAGCTGGGTAAGTTCCTTCAGCCACACCAGCGTGCAGCTGTACAACAGCCGGGCCAGTGCAGCGCAGAAGCGGGTGGTGGGGACTGAGGGGGCACGGGAGTCCCTAGGCCAACTTCTCTGTCCCTGCAGGAAGAAAAGTGACAGTACTGGAGCAGCTCCTTAGCAAAGGCACAGCGGGACTCAGCAGGTAGAAGCCAAGGACAGCCAAATACAAACCAGATGCAAGAGAGGCCCTTTAGAAAAGAGAAACCGCAGCTCCACAATCCAGGGGCTGGTCAGGCAGCCTGCCAGGCCCCGTGTCCCTGCCTCCCACTGCTGCTGCACACCCACTCCGGCCAGATCAGCACAGCTTTGCCGTTGGTCCGGTCGGAGAACTCATCCAGGCTCCTTTTTATTTTTTCCTGATTATTTTTAACCTGGGCAGTTCCCCGATCTGGTTCCCAGCCTAGGTCACAAGGTTTTCCCGCACAGCCGAGGAACGGTGCTCCGTGTCACAGGAGTGACTTCGAGGGGCAGAAACTGTGCAGAAATGCTGTATCATTGAACCACGCTTTGAGAAGGATTAAACACTGGGACAAACTGTCAAAGCAGGTGGCGGACTCTATCCCAGGGACTTTCTGTGAAGCCCAAGAGCTTTTTTGTACTGTGTACCAACTCAGACGTACCTCATTGTTCTCTGTGCAGTGACAAGTGGCCGGAATCTCATACATAACGTACGATCCATCAGCTTATATGAGCTCTTCTAGCTTGAATTTAATTATGATCCCTCAGCTTATATGAGCTCTTCTAGCTTGAATTTGCACAAACCCGATGACTGTAGTAATGAAATATTTCATATAAGTTGGCAGCCAGTGGGAATCCAGCTCTCAGGTGGATCGTATTTTTTTCCAGCTCTGTGTTCACCCTGCCAGCCTCTTAGCCTCTGCAGAACTGAAGCAGAGGAAGATTCATCTGGTGATGGGGGTTTTCTGTAACCAACTTACCTGAGATTTCTGGACCTGCATGGGCTAGACGTATTTTTTCCAGCACTAGTACAAAACTTTCCAAGATAACCGGGTTTCCCAGTGCTGGTACAAAGGCTGTGACCTACAAGATGTTCTCTGAACAAGTGCAGGTGAGGTGTTTCCAGACAGCGGTGACTGTTTCTCTCTGGTGGGTACAGAGTTACAGGGAACAGGGAGCACCTTGGGAACGTTCTTTGGGAAATGTTACTAAGAAAACTAATTGAGTTTTTAAAAATGTAAATATATAGATCAGGCAGAGAGCTTTGTATGTTGTTGACCTTCCACTGCTACTGTGTTTCACTGATACTACGCGAGACCCTGGTCTTGTTTTTCCTTTCTTATTCCACAGCTGTCAGTGTCCTACCACATGCATTTAGACTTAGAAACAGACCCAGATAGGTAGAGTCCTTTTTCTTGCTAGAACCTTAAAATGTTACAGGACAGTTGATGAAATTTTACGATAATCAATTACAGAAATTATCATGTCTTAACTCATTTGTATTTGGGTTTCTGCTCTGAAGCCAATAGGTAGCTTATGCGCCTCACTATTAAAGACAGCAAAATTCAAACTCTGTCTTCTTTCAGGTAGCTTTGAAACTGGCACGGATGGCTGAGCTTGTTCAGAGGGAAAGCAGCAACTACCTGGCGAAAGTGGGAGAGACTCCCGGAACGCGTGCACGGCTCTGAAGCAGGAGGTAGAGAACATTTATCTTTTCCGGCACACGTCTCTTACAGGGGTGAAATATTCACGGTCTTAGAGACCTACAAAGGAAGACTTCTCGGAACTGCAGGACTCCTGCACCCTGAGGGGTAGGAGCAGCCGTCACAGCACGCTGGGTTGTACCAACGTGGCACCTCAGCAGTTCTAGTCCTTTATTGTTGTGCTCTGCCTGAGTACATTCAGCCCGCACAAAACTGAATTCCGTTCTTAATGGACGTTTCCAAACCTCATAGTGACACATTTTCTTGGAGTCGTCCCGTTTCCCGGTGTTTTCCATCCTGAGGGAACCACTCATGGTATTGTGAGTGATGGTGTAGTTACAGTTATTGTTGTTTCAGCTATTCATAACGTTCAGTGGTGCACTTTCTTAATGGGGGTTGGTTAGTTCCCTCGTAGTTGCACATCCTGCCCACAACTGGCACTCGTGTTGATGTGCAGGCAGGAAGTTCCTCCTTCTGAAGCAATCATGGAGTGAGAAAGAGCTTGAGGGTTTGATGCTATTTTAAGAAGAGTTTCTCAGGCAGCTAAATTCAGTGAAAGAGATCTTTTCTGAGGTTTTTATTTCAGCTAACCGTTTACCAGTTTAGGTGTTGGTAGAACCATATAAAAATGCAGTACTTTACCAACAAGACAGACACAACTCAAGAACAACCTGCTAAGAGAGATTAACGTACATTTTCATCAACATGAAAGCCAGCAGAGCATACAGGAGGTCTATTTTGTTGAACAGGAAACAGTTTGAGCTTCCATTATCGATGGATGAGAGCGTAAAAGAAAAAAAAAATTAAAAATTGCTCATTACTGTGTAAAAGAAAAAAAAAAATTAAAAATTGCTCATTACTGTAGAAAACTTGCTAATCCAGAGAGGCAGAATCTGCCCCACAGTAGAAAAGTGAAAATATTATGACTAATCACACCCTGAAGAGAAGCAGCATCTGTTGCCTTCCTGAAAAAGGTGTGATGTTGCTAATAATAGCGAGTTTTCTTCCCCAGCCCTGTTGACCCACGTGTGGTAATTCAGATTGGTTTGCTAGGAGATGGTCTTACTGGTGCACCAGGTTGGTAGCAGAGTGGATGAAGCAAAAAATACAAGAGAACCTTAGTTTCCCTGAGAAGCTCTAGAAGGGAATTCCGTGCAAGCAAAGATCAAGAGCAAGTGAGAACAGACTATGAGGAACATGGAAAAAAGGGGATGAGAAGCGATCCACAGAACAGACGGGGAAAGGTGAGGTATTTAGAGCTACAAAGAGACACCTCTCTACAATATTTCAGGAGAAAATGCATGTAACAAGTAACACTGCCTCTTAATAGTTGCAAAAATGTAATTCGGCGAAAGTTTAACATCATTTTATTCAGGTAACAGGGGTTAAGGGAGAAAAGAACGAAACGTATTCTGGAGATGGGAGTTTCCCATGTCTGCGAACACGCATCTTCACATGTTTATAATGCTTGTTGAATGCTCACACGTGTTTGTGTGCACAGGTGAAAGGTGCAGGGTCTTAACACCAACCCTTCTGTGATTTCAGATGAAGATGTTTTGCTATTAAAGCAGTTCGGTCACAGAGGGTTCCAACGGAAAACTGCACCGGGACAACATCACGGCAAGACGCCTGCAGGCTCAAGTTCTGCTTGACATGGCCATGTTCTACTAGACCTGCCATGACGGCATTTTTTCCCAGTGTTCCCAACTGGATTCAAGATGCAAAGCAGGAGGAGGAAGAGACAGGCTGGAAATTAGTCCCCAGACCAAGAGGTGAAGAGACCGAAAGTCAGGGAAAATGCCAATGTGAAATATCGGAGACCTCCTTCACTAATGTGGACAAGCTGAGAACTCACACACTTTCTCATACTGAGCAGAGACCATACAACTGCCCTCAGCTGCACTGTGGCAAAGCCTTTGCTTCTAAGTACAAGCTATATAGGTAGGTAACTGCTGAGTGCCTCTGCCGAACAATGCTGCCCTACCAGAAGAGAGGGGAAAACCCCTCCATCATGTTTTTTTGCTTGAATTTCTGAGAAGGTGGAGGAGGGGGAATGCCCTTGTTACCCTGCAAAGCAGTTGAGTGCCAGACGTTACCATACTTGGCATCTCTTTAAGCACCTTCCAGAGAACCTCAGCTAATATTTTATCCTGAGCTCAAGCTGTTTTCTGTTTTACTAAGGAGGAAATTGAAGCAGAAAGTGAAGTTCACAGATTAAAAAACAAAATGAAAGCAAGAATAGCATTCGCATTTCATAAGCCCTACCTCTAACTTTAATCACAGGAATATTTCTATGGCAGCCATTGTTCTAGCATGGAGAAGTAGAGTTCCTATTTACATACTGAAATATAGCAGAGAATAATTAAATGATATGATCACTAGGAACTTGAAACTAGGTGAACTACAGTGTCAGGGAGTGTAAGATACCGTGAAATCAGTCCACAGTGGCTGTCAACAGACATTGCCACAGTCTGATGCCTCCTGATGAAATGAAGCCATCTCACCAGCAGACAAGCATTTCTTGTCATAGACTACCAAGGTTTTCTTTGTCATTTCCCCCTTTGATAGCCTCAACAGAGAGAACAGGAGCTGAGTAGACGACTGAAGTATACCTGTGCGGAGGTGATGCGTTCTAGGGAGGACGGGCACTGCTGAGACAGACTCTGTAACTGTTGCTTGAAATGTTGTGCTGCTGTGCCTGGAGAGTCCCCGCTGCTCAGGCTGTCAGGGCAGCATCTTTTAGTGGCGGTAAAATGCCATCTGGGATTTTTGTGGCATAAAGCGTAGAACGCAAGGAAAATTTTGAAAAAGTAGCGTGTGTTCTCTTAGGGGTTGGACGCTAGTCTAAACTTTCCTGCTTTTCTCCCAAAAGGCATATGGCCACGCACTCTGCTCAGAAGCCTCATCAGTGTATGTACTGTGAGAAGATGTTTCACCGGAAAGATCACCTTCGCAACCACCTCCAGACCCACGATCCCAACAAGGAGGCCCTCCACTGTCCTGAGTGTGGCAAGAACTACAACACGAAACTCGGCTTCAGGCGACATCTGGCCATGCACGCAGCTGCCAGTGGTGATCTCAGCTGCAAAGTATGCCTCCAGACGTTTGAAAGTACCCAAGTCCTGCTGGAGCACCTCAAAGCTCATTCTAGACGGGCTTCTGGTGGAGCGAAGGAAAAGAAGCATCCATGTGACCACTGTGATAGGCGCTTCTACACCCGGAAAGATGTGCGAAGACACTTGGTAGTGCACACGGGGCGGAAGGACTTCTTGTGCCAGTACTGTGCTCAGAGGTTTGGGAGGAAAGATCATCTGACCAGGCACATGAAGAAAAGCCACTCCCAGGAACTGCTGAAGATTAAGACAGAGCCAGTTGACATGCTGGGTCTCCTAAGCTGCAGCTCATCTGTCGCAGTGAAAGAAGAGCTGAGTCCCGTCCTGTGTATGGCATCCAGAGACATGCTAGGTGGTAAGAGCTTCCCTGGCATGTTGCCTGTGGGCATGTACAGCACACATCTCCAAACCATGCCAAGCTCAGGGATGCCCCATTCTTTGGTTCCTAATTCTCTTCCAATGGGAATGAGCTATCCTCTGGAGTCTTCTTCTCCCATCTCCTCCCCACCGCAACCTCCTCCAAAGTATCAGCTTGGATCTACCTCATATTTGCCTGAGAAACTACCCAAAGTAGAGGTGGACAGCTTTTTGTCAGACTTCCCTGGCAGCCTGTCTCTCTCATCTGGTGAGCCTCAGTCCTCTTCGCCTCAGCCACCCCCCCTGGATGAGGCTTTGCTTTCCAAGAGCCCTGCTAACCTTTCAGAGGCTCTCTGTGCTGCTAACATGGACTTTTCTCATCTTCTTGGCTTCCTCCCCCTAAATCTTCCTCCTTGCAATCCACCTGTATCATCGGGGGGATTGGTCATGGGCTACTCACAGGGGGAGACACAGCCACTGCTTACCACTTTGCAACATCAACCTCAAGAATCTCCTGGAGCTGGGGCCTCGCTGAACTTTGGGCCCCTTCATTCATTGCCCCCTGTCTTCACCTCCAGCTTGAGCACAACCACGCTGCCACGTTTCCACCAGGCATTCCAATAAGCTGAAAAATAGCACTGGAGAACAGATCTTTCAGTCACCCTTTTGCGGAGAGCCTTAAAAACGCACAACTCTTACTTCCCTTTAGGGTGTGAAAGCTTTGCAAAGCTGTTTCAGACAGGAGGTTTCTGATCTCTGGAGGGAGCACTTGTAGACCGGAACAGCAGATATCCCCATGCAAGTCCCAGTCCTGTACAGCGAAAAGATTTCAGCTAATAGACTGGATATATTTTATCTAATTTTTAATCTGTGAATCGGGAGCCGCGCTTAGCACTGACCTTCCCTGAGATCCCGGAGCTATGTTCTTCTTTGGGAAGGGACTGTCCCTGAGAAGGAGGTGAGACTCTTTCATCTTGGGCTAAACTTTCGAAGAGTCCAGCTTCCATTTCATGTTATCACACTGCAATTCTGGCAAAACAGCCAACACCTCCACACGGAGAAGGAGGAGAAGTCAGGATACCTGCTCTGTATGAAGCCAACGGGGAAGAGGCTGTCCTTCCCCACTACCTCTCATCCCATCACCTAATACAGCTTACTCCACCGAATACAGCTTACTCCAGTGTTAAGCAACAAGACCGTTTACGTAGTGAATTCAGAGATGTCACCTCATTCTTTGCGGAGCTGTTAGGTTAAACTCATCACAGTGAACATTGTTTACACAACACAAATCTGTTTCTGCCATTACAAAAATAGGAGGCACCAGAATACACTGGTTTTATATCTGGTGTAGCTAGAACACTGTTTACACAACGAAGTCAGGTTGCACTGATTTCTCTTCACTTATCATGTTCTTCCCCCATGGGGAAATACACTGCTTTTTGGACCACTGTAGGCGTGCATTTTGCCACTGTAGGCAGCAGCTTCCTGCGTTTTCTCTCTGGCTATCCACGTGTCAAGGGGATGGAGCAGCTCTCACAACTTAGCTTGTTTTTGTGGTGTATGGATAGAGCCCTTTTAAATATCTCCCACAGGCAAACAGATCGCGCATCTGTTCTGGAAACCAAAGCATGTGAAAAAGCTGGGTTAGGAGCTCGGGGCTGGCAGCATCGAGTACTGTCGTACCAGGCATGGATGAGCTCAGGCTGCAGGCGCCCGGCTCTGTAGGTTCCCTTGAGATGAGGAACAGAGTACGAGTTTCTAGGTGGTTTTTTTTTTACCACAACAGTTCAGTGAGGTCAGTGCCCTTTTGGCTTATCCATGAAGCAGTCTCAAGAGGTTATTTTTACCTCTATCCTAGGGTGATAACATCCAGGAATCAGGGGGAAATATCGGTCCCAGCTTCATGTATACTCTATTGGTGTATTTGAAGCATTTTTCCCAACACTAATAGTCCTAACGAACGCTGAGGGTTTGGGCCTGCAGTCACCCTTTCACTTAGGATTTGGTTCCACTGGCCTTTTTGTTCTCTCCTTCTCGAGCCTTGTCTCCTGAAGTTAAAGTCCTTCCCCTGCTCCCTGCCTCGCCTCTTAAATTCTTCCATGGACTGTGTACCTACTGAGGGCAGAAGGGTTACACTGAAGTGGCAGCCAGCTGCTGATGTCATTTAGCATCTGTATCATCTCCTGCTCCCATTTTCCTGGGCCCTTGCACTGCAAATGGTAACACATGGAGGTCGATCTCACTATACGTTGGTGCACGTTTATGAATATAGACACGCGGATCTTCATACCTCGGCATGGAGGAACCATTGTAGGCCAATATAAACCAGGAAATCTGTCAATATTGTTCTCCGTAAATCTAGAAAATGCAAAATCTACCTCTACTCTGTTATCTCAGCTCCTTCAGTGAAGCCAGATGCTGTCCTCCCTCATCTCCCCAGAGCACGTCCATTTCAGTCAGTGCATATTACTTTCTGCCGAGCCATTGATCCCACAGCGTGACATTAGCCGTGCCTCGTTTGTTCATAGGCTTGCCCCCCTTCCATTTTACTCAAGAATTTTATTTTTAATTTAGTTTAGTAATTCTTCCCAGAATGACTGTTTAGTGATCCATTGATTCTTCAAAACATAGATCAGTTGTTTTAGGTTAGCCAGCAACGCTGCAAATAATACTTTTGTATCAAAATGTAATATAAGATTTATTTACCTCAGCAATATCCTGTGGCCATGATCTCCCCGAGTTAAATGCAGTACTTCCTTTTCTCCACTGTAAAACGTTGCCTTTTGAAGTTCAACGAGTGCCTTCTTGTTCTCTAACATAGAAAAGGTAAATAGGGCATTTCAGCTAGTCTTCTATTTACCGTCATTGAATACCTCAGGCCTGTCTTCTATTGCTTTTCTCTTTGCAAATTAAAGAGTTTCACACTGTCATCAATTATATGCAAGCCTTATCCCTGCCTTCAGTTCAGAGGATTTTTTTTTTTAAATAAATAAATAGTCAGAACTGATTACTTACTGCAAGTGAGGATTATCAGATTTATGCAAAGCCATCATACACCACCTTCTGTTTCAGAACATTCAGCTTTCTTGCTTTTTGCCTGCATTGTACTCTGAACAGATGTCATCACTGGAATTCCTTTAGCAGTGGTAGCTAAACTTAGAGCCAGGCATCTTTTTCCTACCAGTAGTCTGTCAAAGAATAAATGGAATTCATTTTGCTATTATTTGCACGTGTGATTTGCTTTCCCCAGCTATTCTAACAAGCAGAATTGCAATAACATTTGTCAATGAAAGGGAAGTTTGAACCCGCAAAGGGAGCGTGTTCAGAGACGGCACGCTGGAGCCGATACCAGGTATTTGCACTGGAAAATGGATTCGAAGTTCCCGTGCCACAACAGAGCTTATAACCTGCAAGTATTTTGTCAGCCAGTCTAAAACTAATGAGGCTACTGCCATTTGAAATACTAAGTATGCAATTCACAGAACAAATTATTTCCTGAAGCTAGGTAGCGAGCAGCTTTTACCTGTTCATAAGACAAAACCTTTGAGCATCTAAGCTACACCACTTGGGAATCTAAGTTCATGAGGAAGTATGTACTGAGCTGTTACGAAAATCAGTAGAAGTCAGCTTAGACAAGCTCCCGCTAACGCAACTGTAGGTAAAACACAACAGCAAACTTGTCGCGCTGCGAGGATGGTAGCGGCGGCACAGCCTGGAAAACTGTTCTGTTGTTCACGTGCAGGACGTTTGTGCGTAAGGGAGTGGCAGCCATTATGCTGGTTAGGTGATACATAAAAAAGAGTTTCATCCCAGAAAGGTTTCTTGGTTTTTTGTTTTAAACCAAGGTTTAGGGACGTTTAAGTCAACATGCTACTTTCTCTCCCAAGATCGTTATTAACGTAGGGAATGGGAGACTGCAGGGAAGGATGGTGAATATGAAAGAGACCCATGGCATCAGTGTCCGTGAACACGGGACCGAGCATTACAGTTACATACAGGCATTCTTTGGCCGATCACCAAGGACGACGCGTTAGGGGCTCCAGGTACAGGAGACCGCTGCGAGTCAGCCAGGACAAATACGAATTAAACCACCTTGGGAGGCACAAAATGCTTTTGATGGAAGAGAGGAGTTTTTAAAGCAGTATTTTCAAAGAGGCTCAGTGAATACAGGAGCTAGGCTGGACTTTACACCGAGATAGGGCAGCGGAGAAGCGCTGAGATTTGAGTCAGTAAGCACCAGCTGTATGAGAGCAAGATGACTCGGAGGATGAACCAGTCAGAAGTGATGAAACTCCCCTGTAATAAACGTTATGCCAGTAGAAGTCTCACACTTTTATCCCATGAACAGAGTACAAGGCAGCCATTAAAGATGTAGAGCATTTTAAGTGCTAAATGAAGGACTTCTTCAGTGGGAGAGCCCTGTAAACCACCCCGTTATGATGTCTTTATTCCAGGCACATCTGTATCGGAAAGGTGGCATCAGATTGAGCCCAAGAGGAGCAACTACAGCAGATAATTGGTCAGAAGGGTTTAGTTAAGTAAATAAATGTTTTAAAGTGTGGCTGACTTGGGGAGGGTTCAAGACCAATAGGAACAGTGCAGACAACGAAGATATAAAATCATAGAGCACAAGTCTGTGAAAGGACAGGACACGAACACACCAGCGATTATAAATCAGACCCTAGATTCTCAAAAGGGCGAGGACATAATGTCCCGCTAGAAATAAGAATGATTCCAGCTCACTCGTTAGAAAATACATAAGCCATTTCCATGGCAGCAGAGGGTTAACTCACCTAGCCAGTCCTTCCCAGGCTCAGATTTCTAGAGCTGTGTGAAAGTCTGAAGGTCTTTTTCCCCATGGGATTACAGCTCGCTCAAAATCCATTTGCATGAAGGACCAACATGTTAACTTGCATTTGCTTCCACTGAATTTCACTTGACAGAATATCCACGTACAGCGTTTTGACAGACCCTGTTCAGCTGTCTCACAATAGTGCCTGCTCTTTAGCCTCTGTGTTGAAAAATGTTGTCACTTCAATGGGAATCCCTTTTTTCCCTCCGGTAGATGGATGATTTCAGTACTTTTGTTGGGAGCTCAGCTCTTTGTTCTTTAATTCCTTCCTTGCTGACAGGTGAATAGCAGCTGCTTGGAAGATTTCCTGCAGTTCACTGAAAAATCCCCATTTCCTTTCTCTACCAGTGCATCACCTTTGCTATCTGGAAAGAATAACCCCGCAGAGGCATTTTCTACTGCCTGCAATTAAAATTTTTACAAAGAAATCTTCAAAGATGCTCTCCCCATCACCCTACCTTCTTGCTTATCCTCTCTAATCCTGGTTACTCGGGCTCACTGAATTCTCCCTCGGGTGCCTATTTTCAGTTAATTGCCTGCCCAAGCCCTGTAGATATTCTGCCACCGAAGAGTGAAGTGGATGAATGGCTCGAAGAGAACCACTTCATTAAAACTTCACGGGTTTCCATCTTTATCCAAAATTTACTTCTTTTTCATAACTTACGTCTTGCGTTTTTCCCAATTCTTGGAGATGGGAAATCTGAAGCTCTGAATACAATCCTGCCTGACACCCGCCTGGTTGGAGAAGGCAGTTTGGTTTGGCCTGGTCTGCTGGACCAGGACTCGGGAAACCTGGACTCTGTTTTCACCCCTTTCGCCGACCCTGGCACCTCTCAACCTTTCTGTGCCCAGCAGGCCACAGCAATACCAAGCCTCCCTTGCGGAGCAGCTGAAACCTGCCCAGGGAAACACGCCATTACTAGACACAGCTCCCTCACGGGACTGCTGTTTCCCATTCCTCACCTGTCTGCCCTACCACCACCACGGCCCCGGTGTCAGTAGACTCCTCTCGGGTTCTGCTGTCCCTGCCGCACAATCGATGCGCACTCGCGTCGGGCTCACCTCCATGCTATTCTCCCCACCCCGGGACGTACTCACTTCATTCTGGTGAATAACCGGGATCCTTCAGGAATCCTTCTGTGTGTTTCAGGCATTCTGTAGCTCCAGATAAGGAGTTTTCTCCCAGAGCACTTCCTCAGCAGGCTCCCGTGTGATCTGCACCCGGAGCCATCTCCACACGGTTACACAGACCACTCGCCACCAAATGCTTCAGACTGCCACAGAAACGGGTCAAGCAAAAATTGAACTGGTGATCAGAAAACAATACCCAGAAAACAGATCGTATTCTGCTTCTCGCAAACCTACGCCACAACATTAGCTTCGCTTTCCTATCAAAAGTACATTTTATTTCTTACGCGCACAGGTAGGCTTGCAGGAAGAGACTGAAGCATCTTCCTCGCTGTGTGCTCGTAGTTGAAGCTAGGTCTGCAGTAGTCCTTCCCGCCAGTGCCTAGATATCGGCACGCACAAAGAACGTACGTGACGTGGAGGTAGCTTCTCTGTATTGGGAGATCACAGCGACGAGGAAAGTTAAAGGCATTAGGGAAGATGAAGAATAGGGAATTTGGAATATTTTTTTTTTTAATTACTATGAAATAGGTCAGCTCTTCATTCTCGGTTGGGGGAACAATCCACGTGAAAGGATCTTGTTAAAAAACAACCGTCCCTCATTTTAACACCTATCTTCACCTTCATTCTCACCATCTATTTCACATACCGTGTCTTTCTTTGAAACTACTATGCAAGCGGACAACCAGCTCTAACACAGAACGTACTGAGACGGTAAGGGACAGCTCTGCGTGAAGCCTGCAGGACAGGAACGGCTACAGCATCTGTCGCTCAGCACACGGGTCCTGGCTGGTTGAGCATCCAGGTGAACAGATCACGTACCAGCACCTGCCCCATTTTCCTCTGCAGTTCAGTGTCTTGCACTTGAAGGTAACGCATAAGCTTCCGCTTATGGAACTCACCAGCACACCCTGCTTCAAGATGCGACTGAAAATGGCGCACAAGCCCACGCACCCGAGCGGAGAGCTGGCCTTGGGAATGGGCAGATTCCCTAACTTCTGCTGGAAGCCTGTCTCGAGTTTATGACTTCTCCTTGCCCGACTGAGTGCCTCAGCCTTGACTGTTGTTGGGTTTTCCCCCCCTCTAGTGATCCCTAATATCTAGAAACTATTTTTGGAAAGGTTGTTTTGTAACATTTCTACCAGTATTTTCCTTAAATGAGGATATTGAACAAAAAACTAGAGATGTCTGCCTTCGAGGTGGTCTGACAACTGGGTGGTTGCGAGAGGGACGGCAGAGGGAACCTGTGGAAGCCATGAGGACTCACCCCTGGGAGCAGTCGAGCTCCCAAACTGCTGCTGGAGGAAAAGCTACTGAGTGGCCTTTGCAGCCAAGAGTCACACTGAGAACCCTCTCCCGGGCAGGGCTGCCCCGGCACGAGCTCCGCCGTCCGTCGCAGGCTGCAGGAGCGGCTGACCGGAGGGCAGTATTTGATCCGGAGCCGGCAAACATCCCGTTGTAAGGGAAAGGGTTTGGGCTTTCTCAGCCCTGGGAGCCGATGGGAGAGATGCGGCGTCTCTCACTGGGGCTGCAATTCAGTCGGTCTCTTCTTGTGCTGGATCTCGACAGGCCCCGTGCCTGACCTCCCTTCCTGCGGCTACGGCTGCCGAAGCCAGAAGCTTCCCATTGTTAAAGCGCAACTGTTTTTCTAAAAGCAAACTTTCTAGCACTTTTACACACAGTGAATAACCTCTCAATGGAGTATTTTGGGGGCTGTAAACAAGGTTTTTAAATTGTAAAAATATTAAGTGCCATTAGGAAATGTGCGGTTTATCACTAAAATTAGCTCTTTCATTGTCTTGCAAAATGAAGTTCAAATTGAAAGCATTTTTTATAATGAAGTTGTTTATTAAAAGCATTTGAATTATCTGCCCTGGGCGTCTTCTTGGAGGGGAAGGGGGTTTTTGGTTTGTTTGGTTTTAAGTACAGACAGACTCATAAGGCAAGTCGAAGACCCAGTTCCCTACATGAATCCACACAGACGTTTTAAGATTCTTTCAAGCAAAGAATCAGACCTGAAAAAGGACACGGCACCCTGCTGGGGATGTAGCGATGGCTGATACCATTATCTCCCGTCCAGGAGAATAACGTTTGTTAGACAGAAAGTTCTGGTGACTCGGTTTCACTAAAATTACCAGCCCGCGTGGAAGCATTCCAGGTGAGTACAGCCCACTCCCCCTTCCAAATAACCCCAGCACGTGCAGCTCCCCGGGACCGCACCTTGCACAAGGGCAGCAGAACCAGAACCAAACCTTAAAGCTTAAGCAAGGACCGTCTGCTGACACCAGCCGCAGGAGCATTTTGACAGATGAAAAAGGGCGAAGAGCATCCTGCCCTCTCAGGAATCTCTCTTCAGAACACGGTTTAAAAGCTGACCACCATTTTCAGTGTTGGGGCACTGTTCTAGGTATGATCTAGTTTTCATTGTTCACGCAGCCGCTGGCAACGCGTGCCGTTTCCTCAGCAGTGCTACCCCCAGAGCAGAGGGCTACAACAGGACACGACTACGGCAGCGCCGCTTCTCTCGTCTGCCTAAAAACGGAAAACAAGTTCAGCACAGATTGTCCTGCTGGTGGAGCTGAAGCCCTCCTTTGCCCTTTTCACAGGGAGAAGGGACTATTCCGATGATTTCGGAGTTTTGATTTAGGCATTTGCCTGCTCTGGTCTCGGCAGCTGATCAGCGTCGCAGACATTCAGCAACCCCTAACACTGGCACCCCTGTAACCCATCACCAGCCACGGCTGTGCACATCTGTCGCTCTGCTGGGCAAAACATCACAAGAAAAGTGAATTCACTATCCCTCCCTCAGTCAGCGTCTTTAACGGATGCTTGCTGCTCTCCTGCCACATACACCCCCCCAGCAGAAATACACAAGCACTGGGGAAGTGGAGCTGGAAGCTAACAACGAAGGTCCGGCTTCCACAGCACCAACACACCTCCAAACCACTACTCAGAGGAAGGAAATGGCAGCTCCCTTCTCAATTGTACTCTCACCTCTGTTGCTCTAAAGCACCGTGTATTTGCCCAACACTCCCGGCCCGTCAGCCATCCGACAGTCCTGCTGCTCCATCCATTAGTGCTACGCAAGTCAAACAACGTCCTCCACACACAAGAGCCGAGCTGCTTAAGTGGTCTTACCGTGTAGCACGCGAGAGCGGTACAGCGAGAAACGGATCCAAATGCCTTGACCGGTGGCGTTTTAATTACAATATGCGGCAGTATACAGGACATGCCACACTGGGAGGAACTTACTGCTCAGTCAAGTTCACCAGGAGAAAAATATTACAGAAGAAAACGGCAGTGTATTCCAAGTTCTGCTTCCGATTGAAGCCACACGTCGAAGACCACGCAGGTGTCGAACAGGCTAAGCATTATGAAAAGAAAGTCCCGAGAGGTGGCTTAGGAGAACCCAGGAGAGCAGGACAACAGGACAATGGCAGATTTATTTACAACAGGACACAAAGAATACATACATTAATTAAAAATTACAAAGAATACAGAGAAAACACTTCGGGCAAGGGAGAGAAATCAACGCTGGCTGAGCCCCTCCACTGGGGCAGGGGCAGAAAATAAAAGAAAAAAAAAAAAATCAACCAAAATCTCAGAGAGGGATCTCAAATCAGAACTGACGCAGGACTCCACAGCACAGTTGGCTCGCGCATCCCCTGCTCCCTTTTTCCATCCTTGATTCCTGGCTGGTTAGACTTTGGTGTGACGGGCGGCTGAAGGAGCTATTAGGCAAGGCTGGAAAGACTCAGTGCTGAGGAGCCAAGCCGCCTGGGAAGCCAGCTCCCCGCAGGGGGCAAGGCCGTCGGTAAGAGACACGGGTCCTTGCGTGGACCTGGTGGAAACTTATGGCAATTGGGGTTAAAAAAAGCCCCAAACCCCTCAAGGGTGCACATCAGTGCTGGTAACAGGGAGGGCTTTGGACAGTTCTGGGTTGGAACGGTGTCACCTGTGGCAGCTGGTCATTTGGAGACCTTACGGCTTACTACAGGAAGAAGCAAAAGCAAAATTTTTGTAGATCTCACTAAAAAACCTCTCCCCTGTAGCCCTGACTGAATCCAGCTAGTCTGGGGATGGAGGGAGCCTTCACTGTAACATGGAACCTTTTTACTGGTAAGCATCATTGAAGTGACCAAAATAAAAAACTTTAACCTCTTTTAAAAAGAGCTTCCCATGGGCTGATTCAGGCATCAAGCCACCAAAAAAGAGGAGCCCGCTGCAGAAGAGCCCACATCGGCTATCCCGGAGGGCTTGGACCATTTTGTGGAGAAGAACAAAATACAGCTTAGGGGTGTACACTTTTTCTGTTCCCTGGAGGTAGAGAATCTAAGAGGAGGAGAAGAGAGCAGCAAGAGCAGCTGGAGCACAGGGCAGGTAGCGAGACAGCCCGCTCCTGGCAATGGGAGAACTCCTCGGGGCCGCTCCCTCTGTCCCCAGCCCTTTCTGCACGGCCTGCACACACCTCGCGGCAGCTCAGGCCCAATACTGTATATCAGATCGCTTGGCACTAAAGCAGCGGCGTCGCAGCCTCCTCTCCGCAGGGCCCTGCGCAATCCCGGCAGGGCTCCCGGGAAGGAAGCCTGCCCCGTTTCCTCACGCGGCTGGAGCAGAGCTATCGACAGAACAAACCCTTGTAGTTACCTCGTGCATCCTTCCAGTCCTGTATTCTAGCACCAGCACAATCACGTCGCTTCCACCAGAACGTTACGTCCTGCTGCAGCTGGCTGCACCTTCCGAAAGAGAGGAAATCCCACCCCCCCTCAGCCCTTCCAGTGGAGGCATCTGAAGCGGTCCGTGCTGTCCAAGGCTGGAGGGAGGGAGAAGCAAGGCCGAGGGTTGCAGTTCTCAAGCTCTCTCGGGGTGAAATTGCACTTCCCAGGCTCCGAATGGCACCTCCATCAAATTGTAAACAAGCCGAAGCCAGGACTTCTGCGGTCAGAGCACGCCAGACTCACGCTGGGTAAGCCTTTAGGCTCCTTTTATTTTGCCATTGTCAAGCTCCCTCTTCTGTGCAGACATGAAGGCAGGAAAGAAACCCAGTCTGGTATTTGTCTGAAGAGTCTCCCTGAATCCTAGAGCACCCTAGGGGCTGGAAGAAAACGTTTTCACAAGTGTTTCCACTGCTGTCTCAAATCCATTCGTCATCAACATAAAAAAAAAAAAAGGATGAATTAGCAAAAAGGGGGTTTACTTATACAGAGGGATATTTCTCTGCTAAAAAACTCCCTCAAATATGGAACAGGATAACAAAGTTAAAATGTAAGGTATCTATAGACCCCTTTTCCCCCCAGAAGTAGCCCAGAATCCATGTACACTGTGCCAAAGTTACATTCCAAAATGAGGAGTTATTTATTTCTCTTGTCACTCTCCCACTGGATTTTGTTTCCTTAAAAGAGTTGGGAGAAGCTGTCCCCTTCACTCCCAGGAGGACACGCGTTCAGAGGTGTCTACTTTCTGCTGGGTCTCTGCATCTTCAGTCTATTTTCACTGCGGCATAGATCTTCCGGACAAACATGTAGGCTGCATAGAAGCCAATGGTGCCAGTGAGGAGCCAGAAGGACAAGACCATAAGGGCAGTGTAGCCAAAGTACAGTAAGGAAGGAATGAACTCAACAATATCCAGCTAAAACAGAAGAAGAGGAAAAAATGAGCAAAGTTAAGTACAGAGGTAACAAGAGTTAGGTCCCCAAACCAGCCAGTGCCCTCTACGAGGGGGCACCTGACAAAGGGAGGAAACCCTCCACTCGATTCATTTTTGTCCAGCTGAAGAGAGTTCCCCTTTGAGGTGGGACTGGGGAACACCGCTCCGCACAGGTAATGCGGGCAGGGGCCTCGGGCACTTACAACCTTCTCTCCTCTCTGGAAGGACTGTTAGCAGCGCTGGCTGGTGAGTGCCTTGGGCTGGCAGGGGGACACACTAGGACTGGGCAGTCCCACCATTTCCTTTCCCAAATCCAACAATCTCCTCTAGAAAGGTGGCGCTTTCACACAAGAGGAGTAACAATACCTTGTTCACAAAGTAGAAGATGGCATAGATCAGCACGTAGAAGGCAGATCCTCCAGACACCAAGAAGGTCCTCCACCACCAGCGGTAATCCTGACAGGGCAAAAAGCCTCATTATCCCACAGGCTTCCTTTTCCCCTGTCACTGTCTCGGGAGCTGTGACCTTTCTGGGGCAGGAAGACCACCACCCATTTTCCTTCAAAGGAAAACCACAGTTTGGGGCTGGGGAACTATTTTGTCACAGAAGTGTTTCCAAAAAAAGAGGATGAAAAGCTGACTGAAGCAAAGCCAGGTCAGTATCACAGCACCTGCTAGCGAAGAACACGGCTCACGTCTGGCCCCGCATTTCATCCTGTATGTGGATGGAATTAAATAGTTTCTTTGGGAAGAGATGTCAGCTCAAAATACCCTGCTCCCAGCATAATTTCTGGTATGAAACCACGGTTCCCAGCCTAGCAGATAATCAAGTAGCTTCAATTCTCCTTGAAGTCAAGAGGTGTTAAGAGCAGTCACACTTGTGAAGCCAGGCCACACTAGATTTCTGCTGACCAGCAGCAATAACGTGACCTGTGCTTTTCCAGGAGCAAGTACCCTGCGCTACCGAAACTACAAATGTGGAAACCTCACCTCAGCACAAAGCTGGAAGTACACCATGACAATGCTGATTTGGGAGCACGATACCACCAGGATTATAAACACCAGGAAGAGAAAGCCGAAAAGGTAATAGAACTGGTTCTCCCAGATTGCCTGAAACAAAGACACAGCAGAAATTTGTTTCCATGCTACTGTGATCAATCAGCGAACATGAGACTAGCTTCTAGCAGCTAACCCAAGGAAAAACAAGGAGCCCCTCAGCCTCATGAAGATGAAACCGCAGATCTAATGCATTTCACAACGTTACTTCAGAGGAATCAGGTTGCGAAAAGGTGCCCAAAAACAGCTCTGAGGTAGCTTGTTCACTCCCCTCCATCCCCCTAGCAATGGAACAGCAAATTCCTCCCCGTCCACAGAGGGTGAAAAATGGGCAGCAGCTGGAATGGCTCAGTGAGTGTCTTAGACCAGGACCCCTCCTTGACATAACGTTACAGTAAGCGTTCATCTTCACCACCATCCTTCAAATCACCAAGGAGTGTCCCACAGACATCTCCAGGTGTCTCCAGCAAGAGGACAGTCTGAAGAGACCCACAGCCCAGCTCTCTCTGGAGACAATACCGAATGGCCTGGAGGGAACCTGCTAGCCCCTTCCGTAAGTACAGGAATAGGAGAGTGCTCCAGTGGAAGCCCCCTCCCTTTCAAAAGCTTTGGCACGAGAGGAATCCTGTTCAGGAGCGAAGTGGGTTAAATGCTTACACTGAAAATGAAGAACAGTTCAATGAACATAGCTCCAAAAGGCAGAATACCAGCCATGAGAATCCTACAGAGCGAGAAAGAAAAGTCATAAGCAGCACAATATAACTGTCTGGCCATTAAAAGTCCCCTGTAACCACAGAGAGCGCTCCTAGAAAAAGCTCTACAGCTCCAGATTACGAGAATAAATTTCACACAGTAAATGGCACAGCTGCTCCCACTGCTGAGCACATACCACTTTTATAAGCATCAGTCATACCACATCAACGTTGTCAAGATTGTCTCTGATATCGCATTACTCTAGGAAACACATCTGCCATCTGTCTGTGTCCAGAGACCAGCAGAAGGTGACGTTCAGCAGCCCAAGGAGACTGAGGGGAAGGGGCTTAACTCACCGTATTTCCTAGACACTCATCACTCACCCAACAAATTTATTCATATACCACCTCTGCTCCGGGATCTGCCTGGGAATCTGATTGGTCCGTACAGGATTGTCATACGGCTGTTTGCGAAATCCAAAGTAGTAACCCAGGTAGACCAAGGGCAAGGAGATCCCAAACCACATGCAGAGCAAGGCCACCATGGTAGGGAAAGGCACCTGGAATCACACCGGGAGTCACAAAAGTGAGGCTGACAGCTCACCTGCCCTGGAAACTGAAGTCACCGGCCAGACCGACTCTGGTCAACCACTGCATTGACACCCACATTTAGAAAGACACTGTGAAACTAAGCAAGTCCCTGACAGCCCAGTCACCCTCCTCCCACTCCAGCAGGCTCCAGGATGAAGGTGGTACCTACCGCTCCAGAGGAGTGTTTCCCCCAGATGAAACAGTTCAGGACAAAGCAGATACCAAAGACGACACCCGGATAGAGGGTAGCTGTCTGCAAGAGCAAACACAGGTTAAGAGAAAACGCGTGACTAATCAGCCAGATGCTTCTCTTTAATGAGTCCATTGCTGGGACAAGGCACATGTGGAGGAAGCATCCCTTTTGCTACAGCACTAGGACACAGGGGATGGGCTGTGGGGAGGATCTCAGACAATCCTCTTGCTTTACTATAGTATGCGCTCCGGTGTTCACCCTTTCCTGTAAAGCCACGAGGACTCAATCCACACCAAATCCCTGCAGTACAGCCAGGCTGTGTCCAGCTACCCGCAAATACGCGTGGAGCTTATCCACGTATCCTGCCATCAGCAAACCTGGATAAACGGCACAGAACACCACAAGACTCACACAAAAGGCTCCCTTCTTCCATCGATGTCCTTTCAGAGTCCGGTATAAGCGGCCAGCAAAGAATCCACCAAAAACCCTGGACAGAAACAAGCCAAGACAAAGAAAAATTAGCTTTCATTGTTGGGGAGAGGAAGAGGAGGGGCGGGCAGGACAGCACTGCTGTGGGAAGCAGTAGACACACCTACCCCATGAACATGAAGAGAAAGCAGGCGGTAGTCATCAACGCACCCCGGCTAGAAGGCGACAGCATCCCCAGCATAGCAACAACTGCGGAGGGAAAAAAGGACAAAGAACAGCAGCTCTGATGTACGTGTGCTAGCCAGCATCTGGAGGCCGGGGACCCGTCCCACGTGCAGACCACAGCTGGCTGGAATCTCTGCCTTCCTCTACACAGATCTCATTTCCTTCAAAGCATAACGCATCCACAGCCTCCAGCACTGGCCAGAGAGAGGAAGCCACGGCTTTGATCTCAAGCTACAGACCATGCTTTAGCCTCAACTTCCCCAGAGATTTGAGCAGGTGCCGCTCGGAAGGCAAGGCACACACGTGCAAAAGTGTCTCAGCCCACTATCACCCAGGGCTCCTATCTTGATAAGAGGAAATATAAACACGAAAAGATGCCTTCAGCTGGGAAACGCTATCTAGAAACTCAGAAATGCTGCGCACAGGCCTATAGCCTCGATCAGCCCTGCGACAGTAAGCGGCCTTAATGCAACCTCACTCAAGCTAAGGTGAGCATAGGTTGAAGTCAACGGGAGCTACAAATGCCCTTGAGCATCGTTCCTCTTCTTGTTACAGCCACCCATGCAACATGTGCCACTTACAGATGACGATCAGGATCATACAGAATAGCTGAATTCCAGAACCCAGGAGAGAGCTGAGGATCATAGGGTACTGCGGAGGCCTGAAGACATCTCCATGCACAAGTTTCCAACCAGATTCCTCCATAGTATCTTCCTGCAGCAACAACAGGAAAAGAAGTTATTTAGATACGGTCTAACGGTGGAAATGAAGGTCCTACCACAGCCGGCCTAAGACATTAATTTCCCTGTATCCAGTTCTTCTACAGAATTATATCACTCTAGTTAAACTTCTTTCCTCTTGGGCTTAAAACAGTTAAGGCCCGAACTGCCAGTGCCAGGGCACACATTTATGGAACTGTCTTTAGTCATTACTTAGGTCTGAAGACATTTAAACCGGTAATCTGCCATTGTACAGAGACAGACAAAGGTGTCGTGACAGCACATGACAGAACTGCCCCTCCCATCTTCAGGGCTCGAAGCAAAACAGGGGCAAGGAAAGGCAATACATCCAAGTCTTCAGACTAGATCCCTCCTCATCTGTGCTTCCCTGCCTCTCTGATCCCGGCCCCAAGAACAAACACATACAATGTCATCTTCCTTGTTGTAGTTGGCAATGTCCTTCCGGAGAGTCCGGATGATGATCATGCTGAGAATACCTGAAAACAAGCACAAACTGAGTTTAGTTCAGAGGCTCCTACATGGCCGTGCTGCTCTCACGCTGCACAACTACATGGCTCCCACCAACACACAGTTCTGGCTAGGAGAGGAGGCCTTGAGTCATTAGCCGTCTCCCCCAGCCTTCAGCAAAGACAGAAACAAAACCCCAGAGAGTAGGGAAGGCAGTATTCCAGCCCACTGTGGCTTTCCTGTGTTTTTTTTCCCTTAAATACGGACATCCAAGTGTGTGTTAACCACATCCTACTCCCTCAACTACCCTAGTCAGAGAGCAGAAGTGGGTAACTGTCTGACCCCACGGGGCGCTGGCTGAACCGGGAGGTTTTATGTGCTAATATTCATTTCCTGCTCCTTCTGATCAGGTTCGGACACAGCCACATCCTCCCCGAGCCATCTGCAGCTGAGGCTTAAAGAAAGTTCCCTGCAGATTAATGGTAAAGCCTTCTTCACCCCACACATCTCACTCACCTGAAAGGAAAAAGACGACCACAACCGAGTTTATGATAGAAAACCAATGAATCTGCACGTCACTCATGGTCAGGTAGGTGTCCCAGCGGGAAGCCCATTTAATGTCACTTTCCTGAAAGAACAGGAAAGTTCTTCTCATACCAGCACATTCCCAATGTCTTCCACAACACCTCTGTGACAGACACTTGGAGCACTAACTGCCAGCCAGTCAGTGCCGGTCAGGGGTAGTGAGCTGCCAGCCAGCTTCCCATTACTCCCTCACCTCCCAGTGAACAGAATAGGTGAAGAGCAACTGGTTCTCTTTAGAAGGATCTATTTCCTGAGGGGCAGAGCCTGTAGCTTCAGGCAGGGTGCACATACTCTTCTCATCAGCCTTCAAGTCTGTAAGGGAAAACACGGCACACACTAGGTCAGCCCGTCCCTCGAGGTACCACCTCTCCCACTGACCATCCTGGCTCCAGGTACCCTTAAGGCACTGGGCTGCAATTACTCCAGATACTGCGGGGGAAACACTCATTCCTTTCTCACCTGCTTTGCAGCTTGCAAAACTATTCTTCCGATCAGAAGCGGAGCACCATTAACAAACTTTAAGGAGAGCTATGCATAGGGCTTTCCTTAACTGGAAGGATAAAAGCCAGAGGCTCTGAAGCCAAGGATCTAGATCGTGAACAAATCCTCTATTCCACATGACATGCTGAGAAACAAGATCTCTCCAACAGAGCCTGCTGCTGCCAGAGGAGAGTTGCATGGGACAATACACACGATGAGCAACTTCCCTTCAAGACACCTGTTTCGTGTTGGGGTCACTGAGGTAGGAGTGTTTTCCCCCTAACCATTATTTTTAACATTCAATTCCCCTAGAACAGTTCCAAACGTTCTGTGGGTCTCTGGGCTAGCACGTAGTGTCCCAGTGAAGGAGATCTGGACCACAATAAGAGCTAGATGCCACGCATACTTTGTGCTAGATGACACAGTGCAAAAAAAACCCAACCCCCAAACTCCAATATTTTTATATGAATTAATTTTCCATGGATTGCACTTCAAGGATCTCTCTCTATTTTTGGTACTTCCTTAATTACAAAGGAGTTTATTGTTCTTATAATTCAGCCTCCCTCATTTCTGTGCCGTGAGACCATAACGGAAGCAACAACTGGCACCCTGATACATCAGTGGCGTTCAGCTCTTGGCCCTGCAAGAGATTCTTCTCCTTTGCTCCCCTCCCTAAGAGTCTCTCACCTTCTAGTTTAATACTTTGGGGAATCACTTCAAAGCGCACAACCCTGTAGGTGGGCTCCCGGTTCTCTTCCACATCCTCTCTGTGGTAGTAAAGGATGAAGGAGAGGTGGTTGTGCAGGTAGAACTAAAACAGATTGACATTAAATAAAATGTTAGCACCCCAAGGGAGGAACAGGCAAAGTTTAGAAGCAACAACTGCAGAAAGCAGCTTCAGTGCAGAAAACTAAAGACTCCAACTGTTCCCAGATGCATTGTGCTACAGAGCAAGATCAGGCTAACACTTTCCAAGGCTAAAAGAACGAGAGGAGGGAATGGAGATGTTGAAAAGGTAACACCTCCACCACTCCAGGCACTGGGGACAACGTTTCGGTCTATTTCTGGCCTGGAAAACATCATTGTACCTCACATCTCAACCATGCATTCGGTGGCAGCAGAATCACCGAATTTAGGTTGGAAAGACCTCAGTAGCTACAACCCCGAGTCTCCTGCCGGCTTTTTCTACCAGGCGGACATACACTACCCAGACTCCGTGGGGGCCCACAGCTGTCCTCAGCTTGCACTTTCAAAAGGCTCTTACATCACCTGTGGCATGAACAAAGTACAGCGACCCCAAGCTGGCACAGCAGGTTCATTCACTCCTAAGAACTTCGTCAAACAGCTAATCTTAGGGAACACAGTCATGGAAAATATCTGCAGGAATACACATGCTAAGTTTCCATTTGCAGCTTTTCCTCCAATAAACACTTGTTTGTTTGGGTTTTTTTAAATACAAGATGCTCCAAGACCGTCAAAGATCAGCCAGCCTTCAGGGTACGTTGCCTTTGTTCTACTGAGGGGAAACCACCGCATGCGGTTGTCCAACGTTATACAGTGAGTCAAAGCTAGGACTCCTGGCTATCGTACTCCAGCACCCACCCCCTTCTTCCAATAAGAAACCTCTCTCATATTTCCGCTCTTTATAAAACCTTTTGGTTGCATTCCCAATCCTGATGCTCTCTGGTAGACTTCTAACGCCCTCTGACAGACACCCAGAGCTCCTCCGGGCACCGCTCAGACAGCATCTGGATTCTCTACCTTGTTACCGTCCATAAACCCAAGCCTGTATCCATGCTCGAACTGCACATCCTTCTCCTTCTTCTTCTCCTCTTCCTCACGATTGGAATAAAACTCCAGCCGTGTTGCCACAGGGAGGTTATCAGCAATGCTGAAAACACAGATTTCAGATCAAATTTGTCCACAACACAGAATCCCCACTGACACAAACCCACGCTCGAGATGACTCACAGATGGACATAGTAATCTTCCCTGATCCGCTCGGCGATCAGCTTGCTCTGCTCCACTGTCAGAGTGACTGGCTTATTGGGGAAGTTGCACAGAACTTCACATTTCTTCTCCACGTTCATGGACACCTGGAAAGGTGTGTTTACAATTCGGTCCCCCCGAAGAACCTCACCTGGAAAACAGGAAAATAAGGGCAGGGTGAAAGACTGCCAGGCTTCTTGCCACTGATCCTGCCACTGGGCTGGCAGCACACTGTACAGCCGGAATGATGACAGCAAGTCTCCTTTGTTACCACAGATGCAAGGATAAGATCGAAGGATAGTTTAGTCACTTTGCTGGAAGTATCAAGCTCTACTTACGAAGCAGGTTACATGCCCTCCTTCAGGAAAGGTGTTTCCTCTTTCCAATATACGGACATCCTAGTTTGCAAACAGCCAGCATACAGCAAATTAGAGGAAGCAGGCTCTCCACAAACAGTTTATTAGAGATGACATTTGCATTTGCTTTTACTCCTGTAAACATATCCTCACGCAGCTCATAAATGGCAGCCCACTTACTGCTGGGGAACATGCTGTTCAACAGTTACGTACCGAGATTCTCAGCCTTGTATGTTATCTTGGTGGGCTGGCAGAAGGGCAACGAGTAGTACTCATACGGTAGCTGGGTTCGTGAGCTGGTGAGCTTCACAGCCTGGAGGAAGAAAGGAAGGATCATCCCCATGAAAGAACTCAGATAGTTTCCTACTCTCTCAGCATCAGCCAGCAGCTGAAGCTTACTTCGAGACACCTCCCATAAAGCTCACTTTTGGAAGCTGTAAAAAAAGGAGACAGATGTTCCTGGGAGAGCTCCAGCTTGCTTTCCTTTTGCACAATTCCTAGTTGTACATTCTCTACACTATGATTTAGTAGCAATTCATTCACAGAGAAACACTTGAAGAAAGAAGCGTGGTGGATTGGTTTCACAAATTTATGACTCGGTGAAGTTCTAAGAAATAACAAAGAGCTCAAAAGAGATTCAAGAGTCACATTTCATACAAGACTGCAGTTGTTTCCTCAAAAAAAAATTCACAGGTCACACTGGACCTAGAAGTCTGGCCTCTAGTAATATGAAGAGCTGAGCAATTTTTATCTCTGTAAGGAAAGCCAGAGAGCCATCAGATTAGGAAGGCAATGGGCGGTGACAAAACCCAAACATTTCTGGAGAGTTCCCACAAATCACATGGCGCAAGAGAAGTGCAGAGACGTACCACGACAGCCAAGGCCACAGTTGCTCCGAAAAACAGGAGTGTTTTGTAACACAGACAAGCTCATTTATTGGAAGAGCGCTGGCAAACACGCTGACCTGCCTTATCACTTGAGGAAGCATTTGGCTCATGAAATCCCTCTGAGAACAGCCATTCCAATACCCCCTTCTTTTGGGAAGCTCGCTGTAGCCACAGGCAAGTCTCATTTGCTTAAAAATAGGCTACATCTGGCAGCCTGTGGCCAGAGAGCAAATTGTGTTGTGCTTCACGTGGGAGCAGCAAGCCTCAGCGTCCCCAAGGGTGCTGGATTTTGCCGAGACAGAGGCGAGCTTTAGAAAAATAAATGAAATGACCTATAAATTGCTGATGTCTGGAAACAAAGCCCGGCCTCCTCCTGTACGGGTGAAGCAGCTCCATCATTCACTACCAGCAATACTGCACAGGAACAGCTCTTCAGCAAGCCTGGGTTGTCAGATCTGCAATGCTCAAGGACAAATGCCTGCACTTGGAAAGGGCTTATTATGGATTTCACTTGACTTGAAGACACAACATGAACAAACTGGGTAGAAGAAAAAATTTAAAAGGTCTGGTTCAAACCGCTTCTTTATTCTACCATTCACCTACCACCTAAAGGCCCAACCTCTATAAGCACTTTGAGAGTCAGTATAAGGCTGGAGAAAGATCTCTGATTAAATTGACTTCAAAGCTACAGTGAGAAAGAGGGCTCTTTTCCCAAATAGAGCAACATCTTGAGGACTTTGCTGCAATTGCTGAAGGAATTAGGTAGAAGATATCAGAAGCAAGAAAGAGAATCGTGTTGGGAACTGCAGGGTAAGATGACAACAGTGACCACTTGAGGGCTGCTTATCCCCCAGCACCCTACATGAATGTTATGAAAAAGAGAAAATATCTGCCCCAAAAATTTTAGTCACAGGATCCCCAAATTTGACTTTCTAGTCCCACTCAGCTGCTATGATATAAAGAAGGAAAAAACCAAAACACAAGAAAACCCAAAACAAACAGACTAACAGCTCCGTCTAAGTTCATCCTACCTTTATTTCTACAGGATCGTTGTGGTGGAAGTTGATAGGAGCCACACCAGGTACATAGAAAGAGTCTGTACCATGCAGCAACAACAGCAAGACCAGCGTATATCTTAGCCTTTCCTGCAAAAAGGAGAAGAAACATTAAAATACAACAGAAACATGGGAACAACATTAGAGATGGGCAACAACGCTGGAAGTGCTCATCCCAGACATTAGAAAGGCTGTACAGTCAGGCGATTAAACACACGGTAAATTCAGAAAAGCTGTTCTTAACTTTATTTTGTGATTCTCATCAAGTCACTTTTCACTCTCTGTGCCTCTCTTTCTTCATCTGCAATTAACAAAACACTGGCTTTGCTCAACCACACGAAAAAGGCACTTCTTATCCGTTACACACTTCATCTAGCAGGCTGTCATCTGACTGTTCTACTCCCACCCACCTAACACCCCTGTGTTAGGAAACTCCATGGATTACTAGAGTAGAGGGCCGTAGCACTGGATTTCTGTCAGCTCTGCAGGTCAGGAGTTACCCTGTAGCCACTTACAGACTGATGCTCGCGTGCTGCTAGCTGCAGTGGGGTAGTTAGTGTAGGGTATGGTTTGACACCAAACTAACCGCTCGCTGCATCCAAAGGGATGGTCACATCACCGATCCCTCCTATTCCACTCTTCTTTCCTCACCCCTCCGGGCCACAACGCAGCTCGGTAACACGGCAATAAAATTTTCAGAGAGTGGGGAGACGGGTCAGGCTGGAAGGTTCGATCAGGTCCACGGGGGCTCCAACACAAACCAGACCCCGTGCAACAGCAGTGGCAGCAAACCCTTTAACGGGCTTTGCTGCCTCCTCAGTCCCTACCATTACCTCAGGTAACCCAGCCCAGCGTGAGCACGAGCAGGAAGGCTGCGAAATGAAAATTGAGCTTTAAAGAGTATTAGGCAGCAGCAGCTTGGCTGGATTAGAATATCAACTCTGGTATAATCTCATCGCATTACTAGCTTCAGCCCATTCTCCTAAACTCCCTGCGTGTATGGCACCATTGGAAAACCACACAAAACCCAGAGTCTGGTTTGGGACAACTCTTGGGTTTATTATCACTGCAGCATTAGCTCAATTGCTGCCTTCCCCTGCAACGTCCTTGGCAGGGCAGACAGAGTCGGTCTCCGTGACCTACTGTCCTTCCTACAAGCAGGAGCTCTGCAATCAGGGATGGGGAAACAAATATAGAAGGGAAAAGGGAGAGGAAACGGACTGACCAAGCAAGAGAGGCCTCGACTGAGACAAGCCACCACCAGCCCGGTGCCTGCTCTGGCTCAGCAGGGCACAGGGTTCACCACTACCCTCCCACCAATTAACAGCATCTGGGCAGGCCGTGAGGGAATTGAACACGAGGCCGGCTCGCGGATACAAGCTGAATACCACGGGCAGCAGAGGAGAAAGCACACGGAGCTCCAGGCTCCCAGCAGCCACCCGCGGGGCCTGTCCCAAACAGCCAGCCCCGGCACGGCCGCTCCCTGT
>NW_008795316.1:1184933-1189762 GCF_000699145.1 Aptenodytes forsteri
CAGGCCTTCCCCCCGGCGCCCCAGCAGAGCCCAGCCAGGCGTGCACCCGCGCCAGAGGAAACATTCAACAGCTTGACATTCACAAGCCAGGTGTGGACCAAAACGTGAGGGAATTGAACACGAGGCCGGCTCGCGGATACAAGCTGAATACCACGGGCAGCAGAGGAGAAAGCACACGGAGCTCCAGGCTCCCAGCAGCCACCCGCGGGGCCTGTCCCAAA
Source organism: Aptenodytes forsteri (assembly GCF_000699145.1). Taxonomy (NCBI): domain Eukaryota; kingdom Metazoa; phylum Chordata; class Aves; order Sphenisciformes; family Spheniscidae; genus Aptenodytes; species Aptenodytes forsteri. Next base: position 1,185,155 of record NW_008795316.1, read on the forward strand.
CAGCCAGCCCCGGCACAGCTGCTCCCTGTCGGCAGCGACCCACGGGGAAGGCGGAGGGGAGCTGGGATCCGGGACCCAGCGAGCGGCTGGCAGGAGCTCTGGGTGCAGACACAGACCCCAGGGCACTGGCACTGCCAACAGCACCGCTCCTCCTGGCTGGAAGGGGCAGGCTGCTACAGCCACAGCGTCTTCCTCAGCGCGCCAGCAGAGCACAGCCAGCATGCACACAGCGCCAGAGGAAACATTCAACAGCTTGACATTCACAAGCCAGGTGTGGACAAAAAGCAGCTCTATCATGGGGATCCTTCCTCAGGTCGGAGGGAGCCGGGGGGGGAGATAATCTGTGTTTATTGCCCCCACATCCCCTTCCTCTTCATCACCTTCCTTTTGTCTTATTCTGAGGCTAGTAAGGTACGTTTGGCCCAGACACCAGCGAGGGTCAATAGAGCATCCAGAATTACTGGCACTGAGCAGGATGAAAAATAAAGTCATAAATATTGGGGTTTTTTAATCTAAAATGTATTTAAGATGCAAATGCTAGGAACCTACATAAAATGCATTAATACTAAACTACTTTTTTTGCTTACAAGGAAGATTTTCAGATCTGTTCTAAGTACAGCTTAATGCGGTTAGAGCAGGCAAAAAGCCTCGTCTGGAAAGCAAATGGGAAGCACTCTTTTTAAAATTGCTTGGACTTCAATACTGGTCTACCTTGAAACAATGTGGGGCTTGTTTTCTGTGCTTCACTAAATTTTGCCTTCTCCGATCTTGTAAAAGAGCGCTCTGTGACTCTCCGACCGAGTAGGAAAAGGTCTCCCGGGCAGGTGAAGCACTGGAAGGAAACAGCACTCTTGTCCTACATCGCGCTCTACAGCAGCCAGCGACCTGTAGCAATTATCTTGCTTCGTTTGCCACCGAAGTGCCAGACATACACAGCACAGTATTACTTAATAAAAACCAAAACCGCACCAGTACCATCCTTGCCCTGAAGAGCTTGCAAGAGGACACGATAAGGACAGAACTTCAGAAGGCGCTCAGGAGACATGCAAGCATGTAAAAGATGAAATTTTTGATGACACCTTTGACAGAAATCCAGCTCTTTGCATACAGATGACGATGACTCAGGCAGCAGCAGGCAACAGAAAAGACAAGAGGGGGGACTATGGAAAGCGTTGCCAGGAAAAAACATTTGGTAGCAAGAAATGGGAACGCTGCTATGCAACAGGTGGGGGGAGCTCTGGAAGTGAAATTTGAAGGAAATGCCCAGCGCAGGTTCCTAACCCGGCAGCTCACGCCCGGCAGAGCACATGCAGGCTGAAGCCAGGGGCCTTTCTTATCAGGATCTTTCATATTGACAGATGTGCTTCATCTTCTCCAAACGAAGGCAGCAGCTTAGCAATGACAACACAGACACGTGCCAAAATATCTGCACAACTCACGGGCCTGGCCAGGCAATCACCTCCTTCGGGAGATGCCTGCAAGCTAAGCTATCTCCTACGCAAGGTCAAAACTTGCAGGACGGAGCTCTGCTTTGGTTCAGTCACGGAGCCCTGGCGAGGCACAGCCTTCCAGCAGACGGGAGACACCGCCTTCGTGGCCTTTACCAGTTATTTACATTTCAAAACACATGCACACACACACACAAAAAAAATCTCTGAGATGACAGTCTTGCATCTGAGGTGCCAGGAAATTGTACGACGAAGCAACAAGTAGCACAACAAATACGCACAACTCCAGATCAAGAAAACCCCAGCTGCACGTAGACAAAAATGCACAACTCCAGATGAAGAAAACCCCAGCTGCACGTAGACAAAAATAATTTGGATTGCTAAGCCTTATTATTTTACTATATGCATACATGCAGACACACACTCGCAACAGAGCCTTTCTTAGGAGAACATGGCCTAAATGAGAGAAGTAACTGCAGAAGCACAATCAACCCCCGCCCCCCCCGTCCCCCAAATCACAGCGGCTGGTGAGAAGCACTACTGACACTGAAGTGATCTATCACATGCAAAAAGCCTGCTGAAGGAAAGCAAACCTCTTTCTCTGAAAAAAGGAAAAAAAAATTTAAAAAAATCTATATCAAATGTCACTATATTCCTTCTGCGCACAGGACCCCGAGAGAAGCCACACTCAGATTTCTCCCGCGCACCGGCAGAAAGTAGCCTGGGGAAATCACGGCACGAGACGAGGCAGAGAGCGTCACCCCGGGAACACCCGGCACGGTGCAGGCAGGACACTGCCAGCGCTGCTGCAAGCACGGCTACACCAACCGCCCCTCGCAGCAGCGGCATCAGCCGCTCTCCCCATCGTCACACAACTCGGCACACCCGTCCTCTAAGGGCAACGGCAACTATCCTGGTCTGTGGGATCTCCCTTGAAAGATTTTGAAAATCTATTCCTGCAATTAACTTTAGAATGAAGCACTTAGCTGTAAGAATTAATTAACTCAAACCTTCCTTGCAGCCATTCTAACAGTATTTCTTGTCCTGTGCGCAGCAACGAGAACAGAAGTTCACGTGCAAACCCTCTCCAAGAAGGTACTTCTGGATAATTATCACTAATAATTATTAGACTTAATATTTGCAAACCATTCCAGGACACAGTTTCTCTGATTTATCTCACTGAGAAAGACTTAAACAATATTGCCATTTTCTGCGAACTCACAAGAGGTTTACAAAACACGCTGCCAAAGCAGAGGAATCGTTTAGCTAAATCCCAGCCTGACCAAGCGTGAAGAGACCCTACGACGTCCATTTATGCCATGACCAGGCACACGCGTGTGCTTCCCTACGGCTTGTGGTCCCTGCAGGTACCACTGCCAGAGCCTGAACTCCAACATTTATTTAAGGGAAGGGGGAAACAGAAGCCGACAAGAAGCTTTTCCCTGTGGCACTCTGCCAACACGGTCTAACGTAACCCAGAGGGCCCGTGGCCAGGCCGTTCACGTCCAGGACGGCCCTGCCCAGCTTGCCGGCAAGCGTTCTCTACAGACTGACAACTTGAAGAAACCTTCTTCGAGCAGCAGCAATTTCAAGCATTCTGCAAGCATTTTAATAGGGCTGGTACTGTATCAGGGCTGGTTTAGGTCTTACAGTTTCATAATCCACATATGAACTTGAAAACACAATATAGTATTTGCTCAAAGGGAGGAAAAGGAAGTAGGAAGTGACAATGATGGATATCACATGAATGAGACGATGGACATCGTCCCATTTCTTTTTCTGCAGGGAAGGGCAAGAGATGGACATCAAACAGCCATAATCAAGAGCTTTTTACTTTCAAAGACAGTTTTGAAGAACAACAGGGAAAACACAACCTATGCAGAGCCATTTGTCCAGCTGGATTCACAAAGCTCCGATATCCTGTTCCACTTACCGAAACTTTTTAACATGGTGACAGAAAGGGAGGAAAGACATAACCCGCTACTTTGTGGGAGGAAAAAAAATCCACACGTAACAGAGCAAACTGAAGCTCTCTCCCACACCTGACATTTATTCTACCCTCAGGCGCATTAACAGGACACGCACAGTGCTAACGGCACCTGCTCTTCACCCCCTCCGAGGTGCCGGCCTGACACTCGCCCCCTTTTTCGAGGGCTGCCTCGTTAGATGTTCTTGACAACTGTTTGGACAAGCTCATCTTTATTACGTCTCTGCCCAGCTCACCCTTGCACTCGGAGGAACCGCTGAAAGCCTTTCGAAAGGAGACAAGTGCTGCATTCACATTGATTTCAGAGAGCTCCTTTGACACCAGGAGAGCTGTTAGCAGTCTCCTCTGCCTTTCGTAAAAGAGAAGGCCACAAGGAAATTCCCAGCAGGACCATCTTCAGCTCTCAAAGCCCGCTCAGGCACTCCCTCCTCCCTGCCCAGGAGAAAGCCGGCAGAGGATGAAGATGCCTAAAGCAAAATAAATAAAAACCTCCGCTCTTCCAATCTCCCTTCCAGTTTCTGCCAATCTTTACGCCACGTGAGTCACCTCACATCCCCCACCCTGGCCAACAGCGACCTTTGCATCAGCACACTTCATTTATTCATACAGCTATTCTTACAACACGTTATCAAGGAAATATCCTTCTATGAAAGCAAGGAGGAAAATCCATTTTTTCTACTACAAGACTTCAGGCAGATAACTAACGTCTGAGCAGCTCGTTTTCTCCTCCGTGAGGCGGCACCGATGCTCCCCTACCTTAGCAAATTCCCACCAGAAACACCTTCAGCTCCCCAGGGATTCAGGGAGTAACTCAGTAACAGTAGCAGAGGCGCCGAGACGCGGGGAGGCAAAGCGGCTGCTGGCAGCCCAGGTGGGTAAGCACTGCCAAACCCTTGTGAAAACCGCACGCAACGCAACCGCCTCTTTACTTGGCGCAAGCACCTGGTTCAGGCCAAGCTTCCCTTCGAGAGAGCTGCACGGGGAAGAAAAGGATGGCTGGTGCTCCTTACAACCGAGAGCGCCCAAAGTCTCCGCTCACGCCGCGGCCCCCGGCGGAGCCCCCCCGGCCCGGCCCGGCCCAGCGTCCCTCCTGCCCGGACGGCGCCGTGAATCGTGGAAACGGGGCCAGTTTCGCTGCCGAGGGAACGCGGGGCTGGCGGGGCAGGGACCCGC
>NW_008795316.1:1190808-1199649 GCF_000699145.1 Aptenodytes forsteri
GTGAGGAAAGGCCAAAAGAGGAGAGGTTTATAAATACTTTATTGATTACAGAAAGAAGCTTCCAAAGCTGATACAAAAGCACAGAAGCGACGGGTTTTGCCTCTTTGTATGAGGAAAACATAATCACAGGCCCAGAAGCTCCCTGCTGTAAGACAGACAGGGCAATCTTAAAAAAAAAAAATACTACTTCCTCCTTTTCCCCGAATAACCCATCATTAAATACTAAAAATAGACGACAACATAAAATGAGTGCGCAAGGAACGCCGGGCTCGTCGCCAATACTGCACATGCCCCAGCAGAGGTTAAATCACGCCCGCGAGCGGAGCAGCGGGGCTCTGCCACCGAGGGAGAGGGCTCCTCGGGCCGGGGCCGGCGGCGGCCGGCTTAGGGCTGCCCTTGGCTGGAGAAGTTTGTCCTAAGGCAAGCTGCGGGGGGGGGACCCGTCCAGGGACTGCCTTGTAAAGCACCGTCTATGTCTGCCCGTACCCTGCGGCACGCGCTGCCCACCTCGCCGGCACGGCCTCACCGAAACTCGCGCTCTGCAGAGGGGGTGCCACGAAAAATACTTAGGAAGGAAATCCAGGAGGGCAAGGAGAGAGACGTGTTTCTGCGACGGTTGACATTCAAAACCCAGGATCCTGTGCCGAGGACAAGCCGACGTGCTGCATCGCAGCATGGCCGGGTGGGAATCCGCTGGGATTTCCCCGACACGCAGGGACCGGGTGGCGTGGGCGCTGCACAGCTCACCCGGAGCGTAACGGCATTTCGCCGAGGCCATCGCAGCCAAAGCACCTACTTCTGCAAAACAGCATGATAAGATCTCAGAAGGATTAAAAAAAATAATAATAATAATCTGAGGGTTTTTCCTTTGCAGCTGAAACAGGCCCGGCCCCGGCCCTCCTTGTGTGGCGCTGCCGGCGTGAGCAACCACCGTCCAGCCAGTGCTTCCCAGAGCAGCTGCCTCGCGGGCACTCAGGCACGCGTGAAAGGCACGAGGTACGGCCCCGCGTCGCTTTTCCCTCCGTCCGGCAGCCCCGGAGGGCTGGCCTGAGCGTGGCTTCCTCCTGCCCCCGTTTCCAGCCCAGGCACACACCGGGGAGGCTCTGGTTCCTGGGCCAGGCTGGCAGAGGAAGGCGTGTGCAGGCAGATCATGAGTGGGACAGGGAAGAGCAGGGTGCATGTGCTCGCTGCCGCTAACACGGCGGGCCTAGCGTGGGGTATCCGCTGCCTTCACCAAGCTTCCCGCGTTACGGCTGCTGCTGATACTGGCTCTCTGTTGCAGTAAAGAAATCCTCCAAAATGCTCTGCGTGTACTCGAAGGTGGGACGATCCTCTGGTTTGGTCTGCCAGCACCTCATCATGATGTCATACAGCTCCTCAGGGCAGTTCTCTGTGCGGGGCATCCGGTACCCGTGTTCCAGCACCCTGATCACCTCCACGCTCGACATCCCTGGAGAAACAGGGCAGGACAGGTGAACGTTTCGTGGTTGATCACTGATTTCTTTAAAAGGCAAAAACCGCCCAAACCCAAAACTACCCACCCTTTGGGCAATGTCACTAGGAAGAAAAAGGACAGGTTAGAGGGGTCGGGAAGGGGGAACTCCTACTCCCGGTCAGGGAAACATGCGAACAAACGAGATGCTGAGTTAGTTGTAGCCTGCAGTTTTGTACCCCAGTTGAGCAGATCAGATGGGAATTATAACTGTTTTGTATAAATTTCCACAAAATAAAGGCTACGCTTCTCCATCTGCTGAGTCTTTAATGAGCCATTCCTTCCAGTGTCACTGATGAAAATAAGTTAGTGTGACGGCAGAATTGGTCCTTCCCCAACAACCCTTTATGCCACCCCACATCCTTCATGGTCGGTTTGTGGCAACTTTTACTTTTCTTGTACAGAGTAATTTCCCGTGGAAAAAAAGTACCAAAGAAACAATTAGTATAAAATACAGGGCGGTTCCTAATGGTGATGATGTACAGATTGTTCGAGCCTTCCCAAAAACACTTGGCTCACCTACCAGCCCTGAACTGATGTGCTACTTCCAAACATGCTTAAGCTGCGGGAGGCAGAAAACCATGTGTTAATGCTGTGACACAAACCCGTGAGCCAGGAACCTGCGGTGTGTGATACCCGCTCTCCCGGGGCCATGCGGTACAGCCTGGAGCAAGTCAATTATCCTCTCACATTAAAAACATGATCTTCTATTTTAGAAACAGAGACACCAGATCTTTTAGACATCCTGACTACTGTTGGTTTCCCATGGAGCTGGAGGAGCTCAGGACCTCCTTGCAGGATCAGCCCCAAGGCAGTATATAGAGCAGCTGCCCTTCTCCCCAAAGCAGTGGGCACCCCAAAGTCATCGCTACCTGGACTCATTTCGTGGGCTCCCCAGAGATGTCCCAGCTCTGCTTTGTGGAAGCTGTGAAAAGGGGGCCCATGTCACACCAGCACGGATTTCAGGTCAGTGAAAACAGCTGGTGTCCACTGAGGACTCCCAGGGAGAAAAATCTTCCTAATTATCCATCCTAGGTGAGCTCTTGGCCAAAGAGTAGATGTAGCTAAATGAGTGGCGCAGACTGCTCGGAGACTGTCTCGTGCTCTGGGCTCCTCTCCATGGCTTACAGACAGAACTGCCATCTTAAGATCTCGTGCTACCGTCTTTGAGCTCTGCTCCCAGTGTGAGATTCAGATTTCTCACCGTTCCCTCTGTTTTCAGCGATCTAACTCCACGGAGAAGCGGATCCCATGGATGGGGCCCGGAAGGTGGAGCATGTCTTTTGGAACCAGATCAGAGGAGGCGTTTCACCTCCTTACCTGGGTATGGGATGCGTCCGTAGGTAATGATCTCGGTCAGGAGGATCCCAAAGGACCAGACATCTGATTTTATAGTGAAAGATCCGTAGTTGATGGCTTCTGGTGCAGTCCATTTAATGGGAAACTTGGCGCCTGGACAAAGAGATCCAATGGGAAACATGAGCTCTAACCCAAATGCTGAGAAACTGGTGGTGAAATATGGGAAACAAGAAACAAACCAACAGAAGAGGAAGATGTGAAGTGATGCAAATGAGAGGAGTTTCCCCATCTGCCTGTTTACACATCACGTCCCTCCCAGGGTCCTTCCCACCAAGGTTACACGTTGATAAGTGGCTCTAAGGGAATCCCACAACCCTTCACCATCTCAGAAAGCGGCCAGACGCTCCCAGCAGCTCCCGCACCTTCCCGGGCCATGTACTCATTGTCTTCAATGACTCTGGCCAGCCCAAAGTCTGCAATCTTGCACACCAGTATTGCCGACACCAGAATATTGGCAGCTCTCAGGTCTCTGTGGATGTAGTTCCTCTTCTCAATAAAAGCCATTCCTTCCGCAATCTGTAAAAAGGGGAAAGAGAAAAATGCAAAGAGGCTGTTTGAAATAACACAACCTCCCCAACGCGACTGTTACCAGGAATGGAAAGAGGTTAACTGCTTCTGGCCAGCGCTTGGAAAGGGGGTGAAAGGAGGCTGAGTCACAGCCGGAGATGTGACTGACTCTCCTGCATGGGAACCACTCTCTGTGCAGGGAATCCCTTGCAGAAGAGGTCAGGGTTTGGGTGAGCAGCCCAACACAACCCATTTAAGCCCCTGTGTGAGAAAAGCAGCGAGAACTGGCATCCGAGGAGCTGACGTGCTCACAAGCAAGTATCTGTGGATGTCCACAAGGCAAGGTGTAACTGCTTCATCCATAGCTGTGCAGACGTAAATCATTCTCTGTTCAGAGAAGTCGTGAGACCAGTCTCCAAATACATCAACAGCTGCTTGAGAGAAGCAGGGAGCAAACTGTCCTCTCTCTACACTAAGGGAACAACAAATGGACTTTAACTGCTGCAGCGAGGGTCGGCCAGCATTGCAGAGGTTCCTAGTGAGGACAGAAAAACGCGGTGGTGGGTCTCCCAAGGAAGGTGGGGAGATGCCTGGGGTCTTCAAGAATAGTTGGTGAAGAGTCAGTCCTGCCTGGGGGCAGGACGGCTGTGACGACCCCTGAAGATCCCCCCCGGCTCCATCTTCTGAAGTCTCTGCACTCAGTGGCTGTGGCTGTGTGTGCAGCTATCGGCCCCGATCAATGCAGAGGTGACCTGGTGTGTGCACAACCAACCCCCAAATTTGTGCCAAATCATCTCATGCCTGGATGCTACCAGCAGCCGGGAGGGGAAGGGGCTGGAGCAGCCAGAGGGGACACTCTCCCCATCCTCGTCACACCCGCACAAGCCGGGCCGGGGTAAGGTGCAAGTTGCTCGCAGAGCTCTCCACACAAAATACAGAAGTAAACAAGCACCACAAGAGCGGAAGGATTATTTCCATGACCACAGACACGGTTTTGCTCACAGTGACTCAGCCCCAGCACAAGCCTGGGTGCCAGGCTCGCTAGCTGCCTGCCTGCACGCCTGCTGCCTGCACATGAAAGCGCTTCAGCCTTTGCTTCTCAGTGCTGCAGAAAGCGGCCCCTGTGAGCTACGGAGCCGAGCCGGGAGGTTTGCAAGAGCCAGCTTGCTGGGAACAGATGGCATGCACGGCTGCACAGCTGATCAGCAGACCCTGGCACAGCCGGCTCGAGTAGCCAGTGACCTGGTCTAAGCCCCCGGGGCCTGGGCTCCCATCCTGACTTTCCTGTTGCGCAGGTACCTCTACGCATTATTGCATGGAGGTACCAAGCTTAGCTCAAAGGGTTCCTGGATTCGGCCAGCATCTGGGGACACTGCAGAAGCAGCAGGGACAAGACAAGCGGTTGCACAAATGGTTGCACACACGAAGCTAGATGTATAACAGCACACTCAGCTGTACTCGAAATCGGCTCCTGAAAATATCCCCAAAACGATTTTCACTGAGCCCTCCTGCCTCTCCAGCTGCCTTCCCCCAGCCCGTGACGGCCCTTTGGCAGGTAGATGATTTTAACGAACCACACCCCTGTAGGGATTGCTGTGGGGTAACATAACACACTACGCTCCCTTCCAGAAACCGTGCCCAGCTCACTCCCCCAGGCACTGTGAAAGCAGCAAAATGCCCGGGCTGTAGAGCTCATATTAAGCATATGAAGCTTAACGCTGCCGCAGCTGTAGGTAGGTCCTGCCAGGGGCACGGCCCGAGCGGGTGTAAGATGCTGCCCTGGAGCACGGCAGCTGGTGCCGGGGTGGCACGGGGTGGGCGTGCGGCCGCGCGGGGTTTTGTGGGACTTTTGCAAAGTTTGCAGACAAGGCTCTATCGCACAGAGCGTGTTGTTTGCAGGTAACTATCACATCAGCAGCAATGGATAGACGTCGATAGCTTTGCCATGGCTGCTCTCCAGGGAGCCCTGGGCTCAGACAGGCCACGCCAACCGGCACCTGCATGTCCTGGAGAAGGGACCGTGCGAATGCGAGCAGTGAAAACAAGCTCCGACCCTCACCGCCCGTGACTTCCACAAAATGCAACGGCACCGCAGGCTGCGAGGGCTGCAGAAACCACGGCGGCCTTAGAAGACACAGATTTCCTGGCTCCTCGGAAGGAGCAGCCTGGCCAAAACCCCCCGGGCTCCGTGCGGCTCTGGCGAGGCACTGTGCTGCAGTTAACGGGCGAGCGGGGAGGAAGCTGCCACTTCTCCTTTCACACACACCTGCTGCTGTGCCGGCAGCTGGACCCGCGGGGCGAGCAGGCAGCTGACTGCCCGCAGGGTGTGAGGGCAGCACCGCAGGGAAACCTCACCAGCTCCTTTCCTGCATCCCCCCCACCCCCAGTGTTTGCCTGTTCAAACAAGGCACTGCCCAAGTCCCAGGTAAGCTCTTGGGCTCCTCGATCCCCCCGCTCGCCCTTCTCGGGGGCAAGGGGGAGTGGGAGCAGGGAGCTGGGGGAGGGTTGTTCCCTCCTCACCTGGGCAGAGAAGTCGATCAGCTTCGGGAGCGGCTGCTTTCTCCCCTCGTCGCTCTTCAGGAAATCCAGCAAGCTCCCTGTGGTCAGAGAAGGGTGGCAGGGCTGATGGCTCAGCCGGAGCCTGCGCCCACCCTCGGGGTGGCACGGGTCCTGTGGGCAGCACAGGGTCCCAGGGAGCCAAGCACGATGCGGGGACTTGGTCAGGAAACACACCTGACCCCCCCAGCCCGCTCCCATGGATTGGGCGGAGGAGCAACCCCCGCTGCAGACTCCTGCCTGCCTTGCGGAGCGCTCCTCCTCGTCTGCCCCCTGTCCCCATCCCTCCCTCTCCCAGGGCTGTCACTGCATCCCCCGGCCCGGCACCCTGCCCCAGCGCACTCGGACACACGGTGGCAGGAGCCGGCCCCGCTCCCAGTGCCCCGGCAGCCAGTGCAGAGCCCACGGCCAACCCCGGGGATGCAGGAGGGGCTGATTCTGCACCATCCCCGGGGCACCCGGGTACCGCTGCCTGGCCTGGCCCGCGGCCACCACACAGGGGCATGGGCAGCACCTTTCTCCATGAACTCGGTGATGATGTAGATGGGCTCCTCCTTGGTGACGACCGCATGCAGCTTCACCAGCTTGTCGTGCTGCAGCATCTTCATCAGGTTCGCCTCCTCCAAGAAGGCATCCACGGACATGCTGCCTGGCTTCATCGTCTTCACCGCCACCTTGGTGTGCTTGTTATAGGTAGCTGCGGGGTGGCACGACAGACCATTCCCAGCCTGCCCAGTGCCCAGGCACTGGGAGCACTGGATTTTGGTGCCAAAGCACCCACTGCTGCAGACGGAGCTGCTGCGCGAGGACTGGAGACCACGCGCAGTCCAGGGCTGTCCCCACACACCCAGCCCCGAGCAGTCCCTGCATTAAGGCCAGGGCCACCTCCACTTCCCTGTGCTCCGCTCCCGCAGGTCGCGCCCTCCCTGCCTCTGCCACCCCACCATCCCTCCACCTCCTCTCCCATCCCTCACCCTTCCTTCTCCACCATCACCTTCATCTTCCTCCCAGCTCCCTCCCCCTCGCTCTCACCCATCCACACTTCTCCGAACTGCCCGGCTCCCAGCTTCCTCTCCAGCCTCAGCGACTCCCGAGGGATCTCCCAGGCATCCTTCTCCCAGGGCTTCTGTGGTTTGGGCACGCAGCAGGGGTAGGTGAGCTTCTGGCACAGCCCATCGCTCTGCCCTGCCGGGGAGTGCCGAGAGCTGTCAGCCAGCCTGTCTCACCATCCGCTTCACGCTTCGAAGCGGAGCCCACGACAGCCTCCGTGGCCACAGGGCACGTCCTGGCACCACGCGCCCCACTGCGAACACTGGGGACACGTCGAACACTGGCCATCGCAGCCCAGCCCTGCCGGAATTGCTCTGCCCTGCCGGACATTACTGCACCGTGCCGGTGCAGCCAGGACACTGGCCTGCCCAGGGAGGGGGAGTCCTGGGCGCTGCGGGCATTTGGGGACACTGACACCCATGGCTATGACAGTCAGCAAGCCGGGCACCGCGCCAGGGGAAGGTCCGGGAGTCGCTGCACGTCACAGCCGGAGCCACAGCGGGAGCCCAGCAGTGATGGGCAGGAGCCCCTCGGCCTCTGCGTGCCCCCGGCTGCCCGGCAGCTGCTCGGCTCAGGGACAAAGCCCCATTCGGGGTGGGGGGTCCAGGCACCCCAGGGCTCACCCTTGTAGTACTGGACCAGCTCCTGCAGCGTATCAAAGCTGCTGCGCGGGGAGATGTAGAAGCCGCCACTATCCAGTGTCCGGATCTTGTAATGCTTCACCGTGCCGCCCTGCAGGTCGTCCCCGTCCCGCACCGACAGTGAGTAGCAGCCTGTTCGGGGAGGGGTGAGCTGCCAGCCCCTGTGTGGAGGGCACGTCCCCGCTGCGCCCGGCCATCTCGCGGCACGCGCGGTGACATCACCCAGCGGAGCCATCATTGCAGCACCCGTCCCCACCGTGCTGCCGCCACCCCCTTGGCCCCAAGCACAAGGCCAGCTATACCTGTGCCCCAAACATCGAAAGCAGCCTCAAAGGGGCACGTCCCCCCCATCCCTGCCACGGGGCTCGGACATGTGGCAGCACCACGGGCTCTTGTGGGGACACTTGCAGCAGGAGCATGGGACCCCCAGTCCCTGCCCCGCAGCAAAGCAGAGCCCCCGGGCTGGGGAGGCACCTCCCGAGCTCCTCTGCCGGGCAAGTGTGAGTGAGGGAGGCCCCTCCAGGGCAGCCGCTCCCCACCACCGTGCTGCGGGCACCCCTCCGGACCTTTTGTCGTCTCGCTGTCCCGTATCATGAAGGACCCGATCACGTTCCCGGGGCCAAGGAGCTGCCGCTCCGCATCCTTCCGGCTGATGCCCTTGAAAAACCACCTGCAGCAGGAACAAATGAACCAACGAACGCTGCCGGGGGTGGGAGAGCTAAGGCGAGCGTGGATCAGGGCTGGGGGCAGGACATGGGGCAGGAGCGGGGACAGCTACGGGGGAGCACGGGACTGCACGGGGCCGGGATGTGCCATGGAGGGACGGACTCACTCCTCTGTCTCCAGCGAGTCGGCTGGGGCAACGTAGTTGCTGGGGATGAAGCCTTCGCACCCCGTTGCCAGTGACCGCGCTTGCCACCACTCCCCTGACCTGCGACAGAAATGGCATCGGGTCGGCCCATGGCACCTGGCACTGGGCACTGCCAGCTCCTCCAGGGGCAAATTCCAGAAAAAAACCCCAGCAGGGCCACGCGAGCCTTCAGGAGACCCCAGGGCAGGGGGACACCGGCAGCACTTACTCCTTCAGCACCTTCAGCCGCTCCCCTTTCTGGAAGCTCAGGTCCCCAGCGTGCATTGCCTCGTAGTCGTAGAGCGCCAGCACCACACTGTCCTCTGAGCCTGCAGCGAGGGAGCTCCCTGGGCACCCCTCCCCGTGCTGGGATGGGGCGCCTGGCC
>NW_008795317.1:0-2509 GCF_000699145.1 Aptenodytes forsteri
TAAACAGTGTAATGCAAGAAATGCCAAAGTGACCATTTGGATGAAAATAGCAGAAAGGAGGAAAATTTCTTATGCTATATTTTCTATGATGTGGATTGATCGATTGTTAGCTCATTAAACATATTGGTGTTGGTATTTTAGTAGAATTCTAGAAATCGTTTAAATGCACTAATGTTTCTGGCCCGCTTTTTTCTCTAGGCATAATTATAAGGTATGAACTTTACATGAGAAAAAAATTAAAACCAGCTGGGAACTTTCTTCCTCCTGAAATTCGTATTTTTCAAAGCAGTGGATGGCTCAGTCCTCAACCAATTATGGAGTCTCCTAATGAAAATGCCCTGGCTCCACCGCAGACCAGTACCACAGTCACTGATCTGGAGCCATTCACAGAGTATGAATTTTATGTGCTAGCAGTAAACATGGCGGGTAGCATATCTTCAGACTGGATATCAGGACGAACAGGAGAGGCTGGTAAGTATTGGTTTGAATTTGTTTGATACAAATAAAAGGAAAAACTAAATTAGAATGCATTTTCTTTTTTTCCCCAATAAAATTGATCTAGAGATGATTCAAATAGGGACAAATTGTCATTTTTTAACTAATTAAAGATAGGTTAGATTATCTCAGAACTTAGCACGTTAAGCAAAAACATTTTCTTCACCATAAAATCATATTGTTGAAGAAAAGAATCCCTGTCAATTAAACCAAAATTTCAAAACTACAAGATGGCAAAATCTACCAAGCAGTGTTTGAATTCTCCACTATTTTCCCAGTTGTTATTTATATGTTCTTTAAAGGGAGAAAACATGAAAAAAGATTGGTTTTGTCACAAACACATTAACAGTTGGTGTGAATCAGGAATGTTGTCCAAGAAGGTACATATATTCAGAAAGGAGGTTCAAGTGAGTTTTCCTGAACTGAGGCTTTGATTGTTTAGAAAGCAATTTTTTGAAGAACTTGAGGGGGTCACCTTTTCAGGAGTATAGTGCTTGAAACTTATCATATGCTTTTACGGAGACCAAGTGTCATAATATGGACCCTTTTTTTCAGAAGTTTAACCGGTTCACAACGGCTCTTATTATGACCCTTCTGTTCAGATTTTCAAAAGGGCTTGTCACTTGACATAATTATTTGAAATTTGTTTCAATGCTTTCATTAGAAATCTAAGTTTTTTAGGCCGATAGAGCCTATGTTTTGCAATTAAACATCTCCGTTACATCACTGATGCTTTTGTTTGCTGCTAGCTTGAAAATCACGTCCTCGGTCATTTGCTCCTGCAAAACAGCAGGCTAAACTAATTCCCCTTTCAAAATGAGTCTTTGTGCTTATCTGTTCTTAAATACTATATGTTATAAAAGTGTTAAATTGTATTTGGGAAGAGGTCCATTAGTGTGGTTGTTTGTACGTAGCAGAAGTGCTATGAGTTCGTATCCTATTATTACAGAGTAATCAGGTGGGGATTTAACTGCAGTGCAAACAATCCTTTTATAGATTTACTATGGAAGACAGGGGAACTGTTTTGTAAGAAGTGAGAGACATGTTAATTTCAAACTGGCCTAGCAAACAAAATTGCTTTTAAGATGCTGAAGTATTGAACACTTTTTGCTTTTATCAGTTTTTTCCCAGGTTGCATGAAGTTTTTCTTCGAGACTTTTTCATTTGTATGTACTTTCCTACCTGCTACAGGGGTTAGGACTTTAGTGCTGATTAGTATTTATTTGAAGACATAGGCAGAGTTTTATTCTGCATTCGTGGCCAGAGTAGAAGACAGAAGAATGATGGGTGGGGTACTTTTTATGTGCTATCAAAGTAATCTGAAAATTTGAGTTAGACTTGAAAATAAATTTAAAAAAGAAAAAAAACTGTCTGAAATGGTGTTTCAGAAAAACAGTGAGTAAGCTTGCATTACACACGTTTCTCACTTATTTCATGAATGTTGTTGTATTAATTTGATTTTAGCCCCAGTGTTCATGCCATCTCCATCAGTATTCCCTCTTTCACCATATTCCCTCAATGTGTCATGGGAAAAACCTGAAGATGATTTAGCAAGAGGAGAAGTGATGGGATACAGCATCAGTCTGATGACAGAACAAAGGTTCTTGCCACCGTTTTCCCAGGTAGTATTGTTAGTTACATTAAGTTTTTCCTAACTGGTAATAATAAAATTGATAATGTCTGACGTCCCCCTTGATGTTGTGATGAATTGTTTCCCTGATTTGCTGTATATCCTCTGATCCAACTTTTTCACCTATCAGTTTATCTTGAGTGCTCTGTAATGTTACACACTACTTTCCGGTTTTAAGTTGTATACCTGAGCTGACTTGTTTTCAGTAGTGGGCAAGATTCAAAATTAGGAGGGATGAGCTTGAGCAAGAACACTTAAATTGCTGTGATCTTTTGTCCTGGTTTCGGCTGGGATAGAGTTAATTTTCTTCCTAATAGCTGGCATAGTGCTGTGTTTTGGATTTGGCATGAGAATGAGGTGATAACACACTGATGTTTCAGTTGT